>NC_085926.1:185116363-185419393 GCF_029289425.2 Pan paniscus | reverse complement strand
CAATGAAGAAATACCCTTAATTTGTATTGAAGCCAAAAGTCAGATCTCTGTGACTTCTCTAGTGGTATCAGCTTGGTTCAGGAGTGGAGATAGCAGGCAGGAAGCACTTTGAGGTAAGATGGAAACCATGAGAGGCCAAAATCAAACTTAGACAATAAATGCCAAGATACATAATCTGCAAAGTATTACGTGCTCCTAATGGGCTGCAACAATGACTACTGCTATTATTGTTATAAAAACAACTTGTGCTAATAAAATAAAACATCAGAAAAAGATTCTAGGGTGATGGCAATAATGTCATTAAATGATTGACCAAAGGATCCATGCTAGATGGGAGAAAAGTAAAGTCAGAACTGACATAGGTAGACAAGGAGGAGTGGTTGACTGGAAATCACAATGAGAAAAAAAGCATCATAAAGGGAAATGAGATACCATATTAGAGTAAGTAAGGCTAATTGCTATAATAATATCCCCAACTCTAGTGTCTATGACAGTGAAAGTTCATTTTTCTCTTGAGAAATCTTGTGCTGATGTGCTAGCAGAGTAGCTTTCCTACAGGCGGTGACTCAGACTCAAGATCTTTCTATCCAATTGTTTATTGAAATCCTCAAAAAGGCTGAGTGGTTGGCAAGAGAAAAACAATAGAGATTATGCATTATCTGTTAGCAGCCAGTTGGAAGTGGTATATATCACTTTTGCCAAAGTTTGCTTCAAAGCTACAACTAGACATATTGCAATTGGGAAATATAGCCTTTCTTTGTGCCCAGAAGAGAAATAAAACGACCTCCTGAAAAACATAACATTGCCCCCACAACACACAGTCACTGCCCTCACAAGCTAATATTAACAAAGAGCCAGGCAATCATCATTCATTCAATGAGAGAGTCATAGAGTATACACTAGGTTCTACCGAGTCACAGGGTCAGGAGTGATTAATTCTGGCTAGGTGAGTCCAACAAAGCATTATTGAAAGGTCGACTTTAACCTGAGCCTTGAAGGATGCCTGGGAGGCCACCTAGCAGAAAAGGCAAGGAAGAAAATTTCTAATGGAGAGAGGAGCATTAGCCAAGACAGAGAACTTTGGAAGAACATGGCATTCTTTTATATACAGAGGGTAGTGGAGAGAACACTGGAAGGATGAGGCTTCGGGGAGAGGACAGGCCAGTTTAAAGAATGGAGAGTTAATTTTAGGGTAAAATGAGGTCCCATAAAAGATTGTAAAGCAGAAGGAAGATTGGCATGATGAGACTGAACATTAAAAGAATAGCTGAAGCTGAAGTAGAGGAAGCAGAAGTGTAGAATACTGGAGAAGAGCAATATGGAAAATATTTTACAGTCTTCTTAGAAGTAAAGGATGAAAATGCACATGAAGCCAGTAGCAGGGACAATAGGCAGGATCCATCAGTCAGTTTTGGTGATGGCTGAATTAACAGACTTGACTTCCCACCTTCATCTCCCATTCACTGACTGGAGGCTGTTGACCCTGAACTGAAATCACCCCATCTTTCACCATCTTCTAACATCTATAACCCCTTTTTCATACCTCCTCCTTTCTGTTCTTTCCCAAGGAACAAAGGACTTCATTTTGTTTTCAAAAACCCTACCAAGTTGCTGATTAGTTGGTTAGTTTCTGGTAAGAAAGACTATAAGGATTGACTATAATAGTAGAATTTTGAGCACTAGAAATCTAAAAAGTACATTGATTTTTAACAGAACATTCTTTTATGTTTTCATGAATAAAGCCATCTATACAAGATGCCTCCTTTATTTCTACATATAGTGCTATCACGAACCCTGCCTCATAGGCAGTAATGGCTTGTTTTGTAGACTGCACATTCCTGGTCACTAAAAACTGTTATCTTTTTTAGAACAGTATCAGTTTGGACCACAATGCCCTATCATTTTCTTCCCTTCCCAAGATGTCTGTCATAGAAGTTTGATCAGTTTACATTGTCAATAATGTTGCCAAATTACTTGCAACACTGGAAAAAAGGGATCAAATAGCAAGATCAATGAGACATAGGGGAACCACATCTGGTGCTTTACATCAGCTGTCCACTAACTGCCAGTCTTAATTGGTACTGTGTTTAAAAATACAAATATTGCTGATAAGTAATGACACAAAGACATGCATTAATAAATGTGAAGTTCAGAGCTTTCTTTTGTGGCTTCGTCAGTTTCTTTCCAGCTCCCAGACCCTTACCCTCTTCTGTCCCCCACAGACAACCATTGTTGTCTATTGTCTAAGAAGCATGCCATTCAGTCTCCAATGCAGAAGCTAGTCAGATTTTTCTATAGAAAGGGCATTTAGACTCCTACATAATAGGCTGAATATTAGCTTGAGGTTCTTGTGTGGATGGTTTAAATTGACTCTAAGTTACCAAGCTGTTTTCTAAGCATCAAATGACCACAAGGCATTATTACAGCACTCAAGACCCTTGAAGTTTTTAGTCTTAATACTTCTACCAATTGTACCAAGTTCGGCAATCAAGGAACAGAGGGGACAATCAGGTTCTGCAGAATGTCTTTTCAATCAATATTTGTTGAATACTGTTATAAGCCCAGCAGCATTCAAGATAAAATGGAATGGGAAGTGAAGATAAACCAAACTGTATATACACACAAGGAATTTATCGTCTTGTAAGGAAGATACACACATATACTCCCGACAGAGATATACAATAGTATTGGAAGGATGGAGCAGAAGGGACAAAGTTAGGAGACATTTGAAAAATGGATTCAACTGGATTATGATACATGATTTTTGACTGAAATGCATTAAACATTTCCATAAGTAGGTACTTTGCTAAGCCCTTTGCATGCAAAATCACATCCAATCCTCACAATAACTCTATGACATGGGTATTACTATCCTCACTTACTTGCAAATGAGAAAACTGAAGCTCAGAAAGAAAAGATAGGCAGCTCTACCAAGGTTTAAAAAGGGGATAAAGTTAACATTTAAGCCCAGTTATGTCTGGTTCCTGAGTCTGCTCTCTTAACCATGATGCTATATGACTTTCTGAGATACTGGGGTTAGAGAAAGGGGAGATAAATATGTGGCTGAGTTTTCAAGTGAAGACAATTAGAACAATGATGGTGTGTTTGCCACACAGCAGAGCAACTCCCATGTTCAGTTTTTATTATGAGGAGTTTGTTTGGGACCCAATTCAGGTGGTCTATACTCAGTAAATGAAAAGTGAATCAGTTTCCCTGAAAAATGAATTATTTTATTGAGCTGAAATACACTTGATTTGGGAAAATAGAAAAACTTTAAACCCCTTTTGTTGAAAATACATGACTCTGGAGAAAAGTTAGCTTGTTTTTTTTTTTTTTTTTTTTTTTTTTTTGAGATGGAGTCTTGCTCTGTCACCCAGGCTGGAGTGCAGTGGCAAGATCTCAGCTCACTGCAACCTCTGCCTCCCAGGTTCAAGCAATTCTCCTGCCTCAGCTCCTGAGTAGCTGGGATTACAGGTGCGTGCCACCACGCACAGCTAATTTTTGTATTTTTAGTAGAGACGGGGTTTCACCATGTTGGTCAGGCTGGTCCTCAAACTCCTGACCTTGTGATCTGCCCACCTTAGCCTCCCAAAGTGCTGGGATTACAGGTGTGAGCCACCGCGCCCAGCCCTTATTCTAAACCTTTTATTAATAAGGATTCATTTAATTCTCATGATAGCCCCATGACATTGGTACTGTTTCCCCTCACTTTACAGATGAGAAAACTGAGGCAAAGAGAGGTTATGTTACTTTCCCAAGGTCTCTCTCATCTTGTAAGAGCTGTACTTGGTACTTGAGCCCAGGCTGATCTGATGTTAGAGTCATGACCACTGAGACTGCTGCATCTATTTCCAGTTGACGATGAAATGACCCAGAGCTACTGGACCCTTATTTGGAGGCTAACCCCGATTCCAGTTTCCAGAACCAACCATGTTTCATTTGGGGTTATTTTAAGGAAGCTTAGGTCAGTAGCTCAGGTTCATCTTGTTCTGCCCATGGACTGTTTCAGTTTTGGGAATCAGATTTTTCCTTTCTTCCTATAACTAAGCCCTTTTACATATTTCCTCTTGGGAAACTTTCTCTTCTTGGGCCCTATTCCCTTATAACCAGTAAGAGGCTCTGCCAGAATACTTTTTCTAGGAAGCAGGCCTGCAAGGCTCAAAGCACTGCTTGCTCTTGTTAATCCTCAACCTGCCTCTAGGTTTATAGTAAACCCTAGAAAGATGGCTTAGGTTCTGCTACCCACTTACAAATTCCTTCTTGAATCCAATTCCTTCCAGATCTGCAGTCATGCTTTGTATTCAGGTTAGTATCCCATCACAATGTTTCAGGCAACCTTGGGGCAGCCCATGATCTCTTGTTAGGTCCCCTGGATGCCAGCTTTTGCGTGGATGCCTCTTGTCACTTGCCACCATGATTTCTGTGCCACACCTTCTGAATAAAGCATTTTCTAGAGCTGCTTCTCTCCTCCCCACCTCTCAGGTATCTATGCCACCTACCTTAGGTAGATCTAAACCCAGTGTTCAGATTCATGTAGGTAACTCTTTGATGTCGTACATTTTAACATAAATCACATGAGAGGGAGAAGGTGTAGGGGAAGCAAAGGAAGGAAAGGGTGCAGTGGGAGAGGCAAGAAGGAGATACAGAGGAAGAAAATGAAAGACTGAAGAGAAGGAATCAGGGAAGGAACTACAGAGGGGGAGATAGAAAAAGAGTGAGGAAGAGTAGGGGAGACAATGGGGAGAAAAGAGAAGAGAAAAATGCAGCCATGCCTTTTTAAAAAGTAGAGTTGAAAATATAAGAACACAATTAACCCTTCCCAGGTAGCAGATACTGTCTTTCCAGTCACCCAACAGAAGCAAAATAGTCACAATGGCTTCAAAAGTCCCACAGTTAAACTTGAACAAGTCATGGAACTGTTTGACATACAGAATCCAAGAAGGGTTTCTCTTTGAGTGTTGTCACTACACGTTAGACTTCCTAGATTCTCCACTCCCAAAGGAGCCATTTAACCTCTGCTTGAATGTTAATGTTCTGTTGGGGAAAATTGTCTTATTTCCACTATTCTCACAAACAGTAGCAAGTATTTTGGTAAATAAAGGAAATTTAAACAGCTTGGGGAGTGCCTATGTAATGCCAAAACCAACAGGCAATCTGATAAAAAATTTAATTCATCAAGCCTATTTATTGATCCTTTTATTCATTTGTTTGCTGAGCATCTGCTGGTGCAAGACAAGGTATGCATGTGAGGAGATCTTTAGCTGGACTCATGTTTTATCTGCCTTCAGAGAGACTTCAAGCTATTTTAGGATAGGGGACTTCACACAAATAATTACAACACAGGATAAGAAGGGATAACATGAGAAAGTGATGCGGATCCTTACGAAGGGAAGGCCAAACTCAGTGGCTTACACCTGGAATCCCAGCATTGTGGGAGGCCAATGTAAGAGGATTACTTGAGACCAGGAGTTCAAGACCAGCCTGGGCAACATAGTGTGACACTGTCTCTACAAAAACTGAAAATAAAAATAATTAGCCAGGCACGGTAGCATGCATTAGTAATCCCAGCTACTTCGCAGGCTGAGGACAGGGGATCTCTTGAGACCTGGAGTTTGAGGCTGCAGTGGGCAGTGATCAAATCACTTACTCGAGTCTGGGCGACAGAGCGAGACTCTCTCAAACTTTTTAATAAAAAAAAAAAAAAGGAAGATTGTTTTTGGCTAGGAAAACAAAGGTGACACTAGAGTGAAACTTCAAGTTCACTGAAGTTGAACAGAATGCCATAGCACCACCAGGGGAAGGAACACGAGTAAGAATAAAGGCCAAGTAGTAGAGAAGAAAAGTACACGCTCCAGGACCAGTGAACAGGTTAGTACGGGAAGACTAACTAAAGTTATACCAATTTATTAATGGAAAATAACAGTTTCACTTTTCAGAGTAGTTGATGGTAAGGATAAATCAGAGGAGGGAGTCTTATTCTGAATAATTGTTTTTAGTTTTATTAACATATTTAAATAGTGTTAGGATGTTTGAGATGTTATAACTTACTCTAGTTCTTCATTTTTCTATCTGTTTATAATTAGATCTCAAACTTTCTATTTTAAGAAGTTTGATAAATTTCTTGGGCTCCACTACTTGTATGTGAGATAAAAGAATCATATTGTTCCCCTATACACTAGAGGCTTTTTTTTTTTTTTTTTTTTGAGATGGAGTCTTGCTCTGTCACCCAGGCTGGAGTGCAGTGACGCAATCTCGGCTCACTGCAACCTCTGCCTCCCGGGTCCATGCCATTCTCCTGCCTCAGCCTCCCAAGTAGCTGGGACTACAGGCACCCGCCACCACGCCCAGCTAATTTTTTTGTATTTTTAGTAGAGACGAGGTTTCACCATGTTAGCCAGGATGGTCTCGATCTCCTGACCTCATGATCCACCCGCCTCGGCCTCTCAGTGAATACCCATTCCTTCACTGGGGGCCAAGGTAATTCTGAAGTGACAGTTTTTCAGGGGCTTAAAAAGATCAAGCAACAGTGTGGATTTGAGAAAGAGACTCATTCCACGAATGCTTATTTAGTGACCATAAGGGTTCTGTCCTAGGGATATACAGGTGAATAACAAATGTGAAGTGCTTATAGTTGGGACAAGAAGTCAAGTATCTTTTATAAACCATGCTGCCGTAAGAGCTTGGTGGGAGGAATGTTTAGTTTCAGCTGCGGGCAGTGTTGTAGTGAGGAAACCTTCACAGAGGAAATGGCTCAAATCTTGAAGATGCTGTGGCAGACAGATTATCTGGCCACCCTTGGGTGATGGTGAATACAGCCCGGAGTACACAGTGCAATGGTGATGCTCGGGCAGTTCAGAGGAGATGCTGTTCACTGCTGGCATTCCATGGAGGCTCTTCCTAGCAATGGGCTCCTGGTTGGGCGTGGTGGCTCGCGCTTGTAATACCAGCACTTTGGGAGGCCGAGGTGGGCAGATCACAAAGTCAGGAGATTGAGACCATCCTGGCTAACACGGTGAAACCCTGTCTTTACTAAAAATAAAAAATAAAAAAATTAGCAGGGCGTGCCTGTATTCCCAGCTGCTTGGGGGGCTGAAGCAGGAGAATCACTTGAACCCGGGAGGTGGAGGTTGCAGTGAGCCGAGATCACGCCACTGCACTCCAGCCTGGGTGACAGAGCAAGACTCCACCTCAAAAGAAAAAAAAAAAAAGAAAGAAATGGGCTCCTGTGCAGAAATGTCCCCAAGTAGTGACAGCTCAGAATTTGCTTGGTTTTGATGTTGTAAATATTGATTGCTTTAAGAAAATTCTGTATTCAGTCAGCTTACTTTTAAAACCTTTCATTATAGAGAATATTAAACATATACAAAAGAAAACAGAAGAGTGTAATAAGCATTCATCATGTACCCACTATTCAGATTCAACAACTATCAACTCATGACTAGTTTTATTTTCTCTATACCCCGATTTCACCTCTTCCCCTTCCATGTCATTTAATATTATTATTATCATTATTATTTGAAACAGGGCCTTGCTCTGTCGTGCAGGCTGGAGTGCAGTGGCATAATCTTGGCTCACTGCAACCTCAATCTCTCTTCCATGTTATTTTAAATCAACTCCAGCCATCAGATTATTTTCCTTATTAATATTCCAGTGTGTGTCTCTAACAGATACTTTTTAAATCACTCTTTTTGGTAATGTAGTTTATATGAAAACAATTTAAACTCTTATATTGCTATTTTGATTATATAAGTAACACATGATCACTATGGACAAATCAGAATATACAAATAAACAAAAAGAAGAATCTGATAACAACCCTATTCCTATTACCTAGAGAGCATTGTTGTTTTTATTTTGTCATATAATATTCTAGGCATTTTAAATTCATATATAATAGTTGTACATATTTATGGAATACATGTGATATTTTTATGCATGCATACAATGTCTAATGATCAAATCACAGTAAATGGGTTACCCATCACCGCAAACATTTATCATCTCTTTGAGAGCATTCCAAATCTTCTCCTCAGGTCACTTCCTCCGTGAAGACTACCTCACTACAGCACTGTCCCCAGCTGAACATTCCACATTTTGAAATATGCAATAAATTGTTGATAATTGTAGTCACCTTACTATGCTATTAAACACTAGAACTTATTCCCGTTATCTAAGTGTATTTTTGTAGTCATTAACTAATCTAGACATTTTTCTTGTGTATTAATCAAAATGAGCTTATACTCTATATAGTACATTATAGTTTTCCCTTAATGTAAGTACACACATCCCTACATCATATACGATGCTTGTATACTATTTTATTTTGTGGATATGTGAGATTTATTCCCCTAGTCCCCTATTATTAGGTATTTTGTTTGTTCTCTAAATTTCCAGCATTCCATGTTCCTGCAGGAGTCTGCACATAGAGAGCTTCACCGCTCCATTCATCCTGTGCTGACAGGCTTGGAAAGCACCTGCTTGACCGTAATATAGGCTCAGTTATTGCCGTTATTTTTTGATACTTAATACTTTAGAAAGTTATTTCTTGGTATTTAAGTGAAACCATTTATAATATGTTCTATTTTGACTTATTTTTTCAAAGTTCTTGCTAATAAATTAGTTTATCTTCAGATAGAGAAAAAACTGCAAAATAATTTTTCATAAATTATGTTTGTGATGAACTGACCACAACAATATATATGGAATGGGCTCATGATGTAGTATTTTCAATTGACTTGTAGTCTAATTCTTGAGAAAGCATTTTAAAATAAAAATTATCCATAAATTAATATGAAGTCAACAATGTTTGCTCTTTCCTCATAGTTGTGTTCAGAAAGAAACTGTTTTACTATTCAAGATTTGTGCACTTTTAAAAATAATTTATTGAGGTATAATTACTGTACAATAAATTGAACCCTCTCAAAATGTAAATTGGATGAATTTTGACATACGTATGTATACACCAGTGAGACCATTGCCACAGTCAAGATTCAGGATGTTTTCATTACATACATTTTCCTCTATTTCTCTGATCTGTGCTTATTTATTTATTTATTTATTTATTTATTTATTTTACTAAGCCAAGAACTTTGTTTTCATTTTTTAAACATCATTTAACAAGAAAAACGTTCAACCAAATTTTTTAATTAAAAAATTTCTTCCCGAGTCCAGGTGTTCTCATTGTTCAATTCCCACCTGTGAGTGAGAACATGTGATGTTTGGTTTTTTGTTCTTGCGATAGTTTGCTGAGAATGCACACCGGGGCCTGTTGTGGGGTGGGGGAAGAGGGGAGAGAAAGCATTAGGAGATATACCTAATGTAAATGATGAGTTAATGGGTGCAGCGCACCAGCATGGCACATGTATACATATGTAACAAACCTGCACGTTGTGCACATGTACCCTAGAACTTAAAGTATAATTAAAAAAAAAAATTCTTAATTCAAAAAAAATTAGGGCTACAGAAAACTTGTAAGAATTTTATTATACAAACTCTCATATAACCTTTAATCTGACTGACTCATTCAACTATTGTTAACATTTTGCCATATTTGTTCACCTTCCTGCCCTCCATCCAGCCATGCCTAAACACGTCAACATGTATTTTTAAAGAACAAAGATTGCATCATTTTCAAAATCAGAAAATTTCACATTAATGCCATATAAATATGTGGTACATAGTTTATATTCAAATTTTACTGACTTAACATTTTTTTCCCAAGCCAGGTTTCAATTCAGAATCTCACACGCATTCAATAGTCATGTCTCTTTAATTGCCACTAATTTGGAAGTTCCTCTCTTGTTCTTTGTTCATGGCATTAACATCTTTTTATTACACATTAAGTACTAGGGTACAAGTGCACCCCGTGTAGGTTTGTTACATAGGTATACATGTGCCATGTTGGTTTGCTGCACCCATCAACTTGTCATTTACATTAGGTATTTCTCCTAATGCTATCCCTCCCCCATCCCCCCACCCCACGACAGGCCCGGGTGTGTGATGTTCCTCACCCTGTGTCATCACTTAATTCCCACCTATGAGTTCAATTCCCACCTATGAGTGAGAACATGCAGTGTTTGGTTTTTTGTCCTTGTGATAGTTTGCTGAGAATGATGGTTTCCAGCTTCGTCCATGTCCCTGCAAAGGACATGAATTCATCCTTTTTTATGGATGCATAGTATTCCATGGCATTAACATTTTTAAAAGTACGGCTTGTGTATTGTAGAATGTATTTCAATTTGTGCTGGTCTGATTGTTACCTCGTGATTTGATATCATTAGGTAGTTTTAGTAAGAATAGCAGATAAGTGATGTCTTGCACTTCTGAAGACATCACCTCAGGATACAACTAATATCAGTTTATCCCATTATTGGTGATGTTGGCTTTGATCACTTGGTAATGGCAGCTATCTGTCAGATTTCTCCACTGTAAAGGTCCACTTTTCCTCTTTGTAATTAATAGGTAATATATGAATAATTACTTTGAAAGTTACTAATATCTTTATCTTAATAAAATTTTTCCATTGTAAATTTCCATAGTAAATTGATTAAGTGATGATTCTTGCTTGAATCAATTATTAGCATCATGATTGCAAAACAGTGATTTTCCAATTCTACTATTTCTTATCCATTTATTGCCTGGCATCCTACTATAAAGAAGTTTTCTTTCTTCCTCCTTTGATTTGTTTCTTTCTTTGTTGCTTTGTGTATTTTTATGGACTCATGGATTCCTTTTTACTGAATATGTCATCAATTCTTACCATTTTTAATTGTGACGCTCAAATTCCCAGTTTGGCCAACAGATGTCCCATCAAACTGGCTCTTGTGTCACGGTGATAGAGCTCTCTCCTTCTGAGCACTTTCTTATTCTCTAGGATGAGATGCCTTCGCTGCCTAGTCCTGGTTTCAGACATTTCTCCAAGGATTTCTGATTCCTTTCAGTGGTAAATATTTAGAAACCAAGATCTCAGTGCTAGGTGAATTTTGTGTCTTAAACATTACCACAGTATCATTATCAGACCAAACACATTAATAATAATTCTTTAATGTCATTATATATCCAGCCAGAGTACCAATATCCAATTGTCTCATAAATGTCATAAGTCTTAGTCTACACAGTGTTGATTTATATGTCTTTCAAGTCTTTTTTAACTTTTTAACTTTATAGCTTTATTCACTATTTCTCTTTTTGTGTTCTTGCCACTTATTTGTTGACGAAAGCAAGTTGCTTTTTCCATACAGTTTTGCATAGCCTGGATTTTGCTGGTCAAATTCCTGTGACATACTTTAACATATTATTTTGTCCTCTGTATTTGTATAAATTGGCAGTTGGATCTAGACCCTTTATCAGATTTGGATCCCTCTTCCTCCTCCCCTTTCTCCTTGGGGCAAGACTACATCATAGGTGGAATTGCATTCTATCAAGAGACACATAATTCTGTTTGTCTTTCATTCTGTGATGTGAGCAATGCTGATTATCAGTTAATTCATTTGCAATTGCAAAATGGTAATATTCTATAATTTCTTCTTCAACTATTAGCTGGAAAGTTGCATAAAATGGAACTTTCTTCTTTTTCTTGGTTACCTAGTGATACAGTTTATTTAGTAAAGGCAAAATAAATGTTTGAATCTTTCCCTTGATCCATTTTCAAAATAATGAATGCAGTCCCTAGCATTCTCTGATAGTAAAAAACTATTTTCCTTTTTCATAGTACTATGAATGCACGAATTTAAGCATATTTTATATGTTTTAATCCATTGCAGTTAGTATCCTTACTGATGCTCAGATTGCCCAATTTGTGGTCAATGGGGGTCTATTGACACTGGCATGTAAGTCACTTGAAACAATCTTAGTAGGTTTTGATATCTTCCTTGTTATCTAGTATGGCAAGCTATACCAGGCTTATGTTTGTATTTCCTGCCCTGGATATAAAAATAACATCTGGGAAATAGAGATGGTTATTATTACTGGTTTGGTCATTGTTTGTAGGCTTTTTTAGTGGATCTTCAAAAAATATGGTTCTTCAAAAAAATATGGTTCTTCAAAAAATAAAATATCTCACGAATCTCCCAATGCTATCCCTCCCTCCTCCCCCCACCCCACCACAGTCCCCAGAGTGTGATATTCCCCTTCCTGTGTCCATGTGATCTCATTGCTCAATTCCCACCTATGAGTGAGAATATGCGGTGTTTGGTTTTTTGTTCTTGCGATAGTTTACTGAGAATGATGATTTCCAATTTCATCCATGTCCCTACAAAGGACACGAACTCATCATTTTTTACAGCTGCATAGTATTCCATGGTGTATATGTGCCACATTTTCTTAATCCAGTCTATCATTGTTGGACATTTGGGTTGGTTCCAAGTCTTTGCTATTGTGAATAATGCCGCAATAAACATATGTGTGCATGTGTCTTTATAGCAGCATGATTTATAGTCATTTGGGTATATACCCAGTAATGGGATGGCTGGGTCAAATGGTATTTCTAGTTCTAGATCCCTGACCAGCATGGCACATGTATACATATGTAACTGACCTGCACAATGTGCACATGTACCCTAAAACTTAAAGTATAAAAAAAAAAAAAAAAATCTCACGAATTCATTGCAATAATTCCAGTTATGACTTAGTACTACTGATATTTTGCTTAACTTCTTAAACTTACATCTATATCTCCTTTCTCCCTAAAGAAAATTTTACTTCTCAAGGGCACAAGGGATGATAGTATTAGATTTCACATAATTACTTATTTGCTTCATCTCACATTACATACAAAGCACTATTAGAATCACAATACCATCACCAGTATGATTACTGGAAGCAGTTAGAAACATTTTTCCCCCTGCTCCTTGCAGACCAGGGCTAACTCGTAGGCAGTGGGCCCAGAGTTGGCCTGAAACATTTTTTACAATTACTTTTTTTCTTAGATTATATCCTCTTTAGAGATGCACATTCAAATTTCTGTGTTTTAACGTTTCCTGTAATAGTTTCTCTCTATACATTTATGTCATCGATAGATACAGAGTAGGTTTATTTACTTTGTTGTTTCCGATTTATAGATATAGTTATTTTGTTTAAATTATATTTTAAAATTATACAATATATTTGTACCTCTCCAAGATCAAGTCTACAAATAAAATATATTCAAAGGAGTCTACCTTCTAGCTCTATTTCTCCCCTAAAAACCACTTATCCCTTTATAGTTAACCTCTGTTTTTGTTATTTGCTTACACATAAGTAGAAAAAATACATCATCCAAAACCCTGGTTGGGATAGCGGTGATAATAGTAATATTAGTGGTAGTTGTAGTAATACCATTGAAATATTAGAACGCTCTCTTACATGTATGGTGTGTTACAATTTATACTCTTTTATTCCATTCATTGTATCATTTGTATAATAACTCTCTGGGACAAATGTTATTTTCATTTTATAAATACAAGCATGTGTCACATAATAATGTTTCAGTCAACAACAGACCACAGTACAATGTCGGTCTCATAAGATTTTAATGAAGCTGAAAATTTCTATCACCCAGTGAAGTCACAGCTGTTGTAATGTCATAGCACAACTCATTACTCACATGTTTGTGGTGATACTGGTGTAAACAAACTTACTGCGCTGCCAGTCATATAAAAGTATAGCACATACAATTATGGACAGTACATGGTACTCAATCATGATAATAAACAATTATGTTATTAGTTCATATAGTTATTATACCATATTTTTATCATTATTTTAGAGTGTGTCTCCTTCTACTTATATACTTTTTAAAATTTCACTGTAAAAGAGACCCAGGCAGGTCCTGCTGGAGGTATTCGAGGAAGGGTTGTTATGGACGGAGATGGCAACTCCATGCCTGCTGTTGCTCCTGAAGACCTTCCAGCGGGACAAGATGTGGAGGTGGAAGATAGACACTGATGATCTTGACCCTGTGTAGGACTAGGCTAATATGTGTATCTGTGCCTTAGCTTCTAACAAAAAAAATTTAAAGAGTTAAACAAAAATAGAAAATAATAAATAGAAAGAAGCTCATATAAAAAGGACATAAAAATATTTTCATGCAGCTCTTCAATGTGGCTGTGTTTTAAACTCTTTTTATAAGAGTTAAAAAGTTAATAAAAGTTAAAAGCTTTAGAAAGTTAAAAATTTACAGTAAGCTAAAGTTAATTTATTATTGAAGAAAGAAAAAATTTTAAATAAATGTAATGTAGCCTAAGTGTGCAGTATTTATAAAGTCTACAGTAGTGTGCAGCAATGGCCTAGACCTTCACATTCACTCACCATTCACTCACTGACTCGCCCAGAGCAACTTCCAGTCCTGCAAGCTCCATACATAGTAAGCGCCCTGTACAGGTGCAGCAGTTTTTATCTTTTATATTGTATTTTTACTATACCTTTTCTATGTTTAGATGTGTTTAGATACACAAATACTTTCGATTGTGCTACAGTTGCCTGCGGTATTCGGCACAGTAACATGCTGTACAGGTTTTTACGTTTGCAGGAGCAATAAGCTGTACCATAGAGCCTCGGTATGTGGTAGGCTATACCATCTAGGTTTGTGTAAGGACATCATAATATTTGCACAACAATGCACTCGCCTAATGCAGGGGTCCCCAACCCCCGGGCCACGGACAGGTATGGGTCTGTGGCCTGTTAGGAACCAGGCTGTACACCAGGAGGGGAGCAGCAGGTGAGCGAGCATTACCACCTGAGCTCTGCCTCCTGTCAGATCAGGGGCGGCATTAGATAATCACAGGAGCTCAACGCCTACCCCTATTGTGAACTGCACACATGAAAGATCTAGGTTGCAGCTCCTTATGAGAATTTAACGCCTGATGACCTGAGATGGAACAGTTTCATCCCGAAACCATCCCCCCACCACCCGCCCCACCCAGACCACCCATCCATGGAAAAATTGTCTTCCATGAAATCGGTACCTGGTGCCACAAAGGTTGGGGACTGCTGACCCAACGACACATTTCCCAGAACATATCCCTGTCATTGATACCTCTCGGGTTCAATTTTTATCTCTGCGGAAATGGGAACTGTGCAGGTTAAATGAGGTACTGTGACACTATGGGCCACATGAGACTGCACATGCCCCAAACTGCCGTAACCACGGAGGATTTCCTGGTGACGCAGAAGCTGTGTATTATAGAACACAGTGCTGCCAAATGAAGAAAAGATATTCAGCTCAAGCATAATCAAAAGTTTTTTTTTTTTTCTGCTAAAATTATGAGGGGTACAACCCCTTTCTCTTCAAGCAGCAACTGGGCAGAGCTCATGGGCATAGAGCCCAGCTCACAGGCAAGGATGCTGTCAGGACACAGGGGCACTGAGCCATTGTTCTCAGAAACCACCATTGTGACGTCATTCCCACATAAAAACTAATTATTGTCATGGATTTTATTTTAAAATATTAGACGGAATCAAAGCTTCCTAAACAAAACACTTAAACAAATCTATAAGCAAAACTTAGGACTATTTCTGCTAACTGAAACGAACCTCCCTGTTATGAAGAACTTGATCTTTTTTTTTTTTTTTTTTTTTTCTTTTGAGACGGAGTCTCGCTCTGTCGCCCAGGCTGGAGTGCAGTGGCGCAATCTCAGCTCACTGAACCTCCACCTCCCGGGTTCACACCATTCTCCTGCCTCAGCCTCCTGAATAGCTGGGACTACAGGCACCCACCACCACGCCCGGCTAATTTTTTTTATATTTTAGTAGAGACGGGGTTTCACCATGTTCACCGGGATGGTCTCGATCTTCTGACCTCGTGATCCACCCGCCTCGGCCTCCCAAAGTGCTGGGATTACAGGCGTGAGCCACTGCGCCCAGCCAGAACTTGATCATTTTATTGCCCCATGTGTGGCAGAGGACAGTCCAGGGAACACCAAAAGGATTATTACAGCATGAATTATTCTAGAGGTAGCAGCATCGGGGCAAACTAACTTCTCTTAGCCACACTATTGCCCATTTCTTGGTGATGAGGCACTCAGAAATGATTGCCAGAACCTCTTTGTATTCAGATTTACATTTCGGTCAACCATAGAGAAAAAGGAAATAGTTTTGTATTTCTTTGACTTAGTTTGGTCAATCTTGATCAAATTATCTTTTGTCTTTATAAAATCCTGAGTTTACAAGTCTTCTGGGTATAGACATAGATACATATTCAGACTGGTGGGCAGTCCAAATGTGAGAATTTTATTTAAAATCTTGGCCCTCAGCTGGGCAACCATAGATTGCTATACGCCTTAGAGAAAATTGACTAAGTCAAGAGTTATTTCTGTCTTACTGAGCACCAAGCCTGATACATTCAGTTTCCTCTCCTTTTCTTTAAGCACCACAAAAGAAAAGGTTTCTTTTGATACGATTTATTATGGTACTTTTCAGATGGACAAGGAGTGACACAGGGTGGAGGAGCCACATCACACTTCCTTAAATCAATGTCTTGTCATCAAACTCTCATTGCATGGGAACGTAAGTAGTGGGGCTTAGGCTATGAATATAAGAAATGTCTTCTCAATAAATAACTCCTCCCAGGTGTTAATACCATCTTCTGGAGTTGAAATAAGCCTTTGTTTTATGCCTTATGCTAGAAATAAAAGTCCTAACATCTTTAAAAACTCAACATACTATTTTCCTTTCCATTCTTCTGAGCTAAAGAAATAAAATGAGTTGTATGGGGCAGTCATAAGCTGGTTCTGATTTTAGGGCTAACAATATCTAAGCAGATGTCTGGAGTTAGACATCTCTTAATTTTCTTTGAGCCTCAGTTTTCTCATCTTCAATAGGAAATTGGGAATCTCAGTCCAATAATTTTTTTTTTTGCAAAAATCAAATGAGATTTCACTCCAAAGGCAATCTGCAAAGTAAATTGCTATAGGAGAATAAGTATTATTATTATTAAGATCCATTTTATTAAGACCAAGTATACAGTTTCTAGGTAGCAAAGAGTCCTTATGGTTTGGTGAATAAATGGCCATTTGACTAAAAGACTATTTTCCTCCTCTTTTCTTCCCCATTAGGGGAAGTTAATTTCTTTGGAAGCAACAATGCTCACTTGAAATCCTTTAAAGATTCTCCATTTCCTATGAATCAAGTATAACCTACTCATGTTGCCAAATCAAGGCTTTCATAGTACTGTCCAAAACTCTTTTTCAGGACTTATATTTCAATATTTTCATTATACCTAACAAATAAGGTGAACTCACCTGTCTCTGTTCTCTGACTCTACCTTAGATGTCCTTCTGTGAATTTTCTCAAGCTGCTTCCTTAACCCAGGAAACTTTCCCATCAATCTTTCCTTAATTATATTTTCTATCTTCTTAAGGCTCATTTTTGAAATAATATTCTTCATGAGGCTAATTCAATAATTCCCTTCCAGACATGAATTTTATTTCCTTTTCTAGGTCCTTATTTTTCTTTTCCCATCTCACCAATCTCTTCCTGTCCCCTGGTTCCTCCCTGTGACCCAAATGTCAGCTTAGAGTCTCTAGTTTTTGATATTCAAATGAAGAGACTCCTGTCCCACACTACATGCAGTGAGACTGATACATTCCACCTTATTCACCGGTTATGGGAGGAGGAAGGATGATGATTTATGCCATCTTTAGTTGCCTCTGCCTCTGAATCTACTCCAGATAAATTCAGATAAGTTAGCATAGTTTGTAGTTTGTCTTATCATTGTACACAAGATGTCCTGGCTCAGCTTCGGATTGCCCCAGGTATGGAACACAGCTTCCTTTCCTTATTTTCCCATGCCCTCCACCCTTAGCGCTCCACAGGCATCACTCACGTTAGGAATGTGTGGTGGAGCAGAGGACCAGAGATAAGGAAGGCACAGAGAGAAACAGAAAACACTTGAGAGCTACAGGAGGATCCCCTCAAATCCTGAACATTAACCTGCGCATACGTTGGGTGAAACTCCTAAGGCTGGACATGAGGTATTGGTAGAGCCTTTGAAAGGACATGCTGTAGTAGTAAGGCTAAATTAATGCCAGAGTAAATGCTGATCTGTACCCATTGTAACAAAGCTTAAAAGAAGGATTCAGAATAATCGAACCAATCTGCAAGTACTTTAACTGTGTGCCATAACAAAGACCAACACTTTTAAAGAAATACAACTAAATCACAAAACCAACAAATACATGAGACCTGACATCCAATAAAAAATTTCCCAGCATGCAAAAAAGAAACATGAAAATATAACCCATAATAAGGAGAGAAATAAATCAATAGAAAAAGACTCAGAAATGACATTAATAAAGGGAATAGCAGACAAGGAACTTGAAATAGCTATTATAAATATTCAAAAAGATATATAATAAAACATAAACATGATAAAATACAAGATATTTTTAAAATATCTAAATGGAACTTTTAAGATGAAAAATAGATCAAAAATGAAAAATACGCTAGATGAGATTCAGAACCATTTAGACACCACAGGAAAAAAACAGTAAACTTAAAAACATAGCAATAGAAACCATCCAAAATGAAGCACATATAGAAAAATAAAGACTGAAACAAGTGGACAAAGCTTCTGTGAGTGTAGGATAATATAAAGTTTTCTAAGATAAGTAAATTGGAGTTACAGAAAAAGAAGAGAAAGATGAATGACACATAAAAAGATCTGAAGAAAGAACAGCTAAAGGTTTTCCCCTCAAATTTGGTTAAAACTATAAGTTTACAGATTACGTGTTTCAGTGAACCCCAGGCAGACTATTAAACACACACGCACACACACACGCACACACGCAAATCATAATCAAATTGGTGAAAAGCACATAAAAATTTAAAAATATTAGCAACCAGAGAATACAGGGACATTATGCAGAAAGGAGCAAGGATAAAAATTACAGCAGATTTCTTGTTGGAGATGACGTAAGCCAGAAGGCAGTGGAGTGGGATGGAGAAGTCAATGTCCATTTCTACACCCAGAAATGAAACCTTCTGAAACAATGAAAGCTGAAAGAATGTGTCACAAACAGAACCTGACTACGTACAAGTCCTTAAGGGAAAAATCACACCTTTAATCTGGATTATTTCTCTCTTTCTATGATTGTGTAGTTTCCTCTATCAGACCCAGCAATCCATGTTTTATGTTGGTGGTTCCATGTTACTTCTACCAACAGGTACAACATATGTTGCAGACCTGGCCACTTATCCTGAGGTCAGGTTGGTTAATTTCCAGGATGTAAACCTGTATCTGAGTGTTCCTGCCTTCCTAGTCCTGCAGATACACAGAACCCTCTGGAGGCCACACTCAGTGTCATCTTGTTTTACCCTATCCCATAGGCAGGTGATCCCTGCTTTAGGCAGTGTGCATGGGGTCCACACATGGTCCTCTTTTAGACCTATTCTCTATAGAAACAGACTTTCAGCTATGACGGCTGTTTCCAGATTCAGAGCCCAGCATCCCTGGATCTTGTACCCTCTTTCCTACCTCCCATTTCATCCAACTTTTCTCTTCCTGGGTCCTCTTCTAGGTGAGTGGCACAAAAATGCACCTGGCTATGTCACACTGAAACCTGAGACTCAGCTTGACTCTTCCAATTCCACTGTGTGACTAACGGTTTTCAAACTTCTCTTGAGTCTGTCAATTTCTCTCTTTTTTCTTACCAGCCACCTTAGCTAATTCCCTCCCATTTTTTAGCTGTAGCTCAACAGTGCCTCCTGGTCCTCCCACATCCACTCAACTCATTGTCCAGTGATGCCATAGTGACCTCCTAGGGTCAAATCTGATGACATCACTCATCTGAGTAATGTCTCTTCATTCTCTTTAAAGTAAAGTTGAAGCTTTTTAAGATCTTTAATCAGCTCTTTTTTTTTTTATTGCTGCAACCTCATCTCTCATCATTTGTTGCCTCCAACTTTTATTGTGACCATTAAACGATGAAAATTTCTGAATGTTCCATGTTCTCTTTTGCTTCCAGGATTTGCAGAAATTGTTCTGTCTTCTTGAAGTGTTATCCTTCTTCATCTATTGAATGTGTCATCACCTCCCCAGTAAAGCCTTTCCTGATCTCCCTAGCCTTGATTAAGTGTTCCTACTCTGTTCTTCAGCTTGTGCTGCACTGATTCAGGTGGTGCTAATTGCACTATATTTACTCCCTCTTCCACAAATAAAACTGTGAACAACTTGAGGGCAGGAGCTTTCCATCACCTAGCATGGTATCTGATACACTGTTGGTGCTCACAGAGATTTGTTGAACAAATAATGGCCATTAAGTATTAACTTAATGTCATTATTAATTCTTGTAACCCCACTACACCTATCACAGTGCCTGGCACATATTGATCACTTAGCACATTTAGTAACATTAAGCAGCCATTGATCACTTACTATGTATCTCACATATTATAATGACCTTTTGTAAATGTGATCTCATTTAAACTGATCAGCCCATCCCTCCCTAAATAAAGCATGCTTTATTATCCTCAACTAAAAGGTAAAGAAACTAAGGCTAAGAAATGTTACATAGCTTTCTCAGGGTCAAATCAACATCAGAAATGGTGTTCAAGCCCAGCTTCTCTTTCCAGTTGAAGAAAGTACCTGTCCAAGAAAACTCTGTCCAAACTGATGTTTATCAGGTTTATTTAAGGGAAAATAAATGAATGTCTTTGCTATATATTTCCCCAGTAAAAAGCAGTAGAAAAAGAAAGAAGCAAAATAATCTAGCACTATGAAAACAGAACATTTATTTCCAGTACATATCTATGATGTCTATCAAAATGGAATGTAATTCTGAGAAGAGCCAAATTACAATTCTTATATGATTAAGTCTTTATCTGCAAGCATTTGATAGATCCTAAGAATCAACCAGGTAAATTGATGTAACAGTACCATGTCTTTCTTCAGTGCATTGAACTGGAAAAAAGTACTAATGAATGCTGATCATGATTTTGACTCCTGATTAGTATACAGAATGTTAAAGTTTTCACAGTCAAGAGACAGATTAGTATGTATAGGTGGCTTAAGTGGCTATCTAGCTGGTGTTGCTAGGATTGGCTAAAAAAGAAAACTCTGAATAAATATTTCTCACATAAAACATTATCTGAATGTCTACTCAGAGGGATTCCAGTCAACCATTCTTTACAGTAGAGACTTTATACGAAAAATCCTAATACAACACTCCCAGGAGGCTGTGTGATGGAGAGAAAAGCATCCTGGCTTTTGAGGTCTGTTTTCCCTCTCTGCTAATTACTTGTTCTGTGAACTGGGCAGGTGACTCTTGCAACACAACCAATAGAGTTCTTTTCTCATCTGTGAAATGAGGAGTAGGACCACAGGACCCCTAGTCTTGTCAGCATTACCACTGCTGTGGATCTAGGGGTGATCTTGTCACTGCAGTAGGCTGACCTCTCTGGTTCCTCCCCTCCTGGATTTTGATACTCTAATTCACTGTCAATGGTGCTGTGTGGCCCACGGGCTGAGCAGTAGTTGGGTGGTAGAACCGTGGAACTTACAGGAATCAGAGAAATAGTAATTATTTCTATTTATTTCTCTCCACCCCTTTTTGGCATTCAACATGGATTTCGAAGTTTTTGTCAGCTAAGAAGCATTTCTGGTCTTCACTGAGCCATGATTTCATCATCTTTAAAGTGGAGGTAAATAATACCTACTTCTTAGTCTCCATCACAGGCTTCTTTTGCCTTACCCTAAATTACTAGTGAGGTTTTAATGGGGAGTGCATTTGTGACAGTGCTTAACAGAATGCATGGCACATTGAAGGCAGTGCAGGAAGTCAGTTTCTCAATTCTACCTTTGCTTTTTTAGAGTAGCCTAAAGATCAAGTAAACCAACATCCTCACCCTGATACCAAACTTGGCCTATAGAAATGTGTAATGCCTGACTTTTGATGGTTCCTTTGCCTGGAGAAATAAACCAATTATATTTTCCTAACTCAACCACCTCTCAATAAACATCCTTCTGCAGAGCATGATTTCTCTCCTGTGTGTGGGAGTGGGACAGCATCTAATTAGATCTAGGTTCCCTTAATGAGAAGCTGCCCATATGTACTCTCAGCCTTGAATTGCCTGCCCTGATCTGGAGCTATCTACTTGGCCAAGGCTCCAACTGGTGCTTTCTGCCACCAAGAAATCTTAAACAGCTAGGGCTAGAGGATCTAACGACAATGTCAGTAGCGGCATCTTACTTCATATGGTAGATAATTATAACATTCATTCAGAAAAAAAATAAAGAGGCTTGTTGTCATAGTGATGGCTAATTCTCCAAGTTGGATGCATAGCTCCAATTGGAGCATCTGCCAGCACAGAGACACACATCCATTTGTTGTGTATGCTGCAGGAATAATTGAGATTATACTTGAAAGAAAAAAATTTGACATGGACAGGATTTTCTGCATTCATACTGTATTGCATTCTCTTGTGTATGACGATGGTTTTCCTCTTATCTCTATTTTTCTTTTCCAAAAATATTAGTTTTCAGGGACTTGGTTATACTCCAGGAACCAGTGATGATACTGGCTCCTGATATCCAGGAAGCTTTGAAGGCCCTGAGACCAGTAACTGGGATGTTCAGGTAACCAAGCCTGGGAGCCAATAGGACTTTGTCACTTGTGCAATTAGAACAGATCCAGGCTGGGCATGGTGGCTCATACCTGTAATCTCAGCACTTTGGGAGGCCAAGACGGGCAGATCACCTGAGATCAGGAATTAGAGACCAGCCTGGCCAACATGATGAAGCCCCGTCTCTACTAAAAGTACAAAAATTAGCCAGGCATAGTGGTTCATGCCTGTAATCCCAGCTACTCGGGAGGATGAGGCAGGAGAATCGCTTGAACCCGGGAGGCAGAGGTTGCAGTGACCCGAGATCATGCCACTGCAATCCAGCCTGGGCGACAGAGTGAGACTCCATCTCAAATAAAATAAAATAAAATGAATAGATCCAGCGAGAGCCCCTGATTCAAATGGGTGAATTTAGAAACTTTAGAGAAAAAAGAGATATGGGGTCCTTACCCTTCTGATTCTCTTCTCATCTCCATTGCCAGTCCCAGGTTTCCGGCAGATATGCAGCTTATTGTCCAATTTTATTATTGGGTTAGAGCAGCTCTGCAGAAACTTTGTCTTGTTTTTATGCTGGAGGAACTACAGAAAATTAAAAGAAAGAGAGGGTTAACAGGTATCAAACAACATGTATGAGCCAAGTACTATCCTAGACCCTATTATATCCAGTTTCTCATTTTCCACACCAAATACAAGAGGGAATTAGTTATTTTTCCAGGATTTATGTGGTTAGTAAGGGGGAAAGATCAGAATCTTCCCATAAACACTTTTAAAATTTATTTTTAATTTCCATAAAAGTTATTGGGGAACAGATGGTGTTTGGTTGCATGAGTAAGTTCTTTCATGGTGATTTGTGAGATTTTGGTGCAACCATCACCCGAGCAGTATACACTGAACCCTATTTGTAGTCTTCTTCCAATAAATTCTTAAACCATCTTTTCCCTATGATCCTCAAGCCCAAAACTGGCCCTGGGTAGTAATGTTACTGCCTCTTCTTCCTTATCTCTACTCTGTCACCATGAGACTCTTAAAAGCAAAAGTATTTCCCAAATAGGAGGTAGCACCAATTCGGGAAGAGAGCAGGGATGGGGGATGCATGGGGGGAGGAGTTATCAGAATAGAGAAACAATTACTGGACCATATTGCGAGATGGACTGTCAGACGGTCTGCCTACACAATCTTCTATCTGTAGGGTGAAAGAGAAAAATACTAGACTGAAAGTCTGGTAATATGAATTTTATTTTTAGTTCTTATATTACAATTTCCTCCTCTTGTAAATTAAAGTGGTGGGACTAGGTCAGTAACTCTCCTGTGGGGAGGTGGATAGAGGCATCACATATGAAAATAATAGGGAATTGGGGTAAGATGGTACACTTATATATTCTCATTAAATCCCCCCAAAAAATAGATACAGCAAAGACGAATAAACTAAAATCCCACAGAAATAATATACAATCTATTTCCATGAACCCCAGAATATAAGCAGAGTATATATATATATATCATAACAAGAACTGTGTTGTATTAAAGGCTATGTGGGAGAATGTGAAGGGAATATAAAGAACTTCCAATGGCGCTGAGAGCCCAAGGACCCCCCCAAATTGCCAATAATCACTCGCTGAAAAGCTTGACTGGTCATTTGTGGACAGTGGTTGAAACTGAGAGAATGCTTTGCAGACTCAGATTTATGGGTCAATACGAACAGCCCATGAAAGCTCAGATAATACCAGTGTGATCTGGAACTTGTAAACCATTGAAACTAACTAACCAAATATTCTTGTAGGAAGGAGCTCAGAACTGAGGACAGACCACTGAGAATAGAATCCAAATTGCTCCAAACAGGTACAATGGGAGCAAAGAAATGCAACAATCTAAGTAAAATAGAAGGAGGGGAGGGGAAACTCAGCACACTGTAAAAAATGTGAAGCAGCTTCCACACCAAAACATCCCATTTTCCAAAAACAAAAGAATAGGGTGCTTCAGAGCTTGGAAGCTAGACAGACTTCCCTGACTATATAGTAATATGATTCCCCGTTCAGTAGTCATTAGCCACATGTGGCTATATTAATTCTAATTAAACTAAGAGAAATTAGGTTAAGGTTTTTTTAATTAAATTTCATTAAAATTTAATTAAATTAATATTTAATTTTTCGGCTGCACTAGCCAACTTTCAATTTCTTACCAGCCTGTGGTTGAAGGCTACTGTATTATGTGGTGCAGAACCTTTCCATCATTGCAGGGTGTTTTACTGGACAGTGCTAGGCACCTAACAAATAACATGAGCAACAGAAAATGACCACAGTCAAATCCTACACAAAGTCATAAGATAAAAGAAAATATGGTGCAAAATAATATGCCTATAGAACAAGGATTGGCAAACTCTTTCTGTAAAGATAGTGAATATTTTTAGGCTTTATGAGCCTAGAATAGACAGTAAATATTTTAGGTATATAGAAAAAGTTTTTGGCTTTATGTGTCATGTGGTCTCTGACACCACTACTCAATTCTGCCAATGTAGAGTAAAATTCACCATAGACAATAAGTAAATGAATAAACGGCTATGTTCCAATAAAACTTTGTTTACAAAAACAGGTGATGGGCTGGATCTGGCCTGTTGGCTGTCTTTTGCCAACCTCTGCTACAGACCATGAAGTTATGTCAAAAAGACAGATCCACTAAACAAATGAAAATGGTAAACAAGGCCAGGTGCAATGGCTCACTCCTGTAATTCCAGCACTTTAGGAAGCTCAGACAGAAGGATCACTTGAGCCCAAGTGTTCAAGACCAGTGTGGGCAACAGGGCAAGACCTCGTTACTACAGAGAATTTAAAAATTAGCCAGGCATGGTGGTACATGCCTGTAGTACCAGCTACTTTGATGGCCGAGGTAGGGAGATTGACTGAGCCCAGGAGATCAAGGCTGCAGTGAGCTGTGATTGTGCCACTGTGCTCCAGCTTGGGCAGTAAACAACAGAGCAAGACCAAAAAAAAAGAAAGAAAGAAAAGAAAAACAATAACTTAATAATCAAAATCAGCTAAAAGAAAAAAGAATGAGTCAAGTCTGTAAATTTAATCTGTAAATATAGTGGGCATGGAGAAATGTCAGGAAAACTGATAATCTTAGGCTATAAAACATCCTCAATAAATTTCAAGGAAGAGAAAAAATAGAAACAGTATTCTCTGACCATAATACATTAAAGGTGAAAATTTAATTTAAAGGAAAGATCCTTCTACTGATGAATTTTTAATGCTATTAAATAATTCCTGGTTCCAAGAAAAGATAAAAAAACAAACTATAGACTTTCTGGAAAAATAACTAATGTGACCACAATACAAGTCAGAATCTATGAAATATAGCTAAAGCAGTTACCAGAGGAATTCTAATAGTATTTAATATCCATATGAATAAAAATTAAAGAATAAAATAAATAAGCTAAATACTCAAGAATTTAGAAAAAGAATAAGACAGTAAGCCAAAGGAAAGAATCAATGCAGATCAAAGTAGAAATCAATGAAACATAAAATAGAAAACCAGTAGAAGTAATGAATAAAGGTAAAATCTGGCTCTTTGAAAAAAAAAAAAAACAACAACAACAAAATGTTTAAACCGCTAGCTAACTCTAACCCAGGTTTTACAAAAATGGGAGTATAAATATACAAACTTAGAAATGATAATCAAAAGGCCAGAAAAATATTACAAATTTATGAAACTAATCATGACTTATAAAAATGTACCCCAGTAAAAATAGAAAGACTAGAAATACCAAATACCACAAGAGAAATAAAGCATTTAAAGAACACAAAAGGCCCGGCATGGTAGCTCAGGCCTGTAATCCCAGCACTTTGGGAAGCCGAGGCAGGTGGATCACGAGGTCAAGAGATTGAGACAATCCTGGCTAACGTGGTGAAACCCCATCTCTACTAAAAATATAAAAATTAGCTGGGCGTGGTGGCACATGCCTGTAGTCTCAGCTACTCGGGAGGCTGAGGCAGGAGAATCACTTGAACCGGGGAGGCGGAGGTTGCAGCAAGCCAAGATCACATCACAGGTCACTGCACTCCAGCCTGGCAACAGAGCTAGACTCCGTCTAAAAAAAAAAAAAAAGAACACAAAAGCACCAAGACCAGGTGGTTTCTGTTTCTGTCAATAGACTATGTTCTCCTTGAAAGGCATGTTTGCTTCCATTGTATACCCCTCAAAGTTTCTAGGAAGATCTTTTATACAAAATATCTCTGTGCACTCACATTCTACATGTATTTACTCGAGCACTTATTAAGTGCATTTTTGTGAAATTGACACTAGCTGGGGGGTGGTTACAAGCAGCAGTGGTGGTAGCAGTTGGGGTCTGCGGTGACATGGTAAAAACAAAAAAGCTGCATCAACCAAGAGAGCAGACACCTGCAACAAAAAGGAACATCATCACTGGGCAACTATGGGCTGGGCAGACCTAGCTTTGAATTCCGATTCTTTCAATTTATAGCTTTATGACCTTGGGCAAGTTATTTAATTTCTCCAAGTGTTACTCCTCTTACCTCTATGATGAGAATAATAAAAGTACTGACCTTATGTAGTTGGTGTGAAGATGAAATGAAATAAAGTGTATAAAGTGCTGGGCTATGCAGTGCCATGAAGTACCCACTCAGTGGATGTTGGCTGCTGTCATCATGACAGGTGTGAGAATGATAATAATGTGGTGTCTTGAATCGTGTTTCAAGGTTCACAAATGGGAAAAGCAAATTGAAATATGCATTCACTTTCAAAATCCAATCCCTTCAAGCTAGAAGAAACATTGCAATCTGAAACCTTCTCTTCTTGCCCACAGTCTTCCCAATTCAAGACATCTTCCTTAGGGAACACTGGGTAAAAATGATGAGTTGAAATGGACACATTCTTTTGCTCCATTCCTGAACCCCACTAAAACAATAGTAAAGATACATATTTTTAAAGGATATAATTCATAACTAGAGAAACTGAGAAGAGACACAAATTTACAAGAAATAAAATTTTGAAAGGTAAAATGCAAATGAATGAATGCTAACTAATTTAGCTGTACAGGAAAAGTTGAATCTTAAACCAGCACTGGTAAATGTTAAACAAAAAAAGTATTTACATGCAGAACCCCTCAAAATTTTACTAATTTGCACTAAGTACCTTAGGAATTGTGAGTGAACAGGCTAGCTTAAAAAGTCTGCTTTTGACAATTATATCCTCTCTACCTTGCAGCCAGGTGAACACCCACCTGGTAGAAGACTAGAAATGTGGTCTCTGAACAGGGTAAATGGACGTTCCCTAAACTAGAGGGCACCAGGCACAATTGAGAGTGGGCTACCATCCTGAAGGACAATAAGAAAATATAAGTGCTCCAAACATTGAAGTCTCAGCTGACACTGCCAACACAGTTACAAAAATGCCAACGCAAGACCAGAGGATCCTTCCCCAGAAATACAATCAGCCTAAGGGGAAAGATTTACAGATATTGATAAAAATTGGCCCAAACTCACCATTAGAGCCCACAGTCAACCTGTCCCACCCCATGAATCCAGAGCTTCCAATAAATTTTTCTTGTGACCTAGTCTAGTTAGTTTTTGTGGTTCCCCAAGGATCACTATTTGTAACTTGAAATACAGAGACCAAAACAAACACAAGGCACATTAGAGAAAAAAGAAAACATACAGGGAGAAGACAACTGAAAAATAATATATCTTTGGAGAGTTAAGAGATGATATTGCATCCATGCAAAAAGAAGAAGATGCAATTAAAAAGCATACTCAGAGACAAATAAAAGAACACCTAGAAATTGAAAATATAACAGCAGATAAATGAAAATTCAATAGGAGAAACAGAAGTTAAGGTTGAAGACATATATGATAAAATAGAAAAAATGGCAAACAGAGAGATAGAAGAAACAACAGCCCTCAAAGTCTAAGGTCTAAATAACAGGGCTTCCAAAAGAAGGGAAGAGAAGAAATGGAAGGGAGAAAATCACCAACCAAATAAGTCAGGAAAAGGTTCTCTAACTAAATGACACTAGTTTCCAGATTGAGAGGGCCTGGCACCATGGATAAAATCGCCATAATGGGGGAAAGAGAGGGGAAGAGGGAGAGGGTGAGGCAAGGCCCTGATAGAGACAGAGAGAGAGAAAGAAAGAGAAAGAGGAAAAAGATGGAGAAGTGGGGAGAGAGGAGAGGAAAGAAGGGGAGGAAAGAGAGGGAAAAAACCCAATAACATACAAAGACTCATGAATTTGAATAATTTCAGACTTCTCTCAACAGACATGTTAGAAGCTAGAAGATTATGGAAGGGAGACTTCAACATTCTGAATGAAATGATTCCTAATGTGGAATGTCATAACCAAAGAAATCATCAGTCAGGTGTGAGAATTAAATAAAGACAACTTCAGAGATGAATGTTCTCAAAATTTTACCTGCCCTATATTCTTTTTCAGAGAGGTTTGCTCTGCCAAAGGATGTAGTTCCTTTAAAGAAGGGAGAAAACCAATAAAGAGGAAAATATGGATACAGAAAACTGGGAATCAAAGAGAAGTGAAGGGGATCCTAATGATGACTTGAAACAGGAATTAAAAGAAAATAAAGAATGTGTAAGCAAAAACTCAGTTGTATGTAAGAAAACCCAATTCCCCCTTAAGAAGAGAAAGAGCTGGAGTCCTTTAAAATTAACTGCCTGTTTTTCTGTGGCTAGTGAGCCTTATCTCTCCCTCTCCCAGGCATTACGAAGACTGTTTCTCTAGCTGTGCAGCTGCAAGGTCGCCAGACAGATAATCTCAAGTCATAAACCATGTTGTTCCTTAAAAAGTAAGAAATGATGTAATGCATGTCTCAATTAAATAACTGTCTTTGTTTCTCGCTTCTGTAATATGCTTCCCCCTGCACAGATCTCCCCCCACCCCACAAAATGTTTAAAAGGTAGCTTGACTCTTGGTTTGGGGCTCAGTCATTTGGATGTTAATCCGAGTGGGTCAGTGCACCTAAATAATTAAATAATTCCTCCTCAGCCCCTCGGTCTCTCTGATTCCTTAATTATCCCACCACAGACTGACCAGGCAGATCCGATGATGCAGCTATGCACCCAGCAAAAAGGTTAAAATCAGCACTCTGGAATCCAACAGAAGGCCCCCAAAAAATTCTTCAGAAAGTTATCATTGATAGAATAACTGATACTTTTGAATATTTTGAGAGAAAACCTGAATAGGTGGCAGAACTTTGGATGAATTAGGTTACCTACATTGAAAAAATAAGCAAATTAAAAACTATAAGACAATCATTGGCTCTAAAAAATAATAAAAAGTTATTCAGAAAAACGAATCAGTTGAAAGTTCATGTTTCACAAACAGTGTTTGCGCAGTCAAAATCATAAAGAGGATTTAAACCCCTGGCTAACCCTAACCCAATTTTTTACAAAAGAGGAAGTATAATATATAAACTTAGAAATGACAAGATAATCAGCAAACCAGAAAAAAATGAAACCTTATGAAACTAACTTATGAACTCTATGCAGACACATTTAAATCTAGCCCAGGTTAGGACATAATTGTCATGAGAAGATTTGGATAGTATGAAAGGATGTGTATATGTGATAATGGAAGAGGGAGAAAACTGAAAAAAACAGAAGTATCTCTATCCTGAATCAAATACCAAAAAGTAGTGGCTAAAATAGGCGAAAGTGGTGTGTTGGAGAGGTGGACATGAAAGAAAGGGGGAGAAGGGCGCTACTGCTTTCTGAAATGAATCTTGTGGACTTGTCAACCATCAGTGTATGTATAATCCTTATTAAAACAAGTACATAAACAAAAACTGAAAAACTGAAGTAAATCTCAACTGGGGCATAAGCTCTCTGCTTGTGAACTTCACTTCTGATTCTGAAGGGTTTCTAAGCAAGCCTAACACACAGTATATTTTCCCCACCAATTTTTTTTTTTTTTTTTTGATGGAGTCTCACTCTGTCACCCAGGCTGTAGTGAAGTGGTGTGATCTCGGCTCACTGCAATCTTCACCTCCCGGGTTCACGCCATTCTCCTGCCTCAGCCTCCCGAGTAGCTGGGATTACAGGCGCCCACCACCACGCCCAGCTAATTTTTTTTATTTTTAGTAGAGACGGGGTTTCACCGTGTTAGCCAGGATGGTCTCAATCTCCTGACCTCATGATCTGCCCGCCTCAGCCTCCCAACGTGCTGGGATTACAGGCATGAGCCACCGCGCCCAGCCCCCACCAATCATCTTTTAAGCAAAAGAACGTGAGGGAGGATGTGTTTGTGAATATGGTACACCTACGTAGCCGTATGACAGTGACTGGTGTCTGAAAACAACCAGTTTTTATACGTGCAAACGCCACACAATGTTTTCTAAGCAGTTATCCCTTATTGCCCACACTCAGATTTCTAGGCAGCTGCCCTGCGGGTGGAGGGCGGAAAGGAAAAGACTCTAACAGAGGGGAGTGGCCACGAGAAGCATCTAGACAACCCACCAGATAGCAGTTAACAAGGTGGTAACTGCCAGTGGTCAGAATAATATAAACAACAGCAATGACAACTATTCATGGGAGTGTAGACATCTAGTTTACAAAAGACTCATATCCTTAAAAAAAAAAGTCCTAATTGAGGCAAGCATCGTTGTGTCTGTAAGACAGCTAAAGCGTGGGTAATCTGGGTCAGCAATTCCATGTGGGTTCCCAGCCAATGGCCAGGATCATCTGCCAGCTGTGTGAGTGAACTGTCTTGGATGTCCACCCCATTTGGCTAGGTGATACCAAACCCAGCTTCTCTCTGACTATAACTCCAGAGAACTTCATGTGAGACTCTCCAGGCTGAGCCTATCAGTGCAGAGAACCATGAGGAGTAATAAGAAATTTCTGTTTTAAGCAACTAAATTTTGGAATGGTTTCATGCAGCAAAAAATACACAGAATAAGGATGATCTACACTAGTCTCCTCATTTTACCACCAGGACAATCAAATCCAGAATAGAGGGCGGCCTCCCCAGGGTCTCAAAATAGCAGGGTGGAGGTTGAGTCTGGAACAGATTCAGGCCTCCATGGCTTTAGGCCATGCGTTCATTGTCCAAGGCCATTTAATCTACACTAAATACTGCCAGTATTTTTTCCCCTTTCCCTTCCTTCTCCTTCTCCTCCTCCTCTCTCTCCTCTTCCTCCTTCTTCCTCTTATAACTCTTTATTTTGATATGTCAAAATTAAGAAAAGTTTCAGCAATAATGCAAGAAACTCCCATACACTCTTTACCCAGATTCACCAATTGTTGGCATTTAGTCTCCTTTGCCAATGTTCTTTTAAAGAGAACATTTTTCCATAGGAAGGCTGCCCACAAAATGAATTCCCACTGAGTGGTTAGTCACCAATCAGATAGATCATCCCAGCAGGAATGGGAGCAAGAATAGGCACCCAGGAATGCAAGGCACGTAGGAGGGAAAGCTATGGAGAAAAGAGGAATGTTAATCAGGAAGAAAGGGCATAAAAGGGAGACCAGAATCACCATAGACAAATTTGTCTGCAAGACATAGTCCCCAGGAGTTTCCTGAACTAGCCTGCCTTCCTGAATACACCACGAACCTTAAGTCTGCAGGCACACTCTTGAATCTTACCACTAGCTGCATGGCCTCGGGCGAGTTTCCTTCCTATCCGGGAGCCTCGGTTTTACCTCTCTTTATAGGCCATATTAAATAAGTCGACGTTACGTGGAAAGGCTTTATGAATAGTGCTGAGTAAAGGAATTTTAATCATTTGCATCTGATAGAATCACTTCACTTGGGGAGGCATTTGTTTGGTTGGTTGTTTGGTTGGTTTTTTGAGACAAGGCCATACTCTGTCACCCAGGCTGGAGTGCAGTGGCATGATCTCAGCTCACTACAGACTCAACTTCCTAGGCTCAAGCAATCTTCCCACCTCAGCCTCCCAAGTAGCTAGGACTACAGGCGCACCAGCACACCCGGCTAATTTTTGTACCTTTTGGAGAGATAGAGTTTTGTCATGTTGCCCGGGTTCACCTGGGGAGCTTGTGAAAACTTTTGGTTCTATATCCCCATCTTTGGAAATTCTTATTTAAGTGGCATGGGGTGGAGTCCAGGTACTACTGTTTGTTTGTTTTTTTAAGCTCCTGAATAGTTTTTAATGTTCTGCCAAATTTGAGAGATGGCTGAGATAGTCAATATGACTATCATCCAGTATCTGCCTAGACTCCCAGAACTCTTGCAGACTGGGTTAGATGTCCTCTGCCCTTTGCCCACTTCTGTTGCCACCCTCATCACAAAAGTGAAACATGATAGTTAGATGGGCTTCCTATTTCATTTCTGCATCCTCTGATAATTTGCATCAGAAAGATTGCTTCCTGGAAGTGCCTTGCAGATTGTCAGTCTCTCTGTAACTAGTCAGTTTAATCCTTGCGCAGAGGTTTTTTGTTTCCGCCACAGTTTAACAGCTGTCACTCTTCCCCTCCAGCAGTTTATAAACCTAATTGCTACTGTACAGATCTATGTAATTTGGGATTGACAGGAACTGACTCACATGCAAATACCTCTGTAAAGAAGTGTGGGAGGGATTTTATATTCCTTGGTGGTCTTAGGAAGGCAGAATAATAATTTCTCAGATGAATATCACTTTTTTTAGTTACAAAAATATCCTTTCTGATGCATTTATTTCCCTCTTTTTTTTTAACTACAAATATCTTTGAGATGAACTACTCATACGTTTTGAAGTTGAATCCTTCCCTTTCTCCCTCCCTCTCTCCCTCCGTCCCTCCCTCCCTTCCTTCCTTCCTAGCATTTCTTGAGCTCCTGCTTTGTTAGGCATTGAGGATGCAAAGATGAATAAGAATGTGTTCTACCTTCCGTGAGACTCATAGTCTAAGGATAGAGAGAGACAAACACAACACAATTTGAAAGATGTTATAATAGAGGTACACAGACTTCTGTAGGACCATCCTTTGATTAGGATATTTACAGGAGAGAGGAGATATTTTATTTGAATTTGGAAGGGTGAACTTAAGACTTCTTCAGGCAGACATCTGAGGAACGATATTCTGAGCAAAAGAACAGTATGTGCAAAACTCCTGGGCATTAACTAACAGTGTGTTAGGACAATTGTCATGGCAGTCCAGAGAACAGAAGGGTTTTCTTGGGAGAAGAGATATGATGAATGAGGATTATTGCCTAGCACTTGCTACTGAAGGAAATTCTTAAGGGAAACATCCATCTTAATCCAATTTATCTCGAGGTCTGCTTGGTCCCCCATTTCTCAGGTCCCCAAACTATTTTCTTGGCATCCATAGAGGCCCTCTGATTTGGATTTCTCCAACCTCACCTCATACTGCTCACCCGTATACTCACTGTGGTCCAAGCACACAGGCCTTCTTTTTCTTCCTGACTGTCCACTCATTCCTGCCTCTAGGCCTTGGCTCTGGATAATCCTTTTGTCTAGAATTTGGTTCTTCACATGGTTGCCTCCTTCTTGTTATTCAGGTCTCAACTCAAATATCACCATCTCCAGGAAGCCTTTCCAGAAGACTCCATCTACAGTTACCCTTCCCCATCCTCTCACTTTCTGTGAACCTGCCCATAAAACTTTTTCTAAAGAGGTCATCATTATTTAAACTAATTTTGTTTACTTGTTCATATGTTACTGTCCATCTCCTTCTTAGAGAATATACACTCCATGAAAGGATGCTCTTTGTCTTATTTTCCTGCTGAATCCGCGGCCCTTAGCGAATCCATGACACTTGGTAAGTGTTCAACAAATTTGCTGAATAAAATAGCTGACCCATATTTTTTATTGAAGCTATCTCTTCCCAGGGGCCAGAATACCCATTCTTCCACCCTCATTTTCTAGTATCAAGGTATCTCAGAAGTAAGATCAGAATTGTTATTGATGAGCATGGAAAGAAAACAAAGAAATTGAGAGCCCTAAGAATTATGCTCTGGCTAAATGAGGCCTGAGGAAATGTCCCTACCTTACCACAGGAACAACCCAGAGTACTGGTATCTCCCATCCTCTGCCTCTCTTCCTCCAGGCAGTGCTGGGGGCTCATCTGCCTCTGTGTCCTCATTTTCTAGTTTACTGCATCACTTCTGGTAGATTTGCTCCTTCACTCTGTCAGTTCTACAGTTGCATTGCTATGACTGTGACTCTGAAAGGCGCCACCTCTTCATACTCTCAGGATTCATGCCATGTGCACAACGTGACCCAAGTGAAGGGAGAGGGAGCACATTCCATGCCATATGGGGATGCGGGTGACACAGAGTCACAGGAGGCTGGAGTGAGGAGGGGAAGCCAAGGACGTCTATCACCCTGAGTGACTTGACTGTCTCATTAGTTGTTCATTTCTAACAAATTTTGAGGGTTTTAAGACTGTCCTTTTTTTATATACTTACAATTTAAGTAAATCCTATCAGTGAAAGCACTTTCCAAATTCATTTTCTTTGGTTAAAATGGAAATCAATTCAAAAAGCATATTTTAAAAAGAAAAAAGCAAAATAATCTAAGGAATGTGTTTATTTTATCTTGCATCCAAGGAAGGAAGACCTTGCATCAGCTAAAGACAGAGTCTTCTCTTTCTCGGCCTTGGGTACTCAGGAGTGAATCCCGTAGCTAAAGGCAAACTTTCATTTCAGCCTCCTAGATGGCCTTAGTTACCTGGTGAAAATCATGGAAGGTGATGCCAAGTGGTATTTGAACTTGTCAGTTTCTTTTACTGCTTTGGGGATATAGATATTTTCCACTCTAATGTGGCAAAATATTCAATCAGCTTAAATTATGCATGCATTCCAGATCAAGCCAGCTAGATGTCAGGAGCAATTCAATATTTTTTTTGAATTTGGAAGCCTGAAAGCCAGCAAGATAAAAGTTTAGGAGAGCTAGACACAAATTAACCCTGCAAAATGAAGAAAAACAAGTACAGAAGTGAAAAAACTTTTACTCCCTGGCTGTGCCAATTAGTCACCGGGTGCTAATGACAGTGGTAATACCACCACAGTGACAGTGGTATTAGTACTAATGACAGTGGTATAGTAGGATCACTAGTGGGTATTAGTACGAATGACAGTGGCACAGTGGGACCATTCTGGCAATATTGAACAGCCAGTTTTAATTTCCAGTGCCTGCCTCAAATTTCTGAGTCTTCTTCATTTTTAAAAATAGATGTCAGGTACATGTTACATTGTCACTTGCTTTGTGATTGTGACAATGATGTCACTTCTCTGTGTCAATGCATTCATTTTTCAGTGGAGGACACTTTATCAGGGTCAATTTAGCTATACAGAGGTGGGCACTGGTGTTTCTGGTTACCTTAAGTGGCATAATTTATTAATTCTGGGAATTCAGGAAACATTTATAAAACATCTACTGTGTGACAAGAAACTGAACTAGTGTGGACATAGATGAGACATTGGCCCTGCATGCAAGCCATCTCTAAACTCTTGATATATAGCCCAGTAATGCTGGTGCAAAGTAGAGTGGGGTAAGTCTTATGGAGGCAATGCAAACTAGGGGCTTGTGGTTGGGGCATGAGGAAAGGAGATTCATTATGAGTCGAGGATCCAAAGACAGTTTGGATTTTAGCTGAGATTGTTAAGAATATGTTAAATTTCAACAACATATAATGGCAGGGGAGAGTGTTCCAGAGAGAAGAAACTGCTTGAGCAAAGACATGGGACTGTACAAAAACCAAGTATCTTGTGATAACAGTGAATGTGGTTGGAGACCAGGATGTTAATGACACCAGGAGAGGCATTGAATGAGGGAAAGAGAGATGAGCAGAACATAGTGAACCGCTAAAGGGTTATAAAAAGCATTGAATGGTAGACTGAAGCATTCGGTCAATGTTTAGTAGGTACGAGAGTCTCCTAAGGCTCCTGTTTTAGACTACATGCTTGCATCCTGTGATGTTTAGTACTGAGTGCCCACTCAACTGGATTGAAGAATACAAAGTATTGATCCTGGGTGTGTTTGTGAGGCTGTTGCCAAAAGAGATGAACATTTGAGTCAGTGGGCTGGGGAAGGCAGATCCACCCTTAATCTGGTGAGCACAATCGAATCAGCTGCCAGCGAATATAGAGCAGGCAGAAAAACGTGAAAAGGAGAGACTGGCCTAGCCTCCCAGCCTACATCTTTCTCCCATGCTGGATGCTTCCTGCCCTCAAACATCAGACTCCAAGTTCTTTAGTTTTGGAACTCGGACTGGCTCTCCTTATTCCTCAGCTTGCAGACAGCCTATTGTGGGACCTTGTGATCATGCAAGTTAATACTTAATAAACCCCCCTATTTATAGTTCCTCTCTATATATACAGTTAGTTCTGCTCCTCTTTTAATTGGAACATTTAGCCCATTTACATTTAAGGTTAATATTGTTATGTGTGAATTTGATCCTGTCATTATGATGTTAGCTGGTTATTTTGCTCATTAGTTGATGCAGTTTCTTCCTAGCATAGATGGTCTTTACAATTTGGCATGTTTTTGCACTGGCTGGTACTGGTTTTTGCTTTCCATGTCTAGTGCTTCCTTCAGGAGCTCTTGTAAGGCAGGCCTGGTAGTGACAAAATCTCTCAGCATTTGTTTGTCTGTAAAGGATTTTATTTCTCCTACACTTATGAAGCTTAATTTGGCTGGATATGAAATTCTGGCTTGAAAATTCTTTTCTTTAAGAGTGTTGAATATTGGCCCCCACTCTCTTCTGGCTTGTAGAGTTTCTGCCAAGAGATCCACTGTTAGTCTGATGGGCTTCCCTTTGTGGGTAACCCGACCTTTCTCTCTGGCTGCCCTTAATATTTTTTCCTTCATTTCAACTTTGGTGAATCTGACAATTATGTGTCTTGGAGTTGCTCTTCTCAAGGAGTATCTTTGTGGTGTTCTCTGTATTTCCTGAATTTGAATGTTGGCCTGCCTTGCTAGGTTGGGGAAGTTCTCCTGGATAATATCCTGAAGAGTGTTTTCCAGCTGGGTTCCACTCTCCCCGTCACTTTCAGGTACACCAATCAGACATAGATTTGGTCTTTTCACATAGTCCCATATTTCTTGGAGGCTTTGTTCATTTCTTTTTACTCTTTTTTCTCTAAACTTCTCTTCTCGCTTCATTTCATTCATTTGATCTTCAATCACTGATACCCTTTCTTCCACTTGATCAAATCAGCTACTGCAGCTTGTGCATGTGTCACGTAGTTCTCGTGCCATGGTTTTCAGCTCCGTCAGGTCATTTAAGGACTTCCCTACACTGCTTATTCTAGTTAGCCATTCGTCTAATCTTTTTTCTAGGTTTTTAGCTTCTTTGCGATGGGTTCGAACATCCTCCTTGAGCTCGGAGAAGTTTGTTATTACTGATCATCTGAAGCCTTCTTCTCTCAACTCATCAAAGTCATTCTCCATCCAGCTTTGTTCCATTGCTGGCAAGGAGCTGTGTTCCTTTGGAGGAGAAGAGGTGCTCTGATTTTTAGAATTTTCAACTTTTCTGCTCTGGTTTCTCCCCATTTTTGTGTTTTTATCTACCTTTGGTTTTTGATGATGGTGACATACAGATGGGGTTTTGGTGTGGATGTCCTTTCGGTTTGTTAGTTTTCCTTCTAACAGTCAGGACCCTCAGCTGCAGGTCTGTTGGAGTTTGCTAGAGGTCCACTCCAGACTCTGTTTGCCTGGGTATCACCAGCGGAGGCTGCAGAACAGGAAATATTGCAGAATGGCAGATGTTGCTGCCTGATCCTTCCTTTGGAAGCTTCCTCTCAGAGGGGCACCCAGCTGTATGAGGTGTCAGTCGGCCCCTACTGGGAGGTGTCTCCCAGTTAGGCTACTCAGGGGTCAGGGACCCACTTGAGGAGGCAGTCTGTCCGTTCTCAGCTCTCAAACTCCATGCTGGGAGAATCACTACTCTTTTCAAAGCTGTCAGACAGGGACGTTTAAGTCTGCAGGAGTTTCTGCTGCCTTTTGTTCAGCTATGCCCTGCCCCCAGAGGGGGAGTCTACAGAGGCAGGCAGTCAGGCCTCCTTGAGCTGCAGTGGGCTCCACGCAGTTCAAGCTTCCCAGCCACTTTGTTTACCTACTCAAGCCTCAGCAATGGCGGATGCCCCTCCCCCAGCCTTGCCTGCCTTGCAGTTCGATCTCAGACTGCTGTGCTAGCAGTGAGTGAGGCTCTGTGGGTGTGGGACCCTCTGAGCCAGGTGCAGGATATAATCTCCTGGTGTGCCATTTGCTAAGCCCATTGGAAAAGCACAGTATTAGGGTGGAAGTGTCCCTATTTTCCAGGTACAATCTGTCACGGTTTCCCTTGGCTAGGAAAGGGAATTCCCCCAATCCTTTGCACTTCCCAGGTGAGGTGATGCCCCGCCCTGCTCAGTGGGCTGCATCCACTGTCCGACAAGCCCCAGTGAGATGAACCTGGTACCTCAGTTGGAAATACAGAAATCACCTGTCTTCTGCGTTGCTCACCCTGGGAGCTGTAGACTGGAGCTGTTCCTATTGGGCCATCTTGGAACCTCCCCCATTAGTTCTGTTCCTCTAGAGAACCCTAATACATGTCCCTTCAAAATTCACATGTTGAAATCCTAACCTCTAGTGTTGTGATATTAAGACGTGGGGCCTTTGGGAAGAAATTAGATAATGAGTGTGGGGCCCTCTTGAATTGGATTAGTGCCCTCATAAGAAGACACATGAGTGCCTCCTCTTTCCCTCTCTGCCCTCTGCAACCTGAGGATACAATGAGAGATGGCTGTCTACAAACCAGGAAGAGTGCCCTCGCCAGACACCAGATCTGCCAGCACCTTGATATTGGACTTCCCAGGCTTCAAACCTGAGAAATAAATGTTTGCTGTTCAAGTCACCCAGTCTATGGTGGTTTTGCTGTAGCAGTCTGAACTAAGTTTCTGAGCCAAAGAATGACAGAATTGCTTTTGGAAAATAATTTAAGCTGCAAGGTCACAAGGGCTTGGGCTAAGGGAGTGGCAGTCAGAAAGGCATGGAGGACTGACAGCTCTTATTGCTGACCCCGTTTTCATCTTTGAGGACTAAGTGCACGACACTAGGAACATGAGATAAATAATAAAAAGTTTAGCTTCACGATGTTTGCAGTCGACTAATATAATGTCCAACCAGCATTGTTTCCAAGGACTCCTGCTCCTATAACTGAGGACCTTCTGATTGTATCTCTAGAGCTAATAACGAATGCTTAAACAAAAAGTGAAAATTTCGAACATTCACCCAGAACTAGTATTTGCTAAAAACACATAGTTTGATATTTTGAACATGACCAAAAAGGAGACTGTGATTATTCTTTTTATTCAAGTATTTGCTAAAAATGAACACCAAAACCCAATAAAAAGAAGGCTAAACCTCCTTTATCTCCAATAACTTGGATTCAGGAAATCTGTGTTCTAATTGTATAATTTACCCACTCTGGACCTCATTTTTCTTGTTTGTAAATTAATGATAATACTTGGTCTTTCTGCTTCAAATAGGATGATGGATATTGTGTCAACTGTGAATTTTAAAGAATGATCATAAGTGGTTAAATTTTTGGTAAAATCAAAGCTCCACTTTAAAATGTCTACAGAAAAAGATGAGCTGAGTTCCCCATTCCTTATCACACTGTTTAGGAGCTTGGATACTCCTGATCAACCTTCTATTTCCAAGTTGTATCCCCCTAAACAGACGGTAAGGTCTACACTGCTAAGAATCAAGCCTGTTATTCACAAATATATCACACAACATCTAGAACAATTTTTGGCACATAGTACACACTCAATAGAGGTTGATGGAGTGAAATAAAATGATGACTATGAGTGCCTTTCTCTTCACATTAGATGCAGGCTTTTTATTTTTGGCCTTTTAACCATTCAGTTATCAACCTGCATTCACATTATCTTTATTTTCATTAAAAAAAAAATTGTTGAATATTTACTATGTGCTGGTTACTATGAAAGTGGTAAAAAAAAAAAAAAGACTTGGTGTCTGCCTTAATGGAGTTTTTAATAATTACATTTTTATTATAACCAGACTTATGAATCCTATCTTTTCTAAATTAATTCTATATATTATAATTTCTATGAAAATTATTTAAAATTAAGTTACATTTATGTCCTTTGAGATCATCTGAACCATCTTGGGATATCCCAAGCCCAAATTGAGAAAAGAAAAGAAATTTTATCCAAGGAATGCAAAGCTTTTAAATGATCAGGCCCAGAGGGTCATTAAAACAATCACATCCTGCCTCCCACTTGAGCTACATATTCATCTCTTGACTGCTTGCTATTGCCATGATTATAAATTAACCTAATAATGCCACACAGACACTATAATCCACTATAGCTTTGTAGCTTAACAATGTATATAGCCAATCACTAATCATTGTTATTTCTGTAAACCAATGAGAATTCCTGACAAATAACTTTGTATCAACCCCCTCCATTTTTCCCTTTTAAAACCCGCTTGTTACAAAGGCAAAACATTCTTCACATCCAAGGTTATTTAGATCTGAGTAGTCAGGGCAGCTGTCCTTATTTTGGCTCAAGTACACTCTTTAACTTTTTTTTTTTTTTTTTTTTTTTGATATGGAGTCTTACTCTGTAGCCCAGGCTGGAGCTGGAGTGCAGTGGTGCAATCTTGGTTCACTGTAACCTCCACCTCCTGGGTGTCCGTTCAAGCAATTCTTCTGCCTCAGCCTCCCGAGTAGCTGGGATTACAGGCATGTGCCACCATGCCCAGCTAATTTCTGTATTTTTAGTAGAGCCGGGGTTTCACCATGTTGGCCAGGCTGGTTTTGAACTCCTGACGTTGTGATCCGCCCTCCTCGGCCTCCCAAAGTGAAACTCTTTAAATTATATTTTGTATCTCAGCCTCTTCCTGTTAAGTCAATAAAAATTTTTTAAAAAGCAAAATAACTCTGTCATAATGATTAATAACCATAGGTTTTTAAAATTACCATAATCAATACACTACTGATAATTAAAACATAATTACATAAAAGTTTTTTTTTTGGTTGAGGCTTTTTAAAAATGGATTTTAATTATTGACAGAGTCCTTTATGCCCAGGCTAACACTAAAAACCAATTTTTTGAATTTAGCTTCTTTTTAAAATTGAATTCTATCAACCAACCAAAGAGTGAGTGTGCACATACGCATGCTATATGGCACTTGAGAATCAATTTATGAAACACTGACGCTTCAACCAAATATTTTGGTTCAAGAAAATAAAACATAAAGCAGAGTGTTCCAGAAAATGACGAGATATAAATTTATCAAAATTGCCAATCAGCAAAACCTAAAATAAAGATTTGAAATACATGTGTGGATGAAATAAAAATATTTCACCCCCAAACATACTTCTTTGACATATTTTGAGATGACCCTTCAGAGGGCCAGCAAACAGCAGTAGCCCTGCAAAGCTGTCTTCTGTGGTGGAGATTTGCACCTGTAGACAATCTGCACTGATGCAGCCGGGCTTTCTTTGGAGCCCTCCCTTGTCCAGGTAAAAAAAAAATTAATTTAGAGTCTGAAACCTCTAAAATTCTGAAAGAAACACTTACCATCGCTGCTACCTGCAAGGTTCTATCTCCGTAAGAAGACCACCTTTGCTAGCCAAGCCTCTCTCTCGCCTCTCTCTCTGTCTTTCTCTCTGTCTCTCTCTGTCTTTCTCTCTCATAACCTGTCCTGCCAAACCATAACCTGATTTTCCACCATAACCTGTTTTTGGCCATGCACTGAGTCCCCATTCTATCTGTAGCCTCAAGATGGTTTATAAGCTTCTGTACCCCACTGGGAGACTGGGATAATCACTGATTTCCCCTCTTTGCATGTTAATAAATTTGTATGCCATTTATCCTGTGAAAGGAAAATAAGTCTCAGCACCCCAAAATCACTAGTCAAAGGGAAAAGTGGAGCTGGGAATTGTGTGGGGCAAACCTCCCATTATGCCTCCCATTCCTAAATAAGATAGGTGTAAAGATTGTAAAAAGCTACATACCTCCGTCACAATTTGCCCACTAGAAAATTCCTTGTGGGCCTCAAGATCTTTACCCTAAAATGGTTCCATTGAATTTTACCCTGACAATGTAAATTGATAGCTTATCTTCACAGGTGTGGGACAAAAGACAGAACTCTAAGTCATCTCTCTGCTCACCTGAGACAAAAGGGCTTCTGATTGATTCCTATGATGTAAAAAAGCAGATTCACTGAGCCAGACTAAGGCGGAAGTGACTATTCCTCTACCCCCACTCACAGGAAAATTGTGTATTCAATAAAAGCCTGATCAAAGACTCAAAAGAACACAACCATTTGTCTCTTACCTACCCATACCTTTAAAAATTTCTTCCTCCTTCCCAATATCCACGGTTTCTCCTTTAAAGGTTGAAATATTTCTCCAAAGATGTTTGGTTTACACTTCTATTAATCTGCCTCTTTTCAGCTGATTTTTCAGTGAACCTTAGGGTGAAGGGGACATTTTCTCTTAGCCCTTACACATGTTGTTAGAAGAATTTCTGCTTCCAAAAATCCACTTTCTTAATATAGATGTCAAACTTATTTGCACTGTGATCAGAGAATGTAACCCAAAAACTCATGAGAATTGTATTGAGACCTCTCTGGTCTAACATGAGGCCAATTTTCTGCAAGATTCTATGTGAGATCAAAAACAAGTACTTTCCTGTTGCTGGATGTTGAATACATGTTTTTCAATGCTTATAAGGTCAGAATTATCTTTGTGGAGATCTGTAGTTTTCAAAATATTTAAGAAACCTCTTTATCTCTGGCAATACTTTTAATATAAAGTCTACCGTTTTGACTTTTCCCTAGAATTTATTTTTCAATCTGCTTATTTTAATGTCTTTATGCCTTTGTGTTTTAGTTATATCTTTTGTAAACACCATATAGCTAAGTTTGTAAGTTTGCTTTTAAATCCACTCTGAATATTCCTGTCTTCTAACTGGAGTTTATTTCACTCTCATTGATTGTGATAACTGATACGTATAAGTTAATGCAACTGAGCTTTTATTATAAAGGTCATAAGATGTTTGTTTTACTTATTTTCCTTTTTCCTTGCCCTCTTCTTCCTCCATGCATGATTGCTTGCACGTAGTCACATTGGTAGAGGGTAGTCACTGGTCATTGATTAACTTCGTATTCTGACTCCTTGCGCTGCCCACAAGATTGATGAACTTGTTTTACTTTACAAGAACAACGATCCTTAGGTCATGCAGACCTCCTTGATAGCATCCAGAAGTTTAATCAGGACCGATGAAATCCAGAGTCCAAGGGATGCAAACAACTTTGGTCATCAGGGGGTCCCATTTCCCGTATTCCTATCTTACTCATAAAAGCCTTCAGTTATGTTGAAAGGCATATCAGATTTGAAAGACTGCTTCTCCTGCCTTCTCACTTTGGCCAAATCAAACAAACCTTTCTCTGCTCCTGAGCGCTGATCTGCCAGTGTTTGGCTTACCATGTATCAGGTACATGAACCTAAATTTGGGGGTTCAATAACGTTAATTTCTTTCATCTTGTTTCATAATTTCCATTTGTTCTTCTTTTTACTGTTTCTTTTAATTCTTTTTTCATGTTTTGGATTGACTGTGTCCCTGGTTCCCACCCCATTCAACTTATTTTCCTCCACCAGTTTAGGAGTTTTACATTCCACTATTCCAGCTACCCTTAAAATTTTACATGTCCATTTAACATAATATTGTCCAAAGTAAATGGTCTTAGCATATTTGTCTTCTGAACAACAAAAGGAAAGTGAAATGGCCTGAGGCAATCACCCTGTTTACTTTACATGCCATTGCTGTTTAAGATATGAGTTTTGTCTTGATTTTTTTTAACACTACAAATTGAACGACATTGTTAATTTCTTTTACAGTCAATATCTGTTTAGTTTTAGCCACACAAGTCTACACTTTGTTTGGTATTCCTTTCATTTCTCAGAACTTAATTCTGGGATTCTTTTTTTTTTTTTTTTTCCTCTGAAGAACATTACCTAGATTTTCTTCTATGAGAGTTTGCTGGAAGTAAATTCAGTTTTTGTTTGTTGAAAATGTCTCTATTTCTCAGTTGTTCTTGATGGATGATGTCATTACACATACAATATTATTTTGACAATTATTTTCTCTCAGTACTTTGAAGACATGTCTTCTGATTTCAACTGTTGCAGTTGAAAAGTAAATTACCAGTTTTGTAGGTAATATTTTTTTCTCAACTGCTTTTAAGATTTGTTTGTGTTCTACAGTTTCTCTACAATGTGTTTCAGTGTGAATTTCTTTTCATTTATTCTGCTTGGGATTTATTAGGCTTTCTGAATCTAAGTCCTTATTAATTCCAGAAAATTTCAGCCATTACCCTCTCAAATATTTTCTGTCTTCCATTCTATCCATTCTCTTGAAATTCTGCTAAGTACATTAGAGACATGTACTCCAGCCTCTGTGTGTCTACATTTTTTTAAATGTTAATTTTTTTGCCTCTCTATTCTTTCTATCACTTCATCAAGTCTGTCTTACAGTTTAGTAACTCTTCCTTCTGCTGTGCCTAATACACTATTTAACCCATCCATTAATCTTCTAATGCCAATTTTATATTTTTAATAAATAAAATTCATAATTAAGATCTTCAATTCCACCTGGTCAAACTTCATAATCTTTACTTTTCTTATTTTAATTATGCTTTTTTTACTTTAGGAATTTTAATGATATCTATTTTATATTCTGTTTCCGGTAACTCTAATATCTGCCATTCTCATGGATAAGACGTGGGAGCTTGTTGGTTTTGCTAATTCCCATATAAACTAACCCATGTGGACAATGCTTTCTGCATGTGAGGTCATTTTCCTTGAGGATTCTGTGTAGAAATTCTTTGCTGCCTGAGTTTAAAATGCTTTTCTTCAGAAGACTTGTATTTGCTCCTTCTAGCAATCAAGAGGCCCTGTCACCCTAGGACCACTTTAAACTCAGTTTTTGGCTTGGATTTTTTTGGTGCCACATGGTAGGGTAAACTCAGGCCTCCAACTCATTTGAACACTGCCCAGGTTTAGGAATTGTGAGAAGAAACTTTTGTTTTCTTTTCTGTATTTTCTGCTCTACCCAGAATCAAGCCTGTTGTCCATTACTTCCCTCTGCAAGTTGTGGAGATCTTTCCCATTGGAGAATTTAGGTTTGTGTGGTCGTCTGCAACCCCAGTCCCCACTCTGCTCAGGCTCCAGCTTTGGCTCCAGTTAGGAGCCCAATCTTAGGTCACCCATGGTGAGAGGTCACACAATGACAAAACTGTCCCGGAAGATCCACACCGTCTTTCACGTCTGGCCTTCTTTACTTTCCAATCTCATCCATACATTGAATTTTAGGTGGGTTATACCATGAGAGGTTTATCTAAACATCTATTTTACCAAAGGTTGGTGCTCAACCTTTCCCTTAAAACCCTCTTCTTGGCCGGGCGCAGTGGCTCACGCCTGTAATCCCAGCACTTTGGGAGGCCGGGGAGGGCGGATCACCTGAGGTCGAGAGTTTGAGACTAACCTGACCAACATGGAGAAACCCAGTCTTTACTAAAAATACAAAATTAGCCGGGCATGGTGGTGGGCGCCTGTCCCAGCTACTCAGGAGGCTGAGGCAGAAGAATGGAGAATCGCTTGAACATGGGAGGCGGAAGTTGCAGTGAGCCAAGGTCGTGCCACTGCACTGCACTCCAGCCTGAGCAACAGGAACAAAACTCTATCTAAAAAAAAAAAAAAAAAAAAAAAAAAAAAAAAAAAAAACACCTCTTCACTTTTTTCCCTCTCTGCAAAGACATCATTAAGGAAAAATAAAATGCAGTTTATCTTGCCATAACACAGTTTTAATTTGCTTGCCGCTTGTTTGAAGGAAATTGTCTACCATATGCATGTTTGTAAATTGCTGTTCTACTGTTTTTCCAGTCCACTGTTTGTGGTGAGGATGTGCTTGTTGGCTGCTCTCAAGCCAGCCACTTTTGTGTCTGCTGCACCTGTGTCCACAGATCTAATCCATCTCTTCTTTTTCATCAACCTCTGGTGGACCTGCCACCAAATTTTCGTAAAAACCCTTACAAGAAAGACGATCACTCTCCTAGGTTAACACTATCTTTTCAATGTCTACTGACGTATTTACCCTACAAGCTATTTTGGGGGGTTAACCTCAATAAGTGAATACATGTCATAATGCCATGTACCTAAAAGGCATTTGCTGTTTAAGACAAACAATAATGGCTTATGGTAAATATGTAGCCCGTGGATATACACAGCCACTGTCAATATTAGTTCTAAATTCCATGTCCCTACAACTTCTAGATGCCCTTGCTAATATCATTTTTCTACTTTCTAGAAGATTCCAAACACTAATTATGTTCTAGGTGGCTGAGCATGGTAGCTCATGCCTGCAATCCCAGCACTTTGAGAGGGTGAGGTGGGAGGATCACCTGAGCCCGGAAGTTTGAGACCAGCCTGAACAACATAGTGAAACCCCATTTCTTAAAAGAAAGAGAAATAATAATAATGTTTTAGGAGTGGAAAGTGAGACCAGAAGAGGGGCCAACAAGCATTTATGGAATGACTACTCTAAGCAGGGAATTATGCTTCATGTTGTCAGCATCAGGGATGAGTAATAGTCTCTGCTCTTAACTAACTTACAGAGATAAGGACTAGCAAACACGGTATCTAAAAACCTCTAGGATCCATTTTTATTCATCTCACAGTCTCTGTAGGAGGAAAGACCTAAGAGATGGATGTTGAGTGGGAAATCAGCAATGCCTACTACCAGGGATTGCAAATGGTATATCTGACAGTTTGGAGGAGATTCTGGAAAAAGCTAAATTGCAGTGATGGACAATGGGCTCATGGAATACAGAAAACTCACTGTTACATAAAATCTAGCAACGAGGCTCCTACTCAGTAGTAGGCCCCAAAGAGAAGGAACATAGACATCTGGGGAAAACAAAAGAAAACAAAACACAGATGTTGTAGTTTAAATCCTTGCTGCTCAAAATGTGGCCCTATCCCAGACCCATTCTATTAGAATCTGCATATTAACAAGATTCCCCTACAGTCCAGAGCAAACCAAGGTAATTGTTCACCCTACAACAGTTTCTCAAATTTTAATGGGCTTAATGAACTCTGGGGATCCTGTTAATATGAAGATTCTAATAGAATGGATCTGGGGAAAGTCAGTGCTAAAACTGGATAGTCTCAGGCAAACTGGGACCTTGGTCACCCTAGAAATACTACTTTACACTGCCTCATCCTGTTTCCCAGGATGCCTATACACTGGGTGAGAGATAACTACATGTAAAAATATAGAATTTTCTCGCTGTGAATCCAAGTGGCACACAGGAAGGAGAAAGTGTATTGTGAAGGGAACCAAAATATTTCATCCCAAAATATACTTTTGATATATTTTGAGATGGCTGTTCATAGGGCCTGCAGACAGAAGTAGTCCTGCAAAGCTGTCTTTTGTCAGGAGATCTACACCTGTAGAAGAGATAAAGTGAAGTCAACAGCAGATACAACAAACTTTCTTGGAAGCACCCCCCTAGTCTGGACTTAGGAGAAATTAACTGAGAGTCCGGTTAAGAGATGGTAAAGAAACATTTACTGTCTATTCTCTCTCGGTGCTGCTACCTTTGAGGATTAATCTGTATAATAAGACCACCTTTGTTAGTCAGGCCTCCTTTTCTCTTCCTCCCACAAACTATGTTGCAAGTTGAAATTTAAAAAATAAAAATAAAAAAACCAAACACCTATCTTCCAGCCTGAGCAACATGGCAAGACCCCGTCTATACTAAAAATAGAAAAATTAGCCAGGTGTGGTGGCATGTACCTGTGGTCCCAGCTACTCAGGAGGCTGAGATGGGAGGGTCACTTGAGCCCACAGGCCAGAGGTTGTGGTGAGCTGAGATTGCACCACTGCACTCCAGCCTGGGCAACAGAGTGAGACCCTGTCTCAAACAAAACAAAACAAAACACCTATCTTGCCACCATAAACTGGTTTACCACCATAATGAGTTTTTTTCCATGCTCTGAGCCCCTATTCTTTCTGTAACCTCAAGGTGGCATAGAGGGAGTTAGCTCCCCTATCTCCCAGTTCCTGTGGGAGGGTAAGAGCCTAATTTCAGTGGAGAGTTTCTTACAATCTGCAAAACTACCTCTTGTCATAAAGATATAGGAAGTGTGGTTTCTTCTTCAGATAAAGCCAATTAGACAACGCAGGTGGTCTTCTCAATGACCATGGTAAAGTTAGAATGAACCATGTGTGACAAAAGGTCCTGTCAAGTTTCCTTACTTGAGAAATAATGATAGTTTATCTTGACCATGTGTATGTAATGGGTTGTGTGTGCTTGACTATATAGGGGGATGAGCTTTCTTTCCGTCTTTGCAGTCCTTTAGCAAATTGCCTGCGATGTCCATCACATTCTGGTTGAATGCTTGTTCAATAATAAAAAGTGTTTTCTTTCTCTTCTATTTCTGTGGAATTGTTATCTGGATTGAGAGGCGATTTTGTTTTTAATTATATTTCCCCAACACCTTTAAGAAGAATGATGCAAAACGGAGGTGGTTTGGCTCTGTGTCCCCACCCAAATCTCATGTCGAATTATAATCCCCACGTGTCAGGGGAGGGGCCTGGTGGGGGCAGATTTCCCCTTGCTGTTCTTGTGATAGTGAGTGAGTTCTCATGAGATCTGATGGTTCAAAAGTGTGGCATTGCCCACTTCGCACTCTCTCTCTCCTGCTGCCATGTGAAGGTGTGTCTTGTTTCCCCTTCACTTCTGCCATGATTGTTAGTATGCTGAGACCCTCCCAGCCATTTAGAACTGAGTCAATTAAACCTCTTTTCTTCATAAATTACGCAGTCTCAGGTAGCATCTTTATAACAGTGTGAGAATGGACTAATACACCCAAATAAACTCCTTAAACATGCCTGGACTTCTTGGTTTCTTTCACTAAGCTTTAATGTCCAGGTGCATGGCTTCTTGACAGTAAAGTTCCCTGTTAGCAATGCCTTGCAGGGGGGTGTAAGCACTTTTCTCTATCCCAAGATGCCTTTTGGAGGCTAAAGCAGCGACAGAATTTGAGCTGATAACCAAATGGCATCCCATCACAGGATTTTATTCAACAAAAACTTACTGTCTTTTGTGTACCCGTCAGTGTGCTAAAACTCAAATATGGTCCAATCTACAAGCTTACTGATTTTTTTTTTTTTTTGAGACAAGGTCTTGCTCTGTCACCCAGGGTGGAGTACAGTGGCACAATCTTGGCTTACTGCAGTCTTGACCCCCTGGGCTCAAGCAATACTACTACCTCAGCCTCCAAAGTAGCTGGGACTACCGGTGCACGCCACCATGTCTGGCTAATTTTTATATTTTTGTACAGATGAGGTTTGACCATGTTGTCCAGGCTGGTCTCGAACTCCTGAGCTCAAGCAATCTGCCAGCGTTGGCTTTCCAAAGTTCTAGGATTACAGGTATGAGCCACTGCACCTGTCCAGGCTTGCTGATTCTTAACCCAACATAATTTTTTTCTTTTGCTATTTAACAAACCTATAATAAACGTTTGTGTCTTTTGGTCTACATAAACAATATACCACATTAAGCAGATTAACCATCAGCTCTATTTTGACATTTATACCGTGGTTTTTTTTTTTTTTTTTTTTTTTTTTACAGAGTCTTGCTCTGTCACCCAGTCTGGAGTACGATCTCGGCTCACTGCAACATTTGCCTCATGGGTTCAAGCAATTCTCCTGCTTCAGCCTCCCAGATAGCTGGGATTACAAGTGCGTGCCACCATGCCTGGCTAATTTTTTGTATTTTTGATGGAGACAGGGTTTCACCATATTGGCCATCCTCGTCTTGAGCTCCTGACCTCAGGTGATCCACCCACCTCCCAAAGTGCTGGGATTAAAGTGAACCACCACGCCCGGCTTATACAGTGATTTTTTTTTCTTTCTTTTATTTTTGAAACAGAGTGTCACTCTGCCACTCAGGCTGAGTGCAGAGGTGTGATTACAGCTCACTACAGCCTAGGCCTCCTGGGTTCAAGCGATCCTCCTGCCCCAGCCTCCCAAGTAGCTGGGACTATAGATGCCACCACACCCAGCTAATTTTTTTTATTTTTTTGTACAGAGAGGGTCCTGCTCTGTTGCCCAGGCTGGTCTCAAACTCCTGGCATCAAGCAATCCCCCAACCCCAGCCTCCTAAAGTGCCCAGATTACAGGCATGAGTCACCTCACCCAATTGATTTTTTACTTTTATCAAATTTATTCTGATGTATTATAACATTTGAGTGTCACAGAGCTTCAATAGGCAGGGTGGGTGTTATTATCCCTGAGTGTTAGGTGAATGCAGTGTTTCAAAGAGAATAACTTTCTCCAGGAAAAACAACGAGTTAATATTATAATAAAGCCCAACAAGCAGGTCTCTTGACTGATCTCAGGGCTCAGACTCATTCTGCAGAGCCAAAAGGCTCTAAGTTTTTTAACTCTTTAAAAGTAAGAAGTAACTTACTAATGAATGGGTGCATGTCTTCACAATGACAGATAAGAAGAGTGGAAAATCCCAGGGCATTTGAACTCTTGACAAGATGAAACTTTGGCTCTCTAGTGGCAGGCAGTGATAGGTCTTTCAACAGTGCTGTGATAGGATCCACGGTGATGCTTTTATGTTTCCTTTATCTTCACTGAGACCTTGGGAAGAGGTTTGGAAGCCCGAAGAAGATTTGTTATTGAAAGAGGAGACTTTTCTGGAGAATCTGGCACACGACTTTGTTTTGCTAGGCTTTCAGGAAATTAATAGTCAGGCTGCATTCCAGCCTCAGGACCTGGGCTGGTGGCAGCTGCTAGATATTTGGTCTGGCGATTAAAAATGTCACTATTAGAAACCTTTTGCAAATTAAGACAAATACTAGGTTTGTTCCTGCTTGCTGGGGGACACACATTTGCCTTTTCAGCTAGAGCTAATTATCTGCACCTGAGAAAATTGCTATCCAAGTGATGATCAGCCTGGGGGATCTGTGAACTGCCCTCCAGAACTTTCTGTTCTCAGTAGTCTTTATTACCTGAGAAAGCTAAAGAATTTCTACATTGCATGGAAGACCGTGTGAGAGAACGACTTTCCTCCTTATGTGTGTGTTAACTCATCTATCTGATTACACACTGAGTTAAGCTGATGATCTATACCACAGCTTTTGTGAAATGCTTGTCTGATGATGGGTGAGAGTAATTGATGGATATGGTGGACAGAGTTGATTATCTGAATCAAGGAAGTTTGTTTTGCCTCAGCAAAAACTGCTTTTGGGGGCCAGTCACGGTGGCTCACACCTGTAATCCCAGCACTTTGGGAGGCTGAGGCAGGGAGATCACTTGAGCCCAGGAGTTGGAAAGCAGCCTGGGCAACATGGCGAAACTCCAACTCTACTAAAAATACAAAAACTAGCCAGGCATGTGTAGTCCCAGCTACTCAGGAGGCTGCGATGGGAGGATTGCCTGAAGTTGAGGCTCCAGTGAGTCGAGACTGCGTCACTGGACTCCAGCCTGGATGGCAGAGTAAGACTCCATCTCAAAAAATAAAATAAAACAACCAAAAAAAACTGCTTTTGAATTCAACTTTAAAGTGAGAATTGACCTCCAAGGAGGTCATAAATGTTTGAACCTGAAAATAATTTAATTGTCTCCTAAAAATAAAGACCACTTGGGCTTACTGAATGAGGGCAGGATCTCGGTATTATTTATTTCTGTATGCACAGCTCTGTTCTTGACACACGATATACTTCAGTATGTGTTCATTGCTGAATGTTTACAGACCTGGGGACATGTTCACCAAAGTTGGTATTGGGTACACAGAGCAGAGAGAGAACCCCTTGGCAAGGCTGGGACCACTGCAAAGCTCTTAGAGAAATGTCTGAGGACTCTGTCCACATTTCAAATGTGACTTTCAAGAGGAAGAGATGGGTGCCCGAGAGCCCTTAGGGTAACTGAGAATAAGAATGAGGGGACACAGAATGGAGTGGATCTTAGGAGTGGCATAGAAATTACTAATATCAATGTTCTTCCCCGGGTGCAGCAACTCGTTCTGAAACTGCTCAGACACTGGAGGCAAGGTAGTCTGCTTTAGTAATGATGGCCATCCATCTCCTCATGAGAAGCCTTGAAGAACTTCTACTTATTTATGCTTTTATCCAGTTTCACCAGAGAACTGTGCTAACAATGAAAGACTCACAATAGGCTGTGCTCAGGAGAATACTCAGTTTCCTGGCAAAGCTGCCTAGAGCCCCACCAGCAGCCTTGCCAGGCTGACCTATGATCTCAATGAGAAACCCTATGAGAATGCATGGAACACAAGGGAACCCATCACCACTTGTGAAAACAATGTACCCATTTAGAATCGAGGTATTGAGCAGCCTTCAGGTACAGGCCCAGGAAGGGTAGGGGTGAGAGATGGGCAAGGAGCTTATTACCTAGTAGGTAGTATGAGACAGGTATCTGATAAACACAAGACATGGTGGAAAGCATTGAGTACCATGAAAAATACACTAGAAAAATTACTGTGAGATGGTGGCAGAGAGAGAGAGTAACTGAGGATTCTTTGGAGATATCATATTTCACACAGGCTTTAAATGATTAGTAGAATTTGTACAAGCAGCTTTGGAAGTAAGAGGCAAGGGGATTCCAGACAGAGAAAAGAGAATGCGTCAAATTATTGAAGTGAAACAGCACAAACTGTGCTTTGGGATAAGCAAGCAGTTTCATTTGGCTGGAACATATGTCGGATGAGAGAGGGTATTGAGAGACAAGATTAGAAGGCTTTAAACATCAGAGGAAAGCAGCCAGCTCTTATTTGGAATCAAATTGAAAGGCACATGTGGGAATAGTCACAGGTCAGCATTTTTATCCATAGTAGAAATTTATCAGAGCTTCTACGGAGCTCACAGCTCTTTCCAATGAGATTTTCACCAGTCTCTCTGAATCTTTATAAAGAAGAACAGAGACTGTGATTAACCTTTTCTCATTTCAGGAGGAAAAGAAATAAGGTAAACTTTGAGCATGGAATATTAGATGCCAGTTATTTATCAGAGTGGATTCTGTTCTTAAGGGTATGTAGCCATCTTTTTCAGATATTCAGGCCACACAGGCAACCACTCTGTTCCCTAGGGTAAAACTAGCACTGGAATTCAAGTTCCATGTCTGACCATTTTTTATGTCAAGCTCTTGAACAATGAAACTAGAACAGCCTCACCTAAGGCAGTGGCAGTGAAATTGGGGAAGAGGAAACAACTTCAAGAAAGAGTTTGAGGATAGACTCAATAGAACTTGGAATGAAGGAATGAAGAATGTGCATGTCAGTTCAAGTCCTCTAGAAAGTGGATGGATAAGACAGAGTTAGAAGTGCAACAGATTCATTAGCGGTAATGTCTATGAAAGACAAAACAGAGGGAACAGAAAGGGGTAGGAAAAGTGTTTAGACCATGAGGTAGGTCTGATATCTGTGAAAGGAGAGGAGAAAGAAAGGTTGATTAGATAGGAAGAGCCTCAGATTTTGGTGAAGCTCTGAGAACATTTGACCAACTTATTGGAGAGCTCTGATCCAAGGAACGTCAGGCAAGGAATCCTTCATTGGACAAAAATGGTGAGGCTCATTCATTGAGTAGGTGCTACTGGGAAGAGAATGACCTCAGATCAAATGTTGTGATGGATGAAAAGGTGCTACAGGTGTAGGCTGTCAGCTAACTGCACTCCTTGCCGCAGACTTCTCTTGAGGGAAGATCTGGAAGGGTCTCTTCCATGGCTGCCACAGGGGTGAGAAGAGATAGGAATCAAAGATGAATCCAAAGCTCCTGGATAGATGGCTGGATAGTTCCTGATATTATGAACACAGTTTAGAGAAATGGGCTGTGGAACACTGTCTTCTCCAAATGCCTCTGAAATAAACCTTGCTTGGAGGTAGAGAATGTGACAAGGTGACACTTTTAAGCCTGTGATTTAATATTCTTTTTTCTTGTACTCTGCACAGCATCATGTGTCATATTGCAGCTCATACTCTAAAACCACAGCTTAAGCCTCTTCTCAGATTACCTCTTCCATAAAGCTAATCCAAATGAACCCAGGATTTAAAAAAAGGTCGACACAATGCTATTGATTCAAAGCCCTGTTTAATATATCATTGCTTTTTCTTGAATTCTCTTTCCACCAATTCCTCAATATCTTTCTTATATGCCTTTCTCACTGAGAATTCTGTCTAGCCCCCTGCCAAAAATTTGTCTCCCTTCCTTCTTTTGTTTTATAAAAGCATTTACAATTTTATTAAGGGATAAATATGTATGATAAACTGTATATATTTACTGTATAAAATTGGACAAATGTTGTAATATGTATAGACCCTGTAACCATGCCACAATTAAGATGAAAAAGATTTCCATTAACCCAAAAAGTTTTCTCATGCCATTTGGTAAAATATTTATCTCTCTCTTTCACCAGGGAAACATTGAATTGCTTTCTGTCATTGTAGATTAGTTTGCATTGTCTAGAATTTTATACAATGGAATCATGTAATTGTACTTTTTTGTCTGGCTTCTTGGACTTAGTATAATTACTTTCAACTTTATCCATCAATCAATAATCTGTTTCTTTTTGTTGCCAAATACTGTTCCATTTTATGGATTTACCACAATTTGTTTACATTAAGCCATTGATAGACATTCAGTGGACTTCAATTTTTGGCTGATAAAAATAGTGCTGCCATAATTATTTATGTGCACCTTTTCTATGAATGTATGTTTTCATAGCTCTTCAAAAAATATTTACTTAGGAATGGAATAGCTGGATTGTATGGTAAAAGAATGTTCAACTTTTTAAGAAAGTGCCAAACTGTTTTCCAAAATCGTTGTACCACTTTATATATTCAAACCAGTAGTATTTGAGCGTTCTAATTTCTCCACATCATGTTAACATTTGGAATTATCATTTTGTTTCATCATATTTTTAAATTTTGGCCATCTAGTCAAAGTGTAGTTGTATCCCATTTTGGTTCAATTTGCATTTCACTAATAACTCATAATGTTCAGCTTTTTTTTGTATGCCATCTATATGTCTTCTTTAGTAAAGTGCCAGTTGAAATCATTTGCCCATTTAAACAAATTATGTTCCTTGTCTTCTCATTTTACAGTTGTAACAATTCTTTATTCTGGATAAAAGTCCTTTGTTAGATATATATTATGCAAATATTTTTTCCTAAATCTGCAACTTAGATATTATTTTATTTTTTTATTTAGGTAGGTTTTGGGGAAACAGGTGGTTTTTGGTTACATGAATAAGTTATTTAGTGGTGATTTCTGAGTTTTTGGTGCACCCATGACCCGAGCAGTACACACTGTACCCAATGTGTAATATTTTATCTCTACCCTCCCATCCTTCCCCTCGAGTCCTCAAAGTCCATTATACCATTCTTATGCCTTTGCATCCTCATAGCTTAACTCCCACTTATAAGTGGGAACATATGATATTTGGTTTTCCACTCCTGAGTTACTTAGCTTAGAAAGTTGTCTCTAACTTCATTGAAGTTGCTACAAAAGCCATTATTTTGTTCCTTTTATAGTATTGCATGATGTACATATATGACATTTTCTTTATTCACTTGTTAGTTGATGGGCATTTAGGTTGGTTCCATATTTTATCACCTGTGAATTGTGCTGCTATAAACTTGTGTGTGCAAGTGTCCTTTTCATATAATGACTTCTTTTCCTTTGGGTAGATAACCAGCAGTGAGATTGCTGAGTCAAATGGTAGAAGTACTTTCAGTCCTTTAAGGAATCTCCATACTGTTTTCTACAGTGGTTGTACTAGTTTACATTCCCACCAGCAGTGTAAAGGTGTTCTCTTTTCACCACATCGATGCCAACAATTATTATTTTTTGATTTTTTAAATTATGGCCATTCTTGCAGGAGTTAGGTGGTATATTGAATTGTGGTTTTAATTTGTATTTCCCTGATAATGAGTAGGTGTTCTTTCCCTACTTCATGTTTTTGAATGCTTTGTCAATGATCAGTTGGGTATAAATCTTTGGCTTTATTTCTGGGTTCTCTATTCTGTTCCATTGGTCTACATGCTTATTTTTATACCAGAACCATGCTGTTCGGGTAAGGATAGTCTCGTAGTATAGTTTGAAGTCAGGTAATGTGATGCCTCCCAATTTGCTCTTTTTGCTTAGTCTTGCTTTGGCTATGCAGGCTTTTTTTTTTGTGGGGGGGGTTCCATATAAATTTTAGAATTTTTTTTTTAGTTCTGCAAAGAATGATGATAGTATTTTGATGGGAATTGCATTGAATTTGTAGATTTATTTTGGCAGTATGGTCATTTTCACAATATTGATTCTATCCATCCATGAGCATGGGATGTGTTTCCATTTGTTCATGTCATCTATGATTCCTTTCAGCAGCTTTTTGTAGTTTTCCTTTTAGACGTCTTTTATCTCCTTGGTTAGGTATATTCCTAAGTTTTTGTTTGTTTGTTTCTGTTTTTTGCAGCAATTGTAAAGGGGGTTAAGTTCTTGATTTGATTCTCAGCCTGGTCATTGTTGGTATGTAGCAGTGCTACTGATTTTTGTACATTGATTTTGTGTTCTGAAACATTATTGAATTCATTTATCAGATCTAGAAGCTTTTCAAATGAGTCTTTAGGGTTTTCTAGGTATACAATCATATCATCAACCAACAGCGACAGTTTGACTTCCTCTTTATCGACTTGGATGCCCTTCATTTCTTTCTTCTGCCTGATTGCTCTGGCTAGAATTTCCAGGACTACGTTGAATAGAAGTAATGAAAGTGGGCATCCTTGTCTTGTTCTACTTCTCAGGTGGAATGCTTTCAACTTTTTCCCATTCAGTATAATGTTGGCTGTGGGCTTGTAATATATGTCTTTTATTACCTTAAGCTATGTCCCTTCTATGCCAATTTTGCTAAGGGTTTTAATCATATAGGGATGCTGGATTTTGTCAAATGCTTTTTCTGTGTCTATTGAAGTGATGTGGTTTTTGTTTTTAATTCTGCTTATGTGGTGTATCACATGCATTAACTTGCATATGTTAAACCATCCCTGCATCCTTTGTATGAAAGCCACTTGTTCTTGGTGGATTATCTTTTTGATATGCTGTTGGATTTGGTTAGCTAGTATTTATTTGATTTTTGCATCTATGTTCATCAGGGATGTTGGTCTATAGTTTTCTCTTTTTGTTATATCCTTTTCTGATTTTGGTATTAATGTGATACTGGCTTCACAGAATGATTTCGAAGGATTCTGTCTTTCTCTATCTTTTGGAATTGTTTCAGTAGGATTGGTACCAATTCTTTGAATATCTACTAGAATGCAGCTGTGAATCCATCTGGTCCTGGATTTTTTTTGTTGTTGGCGATTTTTTTTATTACTGTCTCAATCTTGCTAATTGTTATTGGTCTGTTCAGAGTTTTTATTTCTTCCTGATTTAATATAGGAGGGTTGTATGTTTCCAAGAATTTATCCATCTCTCCATTTTTTTAGTTTGTGTGCATAAAAGTGTTCATAGTAGTTTTGTTGACTTTCTGTCTTGATGACCTGACTAGTGCTGTCAGTAGTGTATTGAAGTCCCCCACTATTATCTCAGCATCGTTTGTCTGAAAAACTAAGCTTGGTAGTGGAGAATTCTCTCAGCATTTGTTTGCCTGAAAAAGACAAAGGCCAGGGAAGTCGTCCTCAATTATTCCCTCAAATAAGTTTTCTAAACTTTTAGATGTCTCTTCTTCCTCAGGAACACCAATTATTCTTACGTTTGGTCATGTAACATAATCCCAGCTTTCTTGAGAGCTTTGTTTACTTTTTTATTATTCTTTTTTGTTTGTCTTTGTCTAATTGGGTTAATTTGAAAGGCTTGTCTCTGAGCTCTGAAGCTCTTTCTTTGACTTGTTCTAGCCTATTGTTGAAACTTTCCATTGCATTTTGTATTTCCCTAAATGTTTCTTTCATTTCCAGAAGTTGTGATTGTTTTTCTAATGATATCTATTTTTCTTCAATATTATGCATCCGTATCCTGTATTTTTTTTAATTTCTTTAAGTTGGTTTTCACCTTTCTCTGATATCTCGTTGAGTAGCTTAATATTTTGCCTTCTGAATTCTTTATATGGCAATTCAGAGATTTCTTCCTGGTTTAAATCCATTGCTAGAGAGCTAGTGTGATCTTTTGGGGGTGTTATAGAACTGTGTTTTGTCATGTTACCAGAACTACTTTTCTGGTTCCTTCTCATTTGTGTAGACGATTTCTTCAAATTGTTCTTGAATTCTTTTTTGAATGGACTGTGTTTTTTAGATTTAATTTTCTTTTCTTTTTTGTGTTTTCCTCTTAAGAATCAGACTTCAATGTTTATTATAGTCTAATTTGATTCTTGGTGCTTGTAGGGGTAAAGACTCTGTATGAGTTCCTTAGTTATAGAGAGTCTTTGTGTGCTAGTTTTCCCCAGTGTTGGTTGTAGTAGTTATATTCTTGGTGTGTGGGTGAGTTCAATGTCTCCTCTCAAGTTGAAATGGCAGGGATCTCTTGAAACTTATCTCGTTCCCTAGTGGTGTACAATTTATTTGTTTATTTAATTTTTCCCAGTGTTTTATTTACTGATTTGATGATTCAGGCTTCAGGTCAATAGGAGAGGTAAGCCTGGTTAGGCTCCAGGTGTGGCTAAGGCAGGTGGGAAGATATAATACCCAGTGGTGGGCCAAGGTCCAAGCCTTGATGAGTAACTGGGGGCACTCTCAATTAGATGAGCTGAGGTTTTACCTTGGTGAAGAGTGGGAGCTACCTCAGCTCTCTTGCCAGGTCAGCAGGAAAGCTCTTCACCTCAAAGCCTCACTCCTGTCCTAGTGTTGCAGCTCTTCAGATGAGACAGGCACCTCTTTTAATCCATAGGAATGTTGAGTTCCAAGTAGGAAGGAATTGTGACACTGCCGCTTGTATAGGCCTGAATCTGGGGGGGGTGCTCCTCCTGTGGGGCTCCACTCAGCCTGGATTGTTCCAGAAATGCTGCCTACAGGTGCCTCCACACTGCATTCTTGTGGGGGAAGCCCCAGCTGCATTTGTGGTGGAGTGGCAGTCGGGAAGAAGGACCCCTTCTCCAAGGCCCTTCACAATCACAGAGGCAGCCTGCCTGTTGGTGTAGAGGTGCAGACTTTCCCTACTGTGCCCAGCACTACAATTGTATCTCTTCTGTGAGAAACTACCCACCAGTGGAAGGATCTGGAATTCAAGGCCTGCTGTTCAGATTCTTTTGTCCCATGGGGTGATCCCTTGATGTGGTGCTCTCCCCCTTCCTCTAGAGATGGGGCTCCCTGAGAGTTGGATTGCAGTGATTGTTATTGCTTTTCTGGGACTAGTCACCCAGTGGGGCTATGGGGCTCCAGACTGCTGCTGATGAATGTCTACAAAGAGTTCAGTGATGTGATCATTTTTCAGCTCTCCCAGCTGTGGATACCAGCACCTGCTCTGACGGAGGCATCAGGGGAGTGATGAGATTCTTTGGTTGTAGAGAGGTTTAGTGTGCTGGCTTTCTCAAATGCTGGTTATGCTAGCAGTGAAGTTGGCATGTGGACAAACTCAGGACCTCTAGTTAACTAGAATGTCGCAGGCGGTGGAATTAACTATTGTTTTCTCTTTCCTGAGAGCAGGATCATTCTGTCATGAGTTGCTATAATGGCCTGAGTTGTTTGGCCTCCAGCCAGGAGGTGGTTCTTTCAAGGCAGCACCAGTTGTGGTATTAGCAGTGGGATTTAAGCTTGCCCTAAGTTGGCCAGGGGAGGTATTCTGGCTTCTCAGGCACTTGGCAGGGTCATAAAGCTCCCAAGAGCTATAGTTTTTTGTTCAGCTACTAGGGTGGATAGAGAAAAGCCATCGGGTGGGGACAGGGTTAGGTGGGTCTGAGCTCAGACTCTCCTCGGGCAGGGCTTGCTGTGGCCACTGTGGAGCATGGGGGTGGTTCTCAGGCCAATGGTGTTATGTTCCAGAGGGAAGTATGGCTGCCTCTGCTGTGTCATATGGGTCACCAGGGAAGTGAGGGATAGCAGGTAATGACAGGCCTCACTCAACTCCCATGCAGTTGTTGAGGCCAGTCTCACTCCCACAGTGCCCCACTAACAGTGCTGAGTTGGAATTCAGGCAGCCTGCAAGCAGAAATCAGACCTGCCCCAGGCTATAAGCTTCCCCATCGAGAAAGCAAGCACGGCTTTTGTGACACACTCCACCCCATCTGCTCATAATGGCTGTGACTCCTGCACTTGGATCTGCAGCAGTCCCTGTTCACCCCCAAGATTCTGCTCAAGGAAGTTCATGCCCACTAGAAATTATCACAAAATTCAGTTGGAAGCTTCCTTCATCTGGGCCCCTCCCTAATTCTACCAGCCGCCTTCCCTGAGGGCCTCTGTGAGATACAGTCAGATAGTCAGGGACGGCTTCCCTGGGCTTGAGCTGGAGACTGGGAATGCCTACAAAGCTCTTCCTGCTGCTGTTTCTACTTTTCAATTTTGCATGGCTCCCTAAATCTTTTCAAGCTTTAAGTAAGGTTAAATCCTTCTCCTCTGATCTAGATTTGCAGATTCCCCAGTGAGGAAGTGTGTTCAGAGGCAGGGCTCCCCCCTCACACTTTGGGGACTCACAGTTTTTTGCCTGTCTCAAGGAGTTTGCAGTGGTGTGCTGCTGCTTGTTTCAAAGGCTTCATTTATTCTTTTGGTTTTCCTGGTGCATTCCTGTGGTGATTCTTGAAATAAAAGTTCACAGTGTGAATCTCCACAAACTGTTCTATCCATCCAAGTGAAAGATGCATGTTAGCCCTGCCTCCTATCCACCATCTTCCAGCTTTTATTTTCTTACCAGTAACCTCTGAAGAGCAAGCTTTCAAAATTTTGATAAATTCAATTTATTAATTCTTAAATCTTATACTTTACACTTTTAGTGTCCTATTTAAGAAAATATTGGATAACTTAAGGTCACTAAGATTTTTCCCTCTGTTTTCTTCCAAATGTCTTATAGTTTTATTTCTTGCAATCAGGTATATATTCCATGTACGTTAATTTTTGTATATGGTGTGTTATAAGATTTGAGGTTAATTTCTTTTTTTTTTTACATTTGGCTATCAAATTGTGCCAGAACAATATGTTGAAAAGACTTTCATTTTCCCCATTTAATTTCCTTTACACTTTTGTCAAAAACCAGTTGACCATGTATCTATATGTGGATTTACTTCTGTACTCCATCTTGTTCCATTAGTAGGTTTCTCTAACTTTATGCCTATCCCACATTTTCTTGATTATTGTAGATTTATAATAAGTTCTGAAATCATGTAGCATAAGTTCTGAAATTTTGTTCTTGCTTTTCAAATTTGCTTTGGCTATTTTAAGAGTTTTAAATTATCTTCCAGATTTTGGGATCAGCTTGACAATGTACAGAAGTATGAATAATACTTACAGTTGGCTGGGCATGGTGGCTCACGCCTGTAATCCCAGCACTTTGGGAGGCCAAGGTGGGCAGATCACTTGAGGTCAGGAGTTAAAGACCAGCCTGAGTAACATGGTAAAACCCTGTTTCAAAAATTACTAAAAATTCAAAAATTACCCAGGTGGTGGTACACACCTGTAATCCCAGCTACTAGGGTGACTGAGGCACAAGAACTGCTTGAACCCAGGAGACAGAGGTTGCAGTGAGCCAAGATTGTACCACTGCACTCCAGCCTGGGTGACAAAGTGAGACTCTGTCTCAAAAAAAAAAAAAAAAAAATGCCTCCTGGAATTTAACTGGAATTGCCTTGAATCTATAGGTTAGTTTAGGAAGAATTAGTCTCTTAAAAATATTTAGTCTTCCTATTTCTGTGTTTTGTATCTCTTCATTTCTTTAGATATTTTTAAATATGTCTCAATAATGTTTTATAGTTTTCAGTGTATAAGCCTTGCACATTATTTGTCAAATTTATCCTTCATTACTTAATATTTTTGATGTTATTGGAAAAGTTGTTTTTCAGTTATATTTTATAATTGTCTATTGCTTTTATGGAAATAAAATGATTTTTTATGTGTTTATCCTACAAACCTGATAAACTCACTTATTGGTCTTAAGTTGTTTTAGAGACTCCTTGGGATTTTTTCGAAAGACTTTATGCCATCTGCCAATAAAGACAGCTTATTTTCTTCTTATCCAATAAGTTTGGAAATTTTCTTATCTTATTGCAGTGGCTGGGACTTCCAATACAATGCTAAATAAAAGCTTTGCAAACAAATGTTTTTGCCTTTTTCCTCAATTGCAGAAGAAAGGAATTAATCCTGTCACTATCAAGTATGATATTAGGTATAAGTTTTTCATAAATCTCTTTATAAGATTGAACAAGCTTTCTTCTATTTCTAGATTTCTTGGCACTTTTATCACAAATAGACATTGAATTTGGTCAATGCCTCTTCTGTCTCTAATGAGATGATCATAGTCTATTAATATAGAAAATTCCATTGATTGATTTTCAAATGTTAAAAGAAACATATTACTGAAATAAACCTCACTTAATCATAAAATGTTAACTTATTTTTGTATTGTTAAATTTAATTTGCTAAAATTTTGTTGAGAATTTTTGTGTGTAGGCTTAGGAGGAATGTTTATAGTTTCCTATTTATGCAATATTTTGGTCTGATTTAAGTATTAAGGGCAATCCTGGCCTCATAAAATGAGTCAGAAAGTACCCCTTCTGCTACCATTTTTGAAAGAGATTGTGGAGAATTAGTATCATTTCTTCCTTCAATTCTTTGTAGAATCAACCTGAGAAACCATCTGGGCTTGGTGATTTCTTTTTTTGGAATATTATTAATTATTTAATTTCCTTAATAAATATAGAGATATCCAGGTTATCTTTTGTGTGTGTGTGTGTGCACTTTAGTAGTTTGTGTCTTTCAAGGTATTTGTCTATTTCAAAAAGAATGTAACATTTACTGGTATAAAGTTGCTGTATTAGTTCATTTTCATGCTGCTGATAAAGACATACCTGAAACTGTGAACAAAAAGAGGTTTCATTGGACTTACAGTTACACATGGCTGGGGAGGCCTCACAATCATGGTGGGAGGTGAAAGACACTTCTTACATGGTGGCAGCAAGAGAAAAATGAGGGAAAAGTAAAAGCGGAAACTCCTGATAAACCCATCAGATCTCGTGAGACTTATTCACTATCAGGAGAATAGCATGGGAAAGACCGGCTCCCATGATTCAATTACTTCCCACTGGGTCCGTCCTACAAGATGTGGGAATTCTGGGAAATACAATTCAAGTTGAAATTTGGATGGGGTCACAGCCAAAACATATCATTCCACACCTGGCCCCTCCCAAATCTCATGTCCTCACATTTTAAAACCAATCATGCCTTCCCAATAGTCCCCCAAAGTCCTAACTCATTTCAGCATTAACTCAAAAGTCCAGTCCATTGTCTCATCTGAAACAATACAAGTTCTTTCTGCCTATGAGCCTACAAAATCAAAAGCAAGCTAGTTACTTTCCAGATACAATGGAGGTAGAGATATTAATGTTAATCCCCAAGATTAACATTAGGCTCCTTGCTACTTATGCAAATTTCTCCAGCTGGCTTGAATTTCTCCCCAGAAAATGGTTTTTTCTTTTCTATCACATGGTCAGGTTGCAAATTTTCTGAACTTTTATGCTCTGTTTCCCTTTTAAAGCTGAATGCCTTTAACAGTACCCAAGTCACCTCTTGAATGCTTGCTGCTTAGAAATTTTTTCTGCCAGATACCCTAAATCATCTCTCTTGAGTTCAAAGTTCCACAAATCCCTAGGGCAGGGGCAAAATGCCGCCAGTCTCTTTGCTAAAACATCACAAGAGTCACCTTTGCTCCATTTCCCAGCAAGTTCCTCTTCACCTGAGACCACCTCAGCCTGGATCTTATTGTCCATATCGCTATCAACATTTTGGGCAAAGCCATTCAACAAGTCTCTAGGAAGTTCCAAACTTTCCCACATTTTCCTGTATTCTTCTGAGCCCTCCAAACTGTTGCAACCTCTGCATGTCACCCAGTTCCAAAGTTGCTTCCACATTTTCAGGTATCTTTTCAGCAACTCCCACTCTACTGGTACCAATTTACTGTATTAGTTCATTTTCACGCTGCTGATGAAGACATACCTGAAACTTGGAACAAAAAGAGATTTAATTGGACTTACAGTTCCACATGGCTGGGGAGGCCTCAGAATCATGGCAGGAGGCAAAAGGCACTTCTTACATGGCAGGAGAAAGAGAAAATGAGGAAGAAGCAAAAGCAGAAACCCCTGATAAACCCATCAGATCTCGTGAGACTTATTCACTATCACCAGACTAGCATGGGAAAGATCAGCTCCCATGATTCAATTACCTCCCACTAGGTCCCTCCCACACAATGTGGGAATTCTGGGAAATACGATGTGAGTTGGGATTTGGGAGGGGGCACAGCCAAACTGTATTAGTTACTCATAATATTTTTTATCATTTTAATGTATATAGAATTTATATTGATGCCCTTTCTTTTATTCTTTATTGGTCATTTCTGTATTCTTTTTCTTTTCCTAATTAGTGCGACTAGAGATTTATCAATATTTTGTAATCTTCTCAAATCAGTCATTTTCTCTATGTATTTCTGTTATCTATTTCATTGACCCCTACTTTGATCTTTATCATTTGCTCTCTGAGGTTTATTTTGCTCTTTTTAAAACATTAAGGTGGGAAGGCAATTAGATCTCTGTGACTGTTATGGCCCAAAAGAAAAGTTTCTCTGCTCAAATTTGCCCTGAAATCATCTTCACTCCCACACTCTTTCCGATCATGGGGCGTTTTATCAGTAATCATGCTCTAAGTTGAAAGCATTATAGATGTTGGAGTGTGGGCAGAGGCATTTTGCTTGGGTAGTGAGGGAGTTTACACAGATCTAAATGGAGAAACAGGGAGATAATTGGGAACCTTAACTTAGAGAAGGTGCAGAATAATGGTCATGTAAGCAATCCACCCCTACCTAAAGAACTACTTTATAGAATGTGTTAGACTTCTTCTGGTGGTCTTAAAGCATCACTGGATCAATGGGTACAAGCTACAGAGAGGCAGGTTTTACTCCAATCAGAATGTTCCAAATGGGAGTGATCTCTGTGGAGAGGGTGCGAGTTCCCAGTCTCCAGAAGAAGTGGATACAACTCATATTTGAACATTTGTCAACCTTACAATTTCCATTTCTGAAGTCAGAAAAGGTATATGTTGAGACTCCACTGTTAGCATATACCAATTGTGTGATCCTGAGCCAGTTACTTAACCTGAGTCCCAGCTTTCCCATATGTTTACTGTAAAGTAAACATGCCTACTTTACAGAATTGCAGAGATTAAATGAGATATTACATAAAAATATGGTTATCAGACTGTTTGATATATAGTATGCACTCCATAACTTTTATTTATTATTAAGTTAGTATCAGGATACACTGAAGTCATAATTATACAATTTTGGAACTGGGAAGAACCTTGTAGTTCATTTAGTCTAAACCTATTATTTCATGGCTGGGGAAGGTGAAGCAAAAGCAAATGGCTTCCCAAAAGCCCCATATTTTGTCATTTGATAAAATGAGCTCTGGAGCCCAGGTATTGAGATTTACGATCAACTGAACTTCTCCCCTCTCCACATCACATACTACATAGTGGACTCAGGAGGCAGGTAACTCAGTTCTAAATTCCAGCTTTTTTGTTGGTGAACTATGTGATTTTGGGCAAGTCCTTTCTCCTCTCCAGATCTCAGTCTCCTCATCCATAAAGGGGAGACATGCCAATATTTCCAAAGGCTTTCCTGAGTTCAGTGTCTTGTGTTTTAAAAAGGTAATTTAGGCTGATATGGAAGGAATTGGTCTATTTAAATTGCTTTTCTTGAGAAGGCACTTTCATTGCTTTGCCCACAGTGGAAAAAAAAAAAAAGAATGCTTTTGTTTCGTATTTTATTTTTAAAAGTAACTCTATCATTCATTTCTAAGCTTGCTTGTTTACAGCTGCATTGAGTGAAATAGCATGCCAGGCTTAAGGCAAGCCAGCGCTTCCCGGGAATGCAGTGTAAGGCTGATACTTTGCTTTCCTTATCTCCGTTTAGGGTGCTGATAATACAGCCTGCAGCATGCCTGTCCCCATCCTTGTCATTGGCTTAGGGATTTGCAGAGACCACACTGTTCCTTCTGTTCCTGGGACCCTCGTCACCAAGTTAGAGATAATCACTCATTCCAGCTGTTCCCACTTTGATGGAAAGCTGGCTCCACTTGCCTGCCTAATGAATGCCTATGTTTACCCACAAAAGAGAAGCAATATTCTAAAAAGACATGTCAATTAACATGCTGCCTCCAAACTTTCTTTGGCTGCTATGAAAGAGATAAATCTTTCCGTTTGTCTTATAGTGTTCATTTTGCAAGTTTTTCTCTATTGTCACGTTAAGTAGATACGCAGCCTATCAGATATGTGTCCTCCCTCCAGGATGTAGTGGGCACCCACGCTGTGCCCAGTGCTCTGCCAAGACTCTGTGCCTGTCCTCAAGTAACTCAGAGAGCAGGGGTAAGGGGAAAATGAGGAATTCTTGGGCTTGCGTTGGTATTTTAACGAATATAAATTAAGTGCTAAGAGAATACGGTGTAAGAGGGAGATGAACTCTGCCTGCAACTCAAGAAAGGCTGTCTGGAAATGGTGAAATTTACAACTTTAAAAGATTAGTAGAATATAAAAGAGCAAAAAGAAAAGTCTGCACCACTAGTTTCTTTAACAAATGTCATAACTGATATTAATTGAATGTCAACTTAGTGGCATGTCCTGTGCCAATGAGTTGTTGGAGGGCTTACTTTAGAGAGGGAAAAGATGAACCTTGTGGCCTAAGACAGCATCCTCCCTGAATGGAAGGCCATTGCACACTTCATGTAGGGAAACTGAGGCAGTCTAGGAGAATTGGCTTATGTAAGGTTTTCTGGCAGTCCAGAGGAAGGAAGGAATAAAGGAGGAATATCTTGCCTTTCCAAGTGCCAGACTAGGGTTTGTTTCTTTGTTTGTTTTGAGACTGAGTCTCACTCTGTCACCCAGGCTGTAGTGAAGTGGCGTGATCTCGGCTCACTGCAACCTCTGCCTCCTGGGTTCAAGCGATACTCATGCCTCAGCCTCCTGAGTAGCTGGGATTACAGGCGCCCGCCACCATGCCTGGCTAATTTTTGTATTTTTAGTAGAGATGGGGTTTCACCATGTTGGCCAGGCTGGTCTTGAACTCCTGACTGCAAGTGATCTGCCTGCTTCAGCCTCCCAAAGTGCCAGGACTATAGGCACAAGCCACCGTGCCCGGCCCAGACCAGGGGTTTTCAACCTCGGCCCTGTTGACATTATCAGTAGATACTTCTTTGTTGTGGGGATTGTCCTGTGCGTTGCGGAATGTTTAGAAGCATCCCTGTCTTCTACCTACTAGATGCCAGTACAACCCCTCCCCAGTTGGAAAAACTGAAAATCTCTCCAGACATTGCTAAGTGTCCCTAAAGGGCAAAATCACCCATGGTTGAGAACCACTTTGAGATGCAGCTTGATACGCTAGAAAGATCATAAAACCAGGATCAGGGGACCAAGCCTTTCCTTTTTAAAGTTTTTGACAATTCACTTCCAGTTTTGGGCCTCAGTTTCTCCACATTAAAAAGAAAGGAGTTGTACTAGACTTATTCACACATTCATCCATTCACTCAACCATTATTTTTAAGTTTCTGCTTTGTTCCAGACACTGTTCTAGGTGCTAGGGATATAGCAATGAACAAAGAAAGCAAGTCCCTGTCCTCAGATGCTTGCATTTTAATCGTGGAAGGCAGATAATAACCAAGTAGACATATACAAATGGAATACAATTTTTTTTTCTTTTTTTTGAGATGGAGTGTCCCTCTGTCGCCGAAGCTGGAGTGCAATGGCACGATCTCAGCTCACTGCAACCTCCTCCTCCCCCTGAGTTCAAGCAATTCTCGTACCTCAGCCTCCTGAGTAGCTGAGATTACAGGTGCCCGCTGCCACGCCAGGCTAATTTTTATATTTTTAGTAGAGACGGGGATTTCACCATGTTGGCCAAGCTGATCTCGAATCCCTGACTTCAAGTGATCCACCCACCTTGGCCTCCCAAAGTGCTGGGATTACAGGCGTGAGCCACTGTGCCCAGCCACAAATGGAATACAATGTCAAGTAATGATGCATTCTGTGAAAAAAATAAAACAGGGCAATCTTACAGAAAGTGTCTGAGGGTAGAAGGTTACTATCAAAGAATTACTCTGAGATGACATTTGGACTGAAATGTAAGTGATGGAAGGAGTCATCCATGTGAAGCTCAAAGGAAAGGATAGTCCAGGCAGAGAACAGGACTTGCAAAGGCTCTGTGGTGGGAATGACCATGGCCTGTCAAGAGCGTGGTGAATAATGAGGAGAATGCTGAAAGATGAGGTCTGAGGAGTTGACAAGGGCCAGGTCCTACAGGGGCATGTAGATCTTATGTGGATTATTGGATTTTAATTCAATTGCAATGGATGTCACTGGAGTATTTTAAGCAGGTGAGTGATACAATCTAATTGTTTATTTTTATAAAGATCATTCTGGTTGCTTTGGGGATAATGGATTTTAAGCCAGCAAGAATGGCAGCAAGAAACCAAGGAATGAGAAGGTTGCAGTAGACCAGGAGAGAGATTTTGATAGCTTAGCCTAGACTTACAGTAAGGGAGATAGAATTGGATATAGTTAGAATGTCTTTTGGAGGTAGAATCCAATTAGATTTACTGATGAATTGGATGTGAGGGCCAAGGGAAAGAGAGGAATCAAGGATGATGCCTAGGCTTTGAGGCCAAAGAATTGAGTGGATTGCTTTCCTTTTCCCATTTACTATCAGAGAAAAGCAGATTTAGGTATGAAAGGCAAGATAAGTATAAAATAATTTCCAACGAGACTTTGGGAGGCTGAGGCAGGAGGATGACTTGAGGCCAGAGGTTAGAGAACAGCCTGAGCAACAGAGCAAAACCCCATCTTTACAAAAAAATAAAAATAAGCTGGGCATGGTGGTGCACACCTGTAGTCCCAGCTACCTGGGAGGTCAAGGCAGAAGAAATGCATTAGCCCAGGTGTTTGAGGCTGCACTGAGCTATGATAGCACCACTGCACTCCAGCCTGAGTGACAGAACACAACCCTGTCAAACAAACAAAAAAAAATCCAACCAGAAAATTGAATTCTATAATTCAGTATTGTGTTTGTTTTGCTTTCTCCAGAGACCTCAGTCTACCCCCTCTCACTTCCACAACACACAGACACACACCACAGATGCACACACAAAAAAAGTGTAACAAAAACAAATACTTGGGACAATGTAATAGCAGGAAATTAGTGTGGTTTTAAAACTACTTCATGCAAGCAGAGATAGTCTTGTGTCTGACAAGCAATAAGGGACTTTGGAAAATCATATTAGATGAGATCTTGTCAATGGGAGGTTTTGCTATCAAGAAATCTAATGAGGCTTAAAGAAAACTGATAATTCATTAGCATTCTTGAACATGCCCCCACTTTGCTGCATGGTAATTATTGAGTAGCTACAGACCAGCTCAGAAATATAGTGACAAGATAGACTACTCCATCCATCAAATCCCAACAGCTATAATCATCTAATGAATGCTACACGAATCAAACAGTGGAAAATAATATCTTTGCTCCCTGCTGAGCTGTTCAGCACAATTTCCAGTCTACAGTGAATAGACTTACTGGAAAGTTTGGATCCCTCTAGGGTGCAAGGCCACAGCTGTCTAACATCTATAGGACAATGGTACTCCTCAGACCCAAGGCAGAAAGGGGATGGAAGAGGGGAGATAATCTTTCAGCTGAAGAGAAAGCAATCCTTCAGCTTCATCACAGTAGGAAAGCAAGAAATCAGGAGCAGTAATGGCTCTTATGTGAGGCTTGGGGTTTTCAGGATTCCAAAACAAGAATGGGCTTCTCTTTATGGATGGCAAAAGATAGATATTCCTAAAAGCCTTAGATCCATTCCATCTAGCACTGGATGGAGAGACTGCATTGAATGGTGCCAAGCCCAGTGTCTGGAACTCCGAAGACCTAACAGCAAGCCCTAGCTCAAACTCTTCTGATGTAACTGTAGACAAATGACTTCTATTGTCTAAAGCCTTATTTTGTATCAGTAACATGGAGATACTAAAATGTACTCTATATTTCTAAGTTGTCATCATGCAACTGCATATGCTTTAGAAATATTCAAGTTTTAGAAAATGTAAAAGGTGTTTATGATGGCTACTTTTTAAACCAGAACAACCTTTGTAAAGAATGTACCACTGATTGACAACAAATCCTTGATATGGAAAATTCTCATGCCCATTCCCCCAATATATTTTTTTCCTTATCAGCTGTGCATCAAAGCCCAACAGTTACATCAGAAAAATATACGGATCTTGGGGTTAGAAACTACATTTCTGTGACCTTGGATAAGTCCTTATTACATACAAATATGTTACCTAGCAAGGGCAACACATTGACCTGATTGATGCCATTTTTACTTTGGCAGAGGTGAGTTTCTCAGAGCATCTAACAGGTCACCCAAAAAAGGAGGATGGAAAGAGACATCAAGTCAGAAGAATGGCACTCACATTCTCTCTCTGCTGGAGATTAACCACATGCCCTTCTATGATGATACAACTGCGGATGAGCAGAGACCTTTAAAATATGAGCTCCAGTCCCCACCTTCCTGGCCTTGTTGTGGTATAGGCATTACGGCCCTGCTCCCCTTCTTTCCTGAGTCAATCCTAGAGATCTGGCACATCCTTCAGGAGAGATCTAGAATAATTCACCTTCTTTGACATGCTATTCACTATGCCTAGGTGAACTCTTTCCCAGCATGCTCCCTCACTCAAGCTACAATCTTTACTTGCTTCTAGCTATGCTTGCCCAGTCAATATAAACACACTTTGATACCATAATTTCCTGCTGAGTCTGTAATGTTTATATATACTAGCCACTGTGACTAGGCCTCCACACTCTGGGTCTGGACATTCTCCTCCTCTTGGGTTACTAGATCCTTTTTCTCCTGCCCACCCCATTTCTCTCCAGTTGGTCCTGGGGTCCTGCTCAAATAAGCTGTTCATCTGGACTGTGTCACCATGTTGTTGCAAGTACCTGAGTCGACATCACCATTGCCTGGGTGCTCCTGATTCATGCCCCACAACTCAGGTGGAACTTTGTATTCTGGCTCTACCAGCTCATATGAGTTGAGTTCTCACATTCATCTAGACCATGCAGTTTGAACTGACAGCCACCACATTCAGGCAACTTGCAAGTCAGGTAACTCCCAGAGTGGCCTGATTCTGTCCCTTCCACCATCAGTTTTTCTCAAGGTCCTTGGCATGGGATCTCAAAAGAGCCTACCCATAATCTGGCTTTGAGAGAGTGATTCTGACTCTTTTGCAACTTTTTTCTGGAACTCTACTCTGAAAATTGCCATGCAAACAAATCATTCTCATTGCTTTTAAGATACGCCTCTTCTATGATGAAGATGAAATATCTTTGCTTTCTCAGCCCACATCTCCCTTTCGTAATTTTCTCATAAGCATGGGAGAATCTGAATTTGAAGGGCAATTCAATGTATTACCATTTCTGAGACATCCTGTCATCATTGCTCAATAAGTTAGTATTATATTTAAAATAGTTAATGAAATGCTAATTTGCTCTTGGTCAATCCTTTTATTGGATGGAGCTGAGCAACTTCAGCAAGTTTAACACTGTTAAATATATTCTTAAAAGTATACATAATAACAGTATCATAGGCTGAGATTGCAAAGAACTATAGTGCCATCTGAAATAATGTCTGAGATGAAGGGCACTCAAATGGGAGATTGTATTAGTCTGTTCTTGTGTTGCTATAAAGAACTACTTGAGACTGGGTAATTTATAATAAAAAGAGGTTTAATTGGCTCATGGGTCTGGAGGCTATACGAGAACCATGGCTGGGGAGGCCTCAGGAAACTTACAATCATGGCAGAAGGTGAAGGGGAAGTAGGCATGTCTTACATGGATGGAACAGGAGGAAGACAGCCAAGGGGGAGGTGCTACACTCTTCTGAAAACCAAATGTCATGAGAACTCACTGACTATCATGAGAATAGCATGGGGGAAATCCACCCCCATGATCCCATCACCTCCCAACAGACCCCTTCTCCAACATTGGAGATTATAATTCAATTGCAATTTGGGCAGGGAAACAAATCCAAACCATATCAGAGGTGTATCCAGTCAGTGTGGCAGAAAAGACTTCTTAAATCTTCTTGGGGAAGCTGGTGGTATTGCAGTTCAGATTTCAGATATTCCTCCTTTTGTGTGAAATACACTTCAAGAAAACCCATGGATCATTAAGCTTGTTGTAGTTAAAATTTTCTAATTGTTACACAGGGTTGCTATAATAGCTCAGGGCAGTATTCTATATCCGGGTCACCACACAACTCTTGACCCTCTTTTGGCCTCAGTTCACTCATATATAAAATGAAGGTGATGGGCAATGTGATCTCTCAAGTCCTTCCCACTCTAAGATATATACATATTTTTTGGTTCATTGGCCACGGCAGCCTCAAAAATTCAGCTTAACTCCACATCAGAGTTAGCCTCTAAGTTAGATGTAGGCATGTCTTCAGATTACACCTGGTGGTAAGTTTCCCAAGTTTTAAACTCTTTATTTGCTCCTAAAAATTATTAGACTCACAATACATATAGGACACTAGTGTTTTGCATGTTAGAAAGTTGTTGTGGAACTGAATATAATTTTCATTTAGCATCTGTTGCTTCAGGGCTCAGAGACTGAGCCAGCTCACTCCTTCATAAGACAATCCTTCCAACTTGAAGACAGAGCTCCTTTCTCTCCAGAGAGAATCAGAAAGAGCAGAAGGCAAGGAAGACAAGCTCCATCCTAAACTCCAATCTGCACTGTTGGATTCATATTCTTCCAGAGCTGAAAAAGACTTGTGAAGTCCTATGATCTGTTGCACTCCCTCATTTTACAGTAAAGAAATTGAGGCTCAGAAAGAAATAAAATGGTTAGAACATTGGTGTTTAGAACACAGCTTGAATCAGACAGACCTGGGTTTGAGAACTGGCTCTGAAACTGTCTTTGCAAAAATTATATCAGTGAGAAAAATTATAACAGTAAGCTAAGCCAACTCTCCCCACCCCTTGCCTTTCCCTTAATTATTTCTGGGCTGCTGGGCTAACTTTGGAAGACATTTAGGCGACAGTGTAAATGATAATAGGCCTTGCCCAAAACTCAACTGCTTTTGTAAAGCTAATGGGAGGCCTCCATACTTGGGGGAGGAGAGGGGCCTGAGTCCTGCTAAGGCACAGACATAAATGAAGGCCAGCCATTATTCCGGAGGTTATAAGATATGTAACTTCCCCAATTATTCCTGAAAATAAAACCACTATTATAGATTGGCCTTTTGAGATATCTTTCCAGGTTTTTTTGTATGTCTGAAATCCATGGCTCCAACTCCCTCCTGTGCCCAGAAGCAAAGCAATTCAGAAGGACAACTTAGACTCCCTATGATTTTATCTCTACCCAGCCAATCAGCAGCAAGTACCTGTTACCTGGCCACCCCCACCTTTTCCCTCAAACTGCCTTTGAAAGTCGCCTAACCTATGAGCTTCTGATGAGATGATTTGAGTAGGAACTCCATCTCCCATGTGGTGTGGCTGGCCTTGTGCCTATTAAACTCTTTCTCTACCACAATGCCATGGTCTTTCTTTATGCAATGGGCAGGAAGAACCCCTCAAGCAGTTATAGCTCCATCAATTATTAGCTCTATGACTGTGAAACCCCAAAATTTGAGAGAGGTATCAGTTAACTTATAAAGTTTATTTTGCCAAGGTTGAAGATGTGCACCTGTAACACAGCCTCAGGAAGTCCTGACAACATGTGCCCAAGGTGGTCAGGGCACAGCTTGGTCTTACATATTTTAGGAAGATATGAGACATCAATCAATATATGTAAGAAGTACATTGATTCCCTCCAGAAAGATGAGGACAACTCGAAGCAGGGAGGGGGCTTCCAAGTCACAGGTAGGCAACAGGCAAATAATTGCATTATTTTGAGTTTCTGATAAGATTTCCCAAAGGAGGCAACCGGATATGCATTTATCTCAGTGAGCAGAGGGATGACTTTGAATACAAAGGGAGGCAGATTTGCCCTGAGCAGTTCCCAGCTTGACTTTTTCCATTAGCTTAGTAATTTTGTGGCCCCAAGATTTTCCTGTTACATTTCCCCTCTTTTCTTTTAAAAAATCTTTTGGAGAAAGCATTTTAGAAGGAAATTAGTTTCTGGTCTCAGGTTTCATCTTATCTCTCATGGCTAGGACAGTTTATTTCTAGATGGGTAGCTCCTGAAAGCTCATTTTTAGCAGATTGTGAAGTCTCATGTCCTATGAAGAGAAAGGAGGGGGAGGAAAGGAGAAAAACAACAACAAACAAAAGAAGGATCCTGGAAAATTGATATAGGTCACATTACTCTGAAGTCCATACATTAGTAGGCAGATATGAAAGTGGCTTATGTATGTAAATAGGTTGCTGTTATTTTCTTCTGAAGTTTAAGGTGTCTGGCTTCAGTTCACAGGGTTTTAAGAAAACACAGCTTTGTTTTCAGTGATTTCAAATTAGGACAAAAATGGGGGGAAAAGGAAAAGAAAGAAGAAAAAAATTTAAAATATTATTTTGAAAACTTATAGCCAGAAAAAATTATAATTTAGCCCAAACTGTAGAAAATAATAAAAATTGAAAAACATTAGGAAAGACTCAAATCTAACAACAAGTGTACAGTAGTTTTTGAAACATAATTTTTCTCTCTCCAGTTTTCTATTTTTACTAAAGACAAATCATGGTAGGACTGATTTGCTTTATTATATTTGGTCAGATTATTTGTATAAAGTGCAGCAAGAATAATTATTTTTCACATATGTTTTTAAAATTTGGCTTTGATGGAACTTTTTACTGTAGAAGGAGTCTCAGATAAGACTTTTAAAGCTGAACCCAACCATGGACTTGTACCATCAAATACCTATGAGTTGGGTGAATTTCCCCTCCTCTTGAGGTTCCAAGATAAATTTGGGGCTCCTGGGCCTTTCTGAAAATGACATTCTTTACTTACCATAGGTCAGAAACCCTGTAGAGGGACTGTGTAAACTATGAGGCCAGTTTTCCCAAGGACTTTTTTGGTTCCATGAGTCAAGTTTGATTCCTTAAAGGACAACACACCATTCCAGTCAAAGCCTTGGTAAAATAACAAATTTCTCCAATTGTGTCCTGTTACAAATGAAAACAAATTCTTGTTGCACTTATGCAAATAACTGGATTGCCATAAATTAAGAATACTCACAAATAGTTTCCAAATTCTGGAGAAATCAGGTAGAGAGAAACAAATGTGCTCCAAATTTTGTTCATAAGAGTATACTAAATTGCCAAAGCTGTCAATAGCTCAGAAGAAAATTTTCAAGACTCTGAAAAACAAAACAAATCATCAGCAACATTTTAAGCAAAAAGTCAAAAAGATTAGTTCAGTCCATGCAGTTAATTCCTGTTCTGGTTGATATTCATGAACATTTTAGCACTCTATGCATGAGTCCTGAAAGTTTTTCCTTTATTCTGATGTCACAGTCTCCAAAGTTATCAGAAACCTGCATTCGAGAGCACCTGTTATAGTTTTATAGATGATTATAAAACCACATTCCAAAGAGGACCAAAACAACACAACCATTGTCCAAGGATGACAAAAAGTTTTAGGGAACCCATAGTCAAAGACAAAATTGACAAGGAAATTTGTTACCTCTGTGGCAGACAATAATTTTAACAATTATCATTATTACTGGTAAAGTCATATCAGAATTACAGGAGTGTCCCAAAATTTTAGAACACATATCAACAACGTATTTATACAAATTAACAAAGAAAACCAAACACCATTTTATATTTGATAATGCTTCCTATATAATTTTTGTACTACTAAATGTCAAAATTATGTCATTTTTGGACTTTAGGGAAACTAATATCTTAGAGGATTAATTAAGTCAGAAAAAGACATAATTTATAATTTGATTTTGAAAAGTTTGTCAAATATCAAAGGTTTAAAACACTTGATATCACAAAATAGGATCACAAGTCATTGTAAAATAAATCATTCTTTTAACCAAAGTAATAACTCAAAGATTTCAAAAACAGGCAAAACCTTTATTCTTTTAGAGAGGAGATTTAATTTCCCAAACAATAAGCCCTAATAAAAACAGTATGAAGCCAATTAAATTTGTTTTTCAAAATGTATAAACAATCTATAACATTTAAATCTTTACCATAAGATATAACTTCCAGAAGCCTTTTATAACCTTTATAACCATTATTAAGGAATCAGTTAATGCCTCAAGAAAACCTTGTTAATCTGACACAGGGGCCCATATGCTGGTCTTGCATCAGTGTGCCTTTGACATTAATGATTAATTTATAGAGAAACTGAACTTATTTTTATCTTTTAAAGTTGGCCCTTACAATCTCACATGCCCACCTCTACTGCAATAGTCCCTGGGCCTTGAAGAGCTGAATAGATTTAATTTCTGGCCCTATGTCTCAGTAATGCAGTTAATTTTATGTGCCATCTACTACAGGGCTGTCAGTGTTTAAGATTTAGCCGGACTTGGTGGCCGTTTTAGATCCAGGAGTCAAAGTCCTGTAACTCAATGTCACGAGGACTTTAAAAGCGCATACAGGAAGATACATGAATATAATAACCTTAATTTTTTTAAAAAATTAAATTTCAGTTTTTTCCTGGGAAGCAAACCAAAGTTAATAATAATGGCACACTAATTATTTTGATAAAACATAAAATCCATTACACAAGTTACCAAAAGGCAAAAGAAAATATCTTCCACAGCGCACAGAATATTATGTTGGAAGAAAACATTTCCCTTAGACCTTTAAGAAAATGTACCTTTTAAAAGGGGACAGAAACAGCAAGATGCAACAAAAGTTAAACTTTGGGTTAAAAAAAGAATTAAAATCTCTTATAATTTATTAAGAGTGAATCAACCTCTTAAGAAAATGTCATTGTTCTAATCAATAACTTAGTGTATAAGTGGTTTTTTTTGCATCAAGCCAAATCTCTAGAAAGAGCATTATAATTTCCCTTTAATTATAAACAACTTGATCATATAAAAGTTTTGGGTTTTTTAAAAATTTTATTTAAGAAATACTTATTGTGACTTACACAGACCATTCATGACATGCTTGGACTTTCTGGTTTGTCCTGAACATCCCTATTTCTTAAACAACCAGTCATTTTATTTTAGGTCTAAATTTACCATACAAGATTATTTCTCATATAAAATTATTTCTCTTTCTTTTTTTGAGATGGAGTCTTGCTCTGTCACCAGGCTGGAGTGCAATGGCACAATCTCGGCTCACTGCAACCTCCACCTCCCAGGTTCAAGCGATTCCCCTGCCTCTGCCTCCCAAGTAGCTTGGACTACAGGCGCATGCCACCACACCTGCCTAATTTTTTGTATTTTAGTAGAAACAAGGTTTCACCATGTTGGCCAGGATGGTCTTGATCTCCTACCTTGTGATCCACCCACCTCAGCCTCCCAAAGTGCTGGGATTACAGGCGTGAGTCACTGCACCTGGCCAAAATTATTTCTCTTTAAGCTTTCTTACCACAAAAAAAAACCTCTTTTTTTTTTTATAAGTTTCTTTACGTCCCTCTTATTTCCTGGTTCCTTTACCTTGTTTTATACATAACCTTTAAATAAGCTTTGAATTAGACAAACTTGTTCACCTTTTCTTAAAAAGGACAGAGGACACACTATTTTTTTTAGGAAGAATGTTTTCCAACAACATATATTTATTGGAAAATACCCAAATAATGAAATATCTATTATTTAATTTAATATAACTTTATATTCTAAATTATGAAAAGTTAGTCTACAAGTGTTTATCCCATTACATTTACCTAATTGTTATTTTAATTGTTTACCTAGATTATTTATGAAAACTACGATAGTCATAATTTAAAGTTATGAAACTGCCATTGCAAAATTATAACTGAGGCAGTGAAAAAGATTTGGCCTAGCTGAATCTGTCTTGCTTTTAACCTCCAAGCTGTCCTTGTTCATTCCTGGGCATAGGCCAAACTAACTTTAGGAGGAACTTAGTTTATAGTTTAGCTTTGAAACAAAGATGGTAACAGTTGTTTCCCAAAACAAACCTCCTTACTGTCTGTGGACTAGACTGTCTAAAGCCATGGGATGAGAAGATATGGTAATCTTACTAAATTTAAGATGCAGCTATTTTCATTAAACCTATATCAATGTCTTGTTTCTTAAAAATTACATAAGCAAAAATCATTGTTTGGGGTTGGGTTTATAGTTTTGTTACCCCATGCCAAATTTTGACACCTTGTAGTATTTGGAAGGGATAAGTATGAAATTGCTTGATCAATAAATGCAAACAAAAATGTATGCTGGCAATTCTTAAGACATTTCTAACATTACCAATAATTTTAAAGCTAGCTTATTTATTAAAGATTTTACTTAAGTTACATAAACTTGAAAAAGCATTTAACTAGTCTTTTCTTTTTTTCCTGATAAACCATTCAAGTCAAGTGCTTTTATTTTCTTAAGCCAATTAATTAGAACTCTTTCTATATTTTCAGTAGTGATGCATGTATACAACACATAAATACATAGATGTATTAGACATGCCAATAGAAGCGTATCTTACAGATTTCTAAGACTTCCTTTTTTTTCCTATCTTAGACTTGCAAACTCTTGATAACCTGTTTCCTTACTCTGGCAGTTGTCAGCTAAATAGCGCTAAATCTGTATATTGAAGGAAGTAACTCTTAGATGAAAAATCAGATGGCAAAATTTCCATCTCAAGATTCACAGAGAAAAAGTCTGGTGGTGCTAGAAGAAGATTAAAGATTGATGCCAAATCAAATATAAAATTATAGAAATTTTTCATAGAATTGTATAAGGAGACCAATTTTATTTTGGTAGAAACTACCTTTAAAAAAAAAAAAAAAAAAACTGGGTCTCTGAGATGTGGGCAGAGCCCACACTGAATCCTGGGTCTCCAAAAAGGGAGAATAATTATGAGGCTAGACCATGTGATGTTTTTACAGTGCACTTAAAAAGCTTTTCTTTAAACAAAGACATTTCTAAGTGTCTAAACTACACTCTGTCAGGCCTCTGAGCCCAAGCTAAGCCATCATATCCCCTGTGACCTGCATGTACACATCCAGATGGGCAGTTCCTGCCTTAACTGCTGACATTCTACCACAAAAGAAGTGAAAATGGCCTGTTCCTGCCTTAACTGATGACATTGTCTTGTGAAATTCCTTCTCCTGGCTCATCCTGGCTCAAAAGCTCCCCCACTGAGTACCTTGTGACCCCCCACTCTGCCTGCCAGAGAACAACACCCCCTTTGACTATAATTTTCCTTTACCTACCCAAATCCTATAAAACGGCCCCACCCCTATCTCCCTTCACTGACTCTCTTTTCGGACTCAGCCCACCTGCACCCAGGTGAAATAAACAGCTTTACTGCTCACACAAAGCCTGTTTGGTGGTCTCTTCACACAGACGTGCGTGAAATTTGGTGCCATGACTTGGATCGGGGGACCTCCCTTGGGAGATCAATCCCCTGTCCTCCTGCTCTTTGCTCCATGAGAAAGATCCACCTATGACCTCAGGTCCTCAGACCAACCAGCCCAAGAAACATCTCATCAATTTCAGATCTGGTAAGCGGCCTCTTTTTACTCTCTTCTCCAACCTCTCTCACTGTCCCTCCACCACTTTCTCCTTTCCACTCTTCAATCTCTCCCTTCCTTTAATTTCAACTCCTTTCATTTTCTGGTAGAGACAAAGGAGACACGTTTTATCCGTGGACCCAAAACCCCGGCGCCGGTCACGGACTAGGGAAGGCAGCCTTCCCTTGGTGTTTAATCATTGCAGGGACGCTGCTCTGATTATTCACCCAGGTTTCAGAGGTGTCAGACCACGCAGGGACGCCTGCCTTGGTCCTTCACCCTTAGCGGCAAGTCCCGCTTTTCTGGAGTAGGGGCAAGTACCCCAACCCCTTCTCTCCATGTCTGTACCCCTTCTCTGCCTTTCTGGGGGGCAAGAAACCCCCAACCCCTTCTCCTTCACTTTTAGTGGCAAGTCCCACTTTTCTACAGGAGGGGCAAGTACCCCAACCTCGTATCTCTGTGCCCCAATCCCTTATTTCCATGCCCCAACCTCTTACATCTTTGTACCCCAATCCCTTATTTCTGCGCACTGACCTCTTATCTCTGTGCCTGAATCCCTTATTTCCACGCCCTGACCTTGTATCTCTGTGCCCCGACCCCTTTCCCACTTTTCTGGAGGGTAAGAACCCCCAAACCCCTTCCCTCCATGTCTCTCTCTTTTCTCTGGGCTTGCTTCCTTCACTATGGGCAAACTTCCACCCTCCATTCCTCCTTCTTCTCCCTTAGCTTGTGTTCTTAAGAACTTAAAACCTCTTCAACTCTCACCTGACCTAAAATCTAAGCATCTTATTTTCTTCTGCAATGCCGCTTGACCCCAATACAAACTTGACAGTAGTTCCAAATAGCCAGAAAATGGCACTTTCAATTTTTCCATCCTACAAGATCTAAATAATTCTTGTCATAAAATGGGCAAATGGTCTGAGGTGCCTGATGTCCAGGCATTCTTTTACACATCAGTCCCTCTCTAGTCTCTGTTCCCAATGCGATTCCTCCCAAATCCTCCTTCTTTCCCTCCCACCTGTCCCCTTAGTCCCAACCCCAAGCGTCGCTGAGTCTTTCCAGTCTTCCTTTTCTACAGACCCATCTGATCTTTCCCCTCCTCCTCAGGCTGCTTGTCACCAGGCCGAGCCAAGTCCCACTTCTTCCTCAGCCTCTGTTCCTCCACCCTGTAATCCTTTTATCACCTCCCCTCCTCACACCCGGTCCGGCTTACAGTTTCGTTCCATGACTAGCCCTCACCTGCCCAGCAATTTACTCTTAAAAAGTGGCTGAAGCTAAAGGCATAGTCAAGGTTAATGCTCCTTTTTCTTTATCCCAAATCAGATAGCGTTTAGGCTGTTTTTCATCAAATATAAAAATCCAGCCCAGTTCATGACTTGTTTGGCAGCAACCCTGAGACACTTTACAGCCCTAGACCCTAAAAGGTCAAAAGGCCGTCTTATTCTCAAAATACATTTTATTACCCAATCTGCTCCCGACATTAAATAAAACTCCAAAAATTAAATTCCGGCCCTCAAACCCCACAACAGGATTTAATTAACCTCACCTTCAAGGTGTACAATAATAGAAAAGAGTTGCAATTCCTTGCCTCCACTGTGAGACAAACCCCAGCCACATTTCCAGCACACAAGAACTTCCAAACGCCTGAACCGCAGCTGCCAGGCGTTCCTCCAGAACCTCCTCCCCCAGGAGCTTGCTACACGTGCTGGAAATCTGGCCACCAGGCCAAGGAATGCCTGCAGCCCAGGATTCCTCCTAAGCCGTGTCCCATCTGTGCAGGACCCCACTGGAAATCAGACTGTTCAACTTACCTGGCAGCCACTCCCAGAGCTCCTGGAACTCTGGCCCAAGGCTCTCTGACTCCTTCCCAGATCTTCTTGGCTTAGCAGCTGAAGACTGACACTGCCCGATTGCCTCGGAAGCCCCCTAGACCATCACGGACGCTGAGCTTCGGGTAACTCTCACAGTGGAGGGTAAGTCTGTCCCCTTCTTCATCAATACCAAGGCTACTCACTCCACATTACCTTATTTTCAAGGGCCTGTTTCCTTTGCCTCCATAACTGTTGTGGGTATTGACAGCCAGGCTTCTAAACTTCTTAAAACTCCCCAACTCTGGTGCCAATTTAGACAATACTCTTTTAAGCACTCCTTTTAGTTATCCCCACCTGCCCAGTTCCCTTATTAGGCCGAGACACTTTAACTAAATTATCTGCTTCCCTGACTATTCCTGGATTACAGCTACATCTCATTGCTGCCCTTCTTCCCAATCCAAAGCCTCCTTTGCATCCTCCTCTTGTATTCCCCCACCTTAACCCACAAGTATAAGATATGTCTACTCCCTCCTTGGCGACCGATCATGCACCCCTTACCATCTCATTAAAACCTAATCACCCTTACTCCGCTCAATGCCAATATCCCATCCCACAGCATGCTTTGAAAGGATTAAAGCCTGTTATCACTTGCCTGCTACAGCATGGCCTTTTAAAGCCTGTAAACTCTCCTTACAATTCCCCCATTTTACCTGTCCAAAAACTGGACAAATCTTACAGATTAGTTCAGGATCTGTGCCTTATCAACCAAATTGTTTTGCCTATTCACCCTGTGGTGCCCAACCCATACACTCTTTTGTCCTCAATACCTTCCTCCACAACTCACTATTCCGTGCTTGATCTTAAAGATGCTTTTTTCACTATTCCCCTGCACCCCTCGTCCCAGCCTCTCTTTGCTTTCACTTGGACTGACCCTGACACCCATTAGGCTCAGCAAGTCACCTGGGCTGTACTGCCGCAAGCCTTCACAGACAGCCCCCATTACTTCAGTCAAGCCCAAATTTCATCCTCATCTGTTACCTATCTCGGCATAATTCTCATAAAAACACAGGTGCTTTCCCTGCTGATCATGTCCGATTAATCTCCCAAACCTCAATCCCTTACAAAACAACAACTCCTTTCCTTCCTAGGCATGGTTAGTGCGGTCAGAATTCTTACACAAGAGCCAGGACCACACCCTGTAGCCTTTCTGTGCAAACAACTTGACCTTACTGTTTTAGCCTAGCCATCATGTCTCCGTGCAGCGGCTGCTACCACCCTAATACTTTTAGAGGCCCTCAAAATCACAAACGATGCTCAACTTACTCTCTACATTTCTCATAACTTCCAAAATCTATTTTCTTCCTCATACCTGATGCATATACTTTCTGCTCCCTGGCTCCTTCAGCTGTACTCACTCTTTGTTAAGTCCCACAATTACCATTGTTCCTGGCCCAGATTTCAATCCGGCCTCCCACATTATTCCTGATACCACACCTGACCCCCATGACTGTATCTCTCTGATCCACCTGACATTCACCCCATTTCCCCATATTTCCTTCTTTCCTGTTCCTCACCCTGATCACGCTTGATTTATTGATGGCAGTTCCACCAGGTCTAATCGCCACACACCAGCAAAGGCAGGCTATGCTATAGTACAAGTCACTAGCCCGCCTCTTAGAACCTCTCATTTTCTTTCCATCGTGGAAATGTATCCTCAAGGAAATAACTTCTCAGTGTTCCATCTGCTATTCTACTACTCCTCAGGGATTATTCAAGCCCCCTCCCTTCCCTACACATCAAGCTCGAGGTTTTGCCCCCACCCAGGACTGGCAAATTAGCTTTACTCAACATACCCTGAGTCAAATAACTAAAATACCTCTTAGTCTAGGTAGACACTTTCACTGGATAGGTAGAGTCTTTTCCTACAGGGTCTGAGAAGGACACTGCAGTCATTTCTTCCCTTCTGTCAGACATGATTCCTCAGTTTAGCCTTCTCACCTCTATACAGTCTGATAACAGACCAGCCTTTATTAGTCAAATCAGCCAAGCAGTTTTTCAGGCTCTTAGTATTCAGTGAAACTTTTATATCCCTTATGGTCCTCCATCTTCAGGAAAAGTAGAACGGACTAAAGGTCTTTTAAAAACACACCTCACCAAGCTCAGCCACTGACTTAAAAAGGACTGGACAATACTTTTACCACTTTCCCTTCTCAGAAGTCAGACCTGTCCCCGGAATGCTACAAGGTACAGCCCATTTGAGCTCCTCTATAGACGCTCCTTTTTATTAGGCCCCAGTCTCATTCCAGACACCAGACCAACTTAGACTGTGCCCCAAAAAAACTTGTCATCCCTACTATCTTCTGTCTAGTCATTCTCCTATTCACCGTTCTCAGCTACTCATACATGCCCTGCTCTTGTTTACACTGCCGGTTTACACTGTTTCTCCAAGCCATCACAGCTGATATCGCCTGGTGCTATCCTCAAACTACCACTCTTAACTATTGAAGTAAATAAATAATCTTTGCTGGCAGGACTATGCTGAATCTCCTCAGGCACTCTCTAATCAGATGTCCCGAGTCGTCCCAATATTTAGACCTTTTATACCTGTTTTTCTCCTTATTCCATTTAGTTTTCAATTCATACAAAACTGTATCCGGGCCATCACCAATAATTCTAAATGACAAATGTTTCTTCTAACAACCCCACAATATCACCTCTTACCACAAAATCTTCCTTCAGCTTAATCTCTCCCACTCTAGGTTCCCACACCGCCCCTAAGCCCGCTTGAAGCAGCCCTGAGAAACATCACCCATTATCTCTCCATACCACCCCCCAAAATTTTCGCCACCCCAACACTTTACCACTATTTCATTTTATTTTTCTTATTAATATAAGAAGACAGGAATGTCAGGCCTCTGAGCCCAAGCTAAGCCATCATATCCCCTGTGACCTGCAGGTACACATCCAGATGGCCGGTTCCTGCCTTAACTGCTGACATTCTACCACAAAAGAAGTGAAAATGGCCTGTTCCTGCCTTAACTGATGACAGATTGTCTTGTGAAATTCCTTCTCCTGGCTCATCCTGGCTCAAAAGCTCCCCCACTGAGTACCTTGTGACCCCCACTCTGCCCACCAGAGAACAATCCCCTTTCGACTGTAATTTTCCTTTACCTACTGAAATCCTATAAAATAGCCCCACCCCTATCTCCCTTTGCTGACTCTCTTTTCGGGCTCAGCCCGCCTGCACCCAGGTGAAATAAACAGCTTTATTGCTCACACAAAGCCTGTTTGGTGGTCTCTTCACACCGACGCGCATGAAACACTCTTCCTTAAATTATTTCTCTTTAATTTAGAGGAAAAAAAAAAGCTGGGTTTGACTATATGGTAGGCATGTGTTTGGTAGGTCATTACATGTTGTCATATAAATAAAGGCTTACAAACACAAAAGTAGCCTCTGTTGCAATAACTGTTTTAGTCAAAAAATCAGGTGAAAACCAAATTCAGTCAACAGAGAAGAAAAAGAAACTTTTGCTCAAAATAAGACAAGGTCCTAAGAGAGAAAAACAAACAAAAACATGAAGACATGAAGGCCTTTGAAATACAAACATGCACATACACACACAAACACACACACATCTTGGATGTTAACCTTTTAATAAAGGTGACTTTTAACCATTGAGCTCCTTTAAAATATACTTTTAAACCTTTAAATGCTTTACTGCTAAGTTTCTCATTTGTAAAATGGTGATATTGAAACTGGCTTTGCAAAAATTATATCAGTTAGAAAATTATAACAATAAGATGAAATATCACCCCCCACCTTCTTGCCATTCCCTTAATTATTCCTGGGCTGTTGGGCTGAGCTAACTTTGGAAGACATGTAGGCTATCGTTTAAATGATAATAGGCCTTGCTGCAAAACTCAACCACTTTTATAAAGCTAATGCGAGGCCATCAGGCTGTGGGGCGGAGAGGAACCTGAGTCCTGTAAAGGTGCAGACATAATTGACATAAGATTGTTAGCCATTATTCCAGAGGTTATAAAATATGCAAATTCCCCAATTACTCCTGCAAATAACACCACTATTGTAGATTGGACTATTGAGATATCTTTCCAGGTTTTTGCATGTCTGATACCCATTGTTACTGGGACGGAGTCCCGATCCAGACCCCAAGAGAGGGTTCTTAGACCTCATGTAAGAAAGAATTTGGAGTGAGTCCATAGAGTAAAGTGAAAGCAAGTTTATTAAGAAAGTAAAGGAATAAAGAATGGCCACTCCATAGGCAGAGCAGTGGCATGTACTGCTCAACTGAATATACTTCTAGTTACTTCTTGATTACATGCTAAACAAGGTGTGGATTATTCATGAATTTCCTGGTAAAGAAGTGGGCAATTCCTGGAACTGAGGGTTCCTCTCCTTTTTAGTCTATACAGGGTAACTTCCTGATGTTGCCATGGCATTTATAAACTGTCGTGGTGCTGGTGGGAGTGTCTTTTAGCATGCTAATGTATTATAATTAGCATATAATGAGCAATGAGGACCAATGCTCACTTTCAACACCATCTTGGTTTAAAAGGGTTTTGGCTGGCTCCTTTGCCGCATCCTCTTTTATGAGGAAGGCCTTGGTGACTGTATCTTGTGCCGACCTCCTATCTCATCCTCTGACTAAGAATGCCTAACCTCCTGAGACAGCAGCTCAGTAGGTCTCAGTCTTATTTTACCCAGCTCCTATTCAAGATGGAGTCACTTTGGTTTGAACACTTGATACCATGGCTCCACCTGGACCCGATGGCTCCACTTGAACTGCCAACCCAGCTCCTGTGGCCCACCCAGAAGTGATTCAGTCTTCAGGAGGACATCTTTGAGCCCCATGATTTTATCTCCACTCCAACCAATCAGCAGCAAGCAGCTGTTACCTAGCCACCCCTACCCCTTCCCTCAAACTGCCTTTGAAGATCCTCTAACCTAGGAGCTTCTGGCAAGATAATTTAAGTAGGAACTCCATCTCCCATGTGGCGTGGCACGCCTCGTGTCTATTAAACTCTTTCTCTACTATAATACTGTGGTCTTTCTTTATGCAATGGGCAGGAAGAACCCCTTGGGTGGTTACAATAATAACTACCAATTTAAAAGAGTTTTGTAAGGATGGATAAGAAAGTGAAAATAAAAATATAATAGAGTGCCTAGCATATCTAAAAACACTAAAATAAAGATTAAATGTATTTATCAGATGCCTTAGGACGAAACCTCTGCCTCTTGCTCCCTTTGATTACATGATGGAGCCCTCTGTTTTATGGATGCAGAAGAAAAAGCTACGAGAAAATGCCAGTGTCTTGAGTGTCAGAAATGGTTAATTTTCTTGAGATCAAACACCTAAAAAAATAAAGTGAGGCCAACGGCTAGAATTTGATATAAATAAACAGTCCAAGCATGAAGACTGCTGATGAATTGCTTGTAATTGCAGAAGTTGCTGGAGGAGACATCAGGGTGATCTTCTAGAAACAGTTGCAGAGGACATGAGAGGGTTGTGATAAATGGACCATAGGATATGCAGGGTATGGAGACAGATGGCAGTCCTGGCATGTGACTTGGGGAAGGAGAGTGGTAAGGCAGGTGTCTGAAATGGGCAGACAATGGTGGCGACATCAGTCAGCAAGTCTCAGGACCTCAGATATACAGTTGGAGAAAGGGTTGGAGAGAGACGACAGAGCTTTAGTCCTAAGGAGTTTGAGACCTCAAAGCTTGTTTATACATTCCAGTGGGAAAATGTCCAGTTATCATTGACTGGAAAGAGGCCCCTTTCCACAGAGAAGGGCAGCCTTCATGTCCAAGCACTGGAGGAACACACTTGAGGCAATGAGGAAGGAAGGAGCCACCTACTTAAGTAGCCTGAAGAATGCAATAAGCCCTGGTCCTAGAAGAAGACTCAGATGTTTCAGCCAGATCCCCTTCTTGTTCATCCCAAACAGAGAGAGATCAGCGTACTTTCCAGAGAGTCTGAGCAGGACCCAAGGCAGAGGCTGTAATTTCTCAACCAATTATATGAGATGGGGCTTGATCAGAAGAGTTGGGCAGGAGGAACCCATTTAGAGAGCATGGATCTACACAGGATGAGCCGTCAGGCTGTCTTGTGCCAAGTGTCCTGCACTGCTGGCATAAGAAGCCATAAATCCCCCTTACAGTGATAAGAGTTGGTCTCTGGGTCAGATATGGGACAAGGTCAGCAGGAAGCTAGTGAGAATAGAGTGTGAGGGACCAAGAAGAGTAAGTACCAGGATCAGAAAAGTGTAGGCACCCAGGCAGCCAGTACAACTGTTCAAACTCTGCTTCTTTACAGTACTTTGTCTATATCCCAATTGCAATAATCATTATAATCTACCATGACTATTTGTCTGACTTTCTGGACTATGAAATACTTAAGGCAGAGATTTTGAAAGGCGGTGGTTAATAGTATCCACTCTGGAGCTATACAGCATAGATTCAAATTCCAGCTCTAAATGTCACTAGCTGTGTGATCTCAAACAAGTTTCTTAACTTTTCTGTATCTTAGTTTTTTCATCTGTGAAATGAAGATAATAATATTCCTCTTATTATTGGAGTGAAGATTAAGTTATGTATTAATAATAAAGCAATTAAACCAGTGCATAGCCTGTAGTAAGTATTGTGTAAGTATTTGCAAAATAAATGAAAGTTTACCCCCGTATTCAGCTTTTGACATGGTGTTGATTTTCAGTGCTTGATAAGTAATTGTTAGAGTGAAAAATTAAATGATAAGGCAGGGTATATTTGCTGAGTGATAGTTGGAAACCTAAGTCCTGGCCCACACTCTGTGACTTCACCTTGCCCCAAGACACTGGCAACTAAGGGACTGAATTGGGTGGATGACCCCAGTGCTCAGTCATGGAGGTAGCAGAGCTGTCACCATGAATTCAGTGGACACACACATTTCAGCCTGTGCATCCCTTTGAAAAATCTATCCCATCAGGCTGCCACAGGAGACAATGGCTGCTGGTCCCCCAGCTCCCACCCCACTGGCCTTCTTTTCTCGATTGGATTCTGAACATGGGTGCAGGCAGAATTACAAGGGCTCTGCGAGGAGAATATCTGCAGTGCACAGTCTCTTGAGCACATAATGGGTTCATAATGAAAGAGCATAAATCTGGAAGGTGAGGGAGATGGATGTCATTAAAGGCTAAAGCACAAAGCAAAAGGATGAATCCCACCACTACTCAGACAAGTCTTCACCTCACTTCAAAGGACTTTGTCGTCTGAGCCTTCTGCCCCACTAGGGTTCCCTCTCCATGCCACTCCACTTTCCAGTCCTTACTTTTCCCATTTTCCCCAACATCTACCACCCACAAGATCTGCCACCCACCTGCAGCACTGGGCATGAGTCACTAATTTGACTTAGTTCCAGAACACAGAGCCTCAGCTCCTGCTACCCCATGTCTAATGGGGAAAGTGACACCTCATGGGGCTCCAGTGAGAATGAAAGGTACTGCATGTGAGAAAGTTTTTTTAAAAGTGTTCAGTGTTGTGCAAATTCAGCACAACCATTGAAAATTGTATTATTTATATAGCCATAGCCAATGGTTCACTTTTTTTCCCCTAAATTAATACTCCTTCCCTACCATGGATTATTTCAGTTTGTATAAAACTAAATACATGGTTTGTATAAAACTGATAAAGTTCAGTTGTGTTTTGAATCAGAGTAGGTACAGCTATATATTATGTGAGTCAACATAAAGCATTTTTAATGGCGTCTTATACTGGCGAACACTATGTAAGGGAAGGCTAATATTCATGCAAAAATGACATGAACTAGAGGCTCCCAAACAGGACTCTAGATCTGATTCTGCCTTTCTGTTTATCTTTTTAAAAAAATGCTGATATGTGTACTTACCCTGCCTACTTTGTACATGGAGTAGTGTTCAGGAATAAATTAGCAATGTAGGTGGGTAAAATTCCTTTATTAACTATACTATAAACATTGTAAAGATAATACATGTATCTATGTTCATATGCCCCTCTTTTTTCAAATATTTCCATTTTTGCTCCCCTTTTCTTTGTTTTTTTTTTCTTTCTTCTTTTTGACAACTGGAACACAAAATATCAATCAGAGTGATTAACCAAGTTTAAGACATTTAAAATTTACTATATAATAGCCAGGACTTGAAAACAGTACAGATATTCTCTCTCTCTCCATCTCTCTCTCTCTTACACACACACACTTTTGAAACACTGATGCTTACTATCCACAAGGAGTCAAATACTTAGCCTCAATGAGAGCAAAACAATAAAATCTTTCCCCTGCAGTGTTTATTTTGACCTACAATGTAATTGAACTTTGCCAGCTGAGTGGGGAATAGGAGTAAGCCCTTGATAGGATTAGAAAGCTTATCTAAGAATTTTTGCTTAATAACCTGATTGTTGAAATCTGTATTGCTTTTTCAAACACTGCACCTCCTGTGACCTTTCGCCACCCACCAGAATGGCTTCCTGGAGGTTCTCTATCCAGAGTGGTGTCAGATTGTATTCAGTACAGAAGTTGGGTTCTACCATGTTTTATTTTTCTAAGAGAAATGAATATTAAGGTTTAAGGATTCGAGGTTAGATGATAAAAGTGTGACTATGATCATAGGGATACTGGCATGACTCAAGTCTTAATGTACAACGTGATATTGGACTGGACAACAGAACACCCAGATCTCATCCAAGTATAATTGTTACTTAGCTGTGTGAGCTTGCGTAAGTCATGCACACTCTCTGAGCCTCAGTTTCATGAGTATCTGCAAAATAGAAACAACAGATAGTGTCAGCCCCACCTATTTCAGATTTGCTATGAGCGCCATATGAGATCCTATCCTTTGTTAACCAGACCCTGGAAACAAATCCAGAAGTTTATGAAGACACCCACACTTGCTAATAAAGAAAATGATTGCTTTGAAGAGCTCTCCTACTAGAGAAGGGAATTCTCATGATGCATGATTCAGTTTTCAGAGAAACTGAGGACAAGTATTGACCAGTTTTGGTCTTCAGAACAGCTAGAATTATTGCCTAAAAAGAGAGAAGTGCCGGGCATGGTGGTTCATGCCTGTAATCCCAGCACTTTGGGAGACCAAGGTGGGCGGATCGTTTGAAGTCAGGAGTTTGAGACCAGCCTGGCCAATGTGGCAAAACCACGTCTCTACCACAAAAAAAAAAAAAAAAAAAAAAAAAAAATTAGCTGGGTGTGGTGGCACACACCTGTAGTCCCAGCTACTTGGGAAGCTGAGGCAGGAGAATCACTTGAATCTGGGAGGTGGAGGTTGTGGTGAGCCAAGATCACACCGCTGCACTCCAGACTGGGTGACAGAGCGAGACTCCATCACAAAAAAAAAGAGAGAGAGAGAGAAGCATGCTCCCAATTTTTCTCCAATTTTACCTATGGATCAAAAATATAATTCTCTTTTAGATTTTTTCCATGCATTTCATGCATTGGGGGTAGCTACAATGTAGAAGGTGTCTATTGACATAACAATGAACAACAAGGAACGTTTAGTGAAGTTTTGAAGATACAGTAGTCATGCTTCCTGAACTGTGATGCGGCTGAGATGGGTCCTGCAGAGCACTTCCCTGGCTCTGCCTGGGTTAGAAAAGGTTTTATCCTCAAGGAGATTTGTGTTGGCAACACTACCAGGTAGATTGGAATTCTGGATGTGTCTCTCCCAGGCCTTTCTGTCTTCTGTCTAAGGCAGATGCCCAGACCATTACCTCTGGTGAAGACGCTGCTTGCCTGCAAGAGTCACAGAGTTTCCTTCCCTGAAGACACCTCTTCTCTGACACCACATTTGCTCATCATGCTACCAGCTCCTCTGGGCCTGGGCACTGCCCTGAGTGTGTGTGTTTGTGTTTGGTGTGCACTGTCTCGAGGAACTCACAACACATGGGAAGAGACAGGCCTGTGGCCAAGTGTAGCCTTCTGGCTGAAGTAACAAGTGCTTATTCAGCCACAGTGGGGATCCCAGGAGAGAGTGACAGGTGGTGAATATGTTGAATAATAAGCCACTGTAATTTTTCTTCTCTATCAGATTGTCTTGGGATTCCTTTCTCAGTCACACTTCTTTCTACCTTCCCTGCCTCAGCCCCAAGACAACTGCCAAGGGGAGAACCAAGTATAATGGATAATATTCAATTCTGAAATAACAAGAACTGTGTTTGAATTCCGGCTCCACACATTGCCAGCTCTGTAACTGTGGACAATTCACCTAAGTTCTCTAAGTCTCAGATTCTTCCCCCCTAAAATGTCAGTTGTAAAGATTAAATATGAACACATAGGAAAAACTCCTGGCCCTTGATAGAATCTCAATAAAGCTTAAAACAACAATAGTAAAGTGATCCTTCAGAATACCATCATTATAGTTTAACAACCTTTTTCACTTGCAGAAATAATAGGAGAGTGGCTCACCCACCGTCTGTATGAAGTGGATGAATGCTTGCATCAGCCCTTTGCAAACAGACTGATCGATGGAGCCAGTGATCAGGAAAATTGAATTCCACTGAATACACACTGCTGTCTGCCTGGCATCATCATATTTCAATGAAGTGGAATTGTAAATAGTGGGAGGTGTTTTTGATGAGCTATGTGTTTGGGAATAGGGGATTTTGAAATGTCATTTTGAGCTCAAATTAATCAAATTTTGAATAACAGAGTTTGGAGAAACAAGTTCAATAGCATCTAAGTAGGGAATAAAGGAGAATTTAGTCTGAGCCATAGAATAGCCACAGACAATAAGGACTCCTTCATGCTTCCTTGAACCTTAGGAAAAAAAAGCCTATATTATATGCTTTTTATGTTATTCATTCTCCAAAGATTTATTTAGAGCATCCCATGTGCCAAGACTTGTACCCAGAAAACTGGGATGCATGGAGATAGGCCCTTCCATCAGAAAACCCACAGTTCAGTGGGCATAGAGAATGCTTAAAAAGAATTCCAATAATGGATGCAGCCTCTCTGCTCATTATAGGTGTGGACAAATCTGGCCTTAACACACATTCCACAACCTGTGATAGTCTAAAGCCCTCTCTAAGGTTTCTGTGAGAGCCCTCTGCTTATTCTTGTCTTTATGCCAGTGCTCATGTGACCTGTTTTTCCCTGCAATTCCCTGGACACAGACACACTGGCAGTGCCCTAAGAAATCTACTCTTATAAAATATTTTGTAATAATTTTATAGAATACACTCAGGATTTTGAGAAAATCATAGTGTAGGTCATATTGCAGAGTGGATGACCTCCTTTCTTCTCTCTGGAATGACTAGCAATCCCTCTTTGACTTTGAAAATGCATTTCTGAACTGTTTTTTACTCCTCTTGGTATGAAATTTTGCCCCAAGCACTCATATTTTTTTCCACAAGAAGTTCTTACAGCTGCCATGGCAGCCCCTCTCCCTCGACTTGTTACGCAGATGAAATGTCGTAACATGTGAGGTTAGTGCTATTAGAGAATCAAGAGAAAAAGGGTTCGTCTACCTGAGCCTGGGATAGTCAGAGGTGGCTGCGCAGGGAGGGAGAATTCTGCATGAGTTCTGGCAGGATAAGTAGGCAAGAGTAAGAAAAACGCTGCAGCAGGAGCAAATGGCAAAACAGTTTGAAAGACAGTGGCATGTGTGATCTTCTTTTTCCAAAACAAGGAGAAGCTATCCCAGGTGTCCTGCAGGCTTGGACAGAGCGGTGAGTAGCACATCAATGCCAAATGGAGACAGGTAAGAGGCATCAGGGCATCAGGAAAAATCCCAACAGAACAAGGAAACCTGCTGAGTGGACTCAGCCAAAATAATTAGAAAGAGAAGAAATTCCAAGATAGAAGGCACGGGATGGAAACTAGGTTAGGGAGAAGATTTGAAGGGATTTGGGGGAAAGTGGATCTAGAGCAGTGGTTCTCAATTTGGCTGCACATTGAAATCACCAGGCAAGCTTCCAAAACCCCAATGCCTGGGTCCACCTGGGGATCCCTACTTAATTGGTCAGGGGTTTGGCCTGGGCATCAGGATGATTGAAAGCTTTCCAAGTGATTCTAATATGCTTCCAAGGTTGAGAGGTACTCGTCTAAGAGGTATCCAAAGGTGATGCTAATGATAGTAGCAGCTTATTTTAAATAACTGCCACTTCTGTCATGCTTGGAGACAGAGGAGAAGGGAAAGAAAGGGGAGTGGGACATTTTTAGGACATAGGCCTAACCTAGACAGTTTTGACAGCCATGAAACAAAGCCAGGTTTTCTATTTAATATATAATTCTCCAGCAATATTTTTCCAAGTATGATCATTGAATGACTTCATCAAAATCACCTGAGAATACTCACTAAAATGCATGTTTCAGGGTCACCCCTCAAAATCGTTTGAAGTGAGATGAGACTAAGAATCCATATTTTTAACAAACTCCATAGGTGATTCTCATGCACATTAGAATTGACGAATCACTATTCTATGGTAGTTAGTATATTTTATATTGTGGAGGATAACACATGACACCAAGAATAATGCCACCTTTAACTGAGCACATACTATGTCCAAATGCTGTGTACACAGATCATCTCATCTTACCCTTACATAAGTAATTTGAAGTAGGTATTTTTATCTTTGCTTTACAGATGAGAAAACTGAGGGTCAGAGAAGTTAAATACTTACATAGAACCATGGAGCTACTCTGCACAGTCACCTCTGACTGTCCCAGGCTCAGGTGGGGATGGACCCTTTTTTTCTTGACTCTCTAACAGCACTAACCTCACATCTTACGACATTTAATCTTTGTAACAAGTCGAGGGAGAGGGGATGCCACGACAGCTCTAAGAACTTCTTATGGGGAAAAAATAAGCCAGCCACTGAGCCAGTGCCACTGTGTCAGAGGGCTCCTGCAGCCAGCCCACCGTGAGCTGGATTCTCGAGCATTTACTGGTGTGCCCTGAGTTGCTATATCCATTCATAAAAAAATCTGTTGCACAGAATTGAAAAGGGACCTCTGGCTTTGCTTGCCTGGGAGAGAGATGGACCCTTTCAGAAAATATAAATGACTTGGAAGCCTCTGCCTCCCTGTACCTTCAGCAGGGACACCAAGTAAGCCCAGTTTCCTTGCGGCCTGGCTTATTCTACCTAGTCCAAGCTACAGCCACGTGCTGTGTTCTCTCTTGCTTTTTTGCCTGAAGTCCAGGAAATGTCTGGCTCCAGGCCAGATTGGCCAGCTTTGTTGGTCTTCAGCTCAGCTTATTAAATGAGTTTAAGGTCCCTCTGGGGCCTAATTCTCTTTCTCTCTCCATGGGTATTTCTAAATGTATTAGTCCCAGATTTGGTGCCTAGGAAGGCAGTCAATAGGCCTAAATTACATTCTCTGAGTCAGGTTTGACCAGATAGCCCCTTATCATGGATTAACAGGCCCCAGCCTCAGTGGCTAAGTGGCAGTTTTCTTCCCATGCTGCTGCAATTTACTGTGTGTTCAGCAACATCCAAGAAACCTGTGCTAAAGACAAGAGCCAGGCATTCCTGCGTCATGGGCCAAAATATCCTCATTATGCAGCCAAAGCTTCTTTCTTTATTCCTAACCATGTCTGTATGTTTGCATCTGCCACATCCCCACGTCTCATTCTGACTAACAGACTTGAGATGCTGTTGTTGTTTTGTTTTGTTTTGTTTTTTAATCTTCCCCATCCCCAGCTATTCAGTCAGTGCCTGAAACATAGCAAGGGCTCAGTGCTACTTGATGGGTTAAACAATGCCTGAACCTACTAACAACTCTAGTGAACACAATGCACACACACACAGACACACACACATATCATCATCATCATCAAAGGACAAAACAAGAAAAAAATTGATGCTAAGGGAATTTGGACCTCATGCTGTCATTTCTCAATTGGCTGATTTTGGTTGATTAAAATCATGAGGAGTCCAAAAGTGGAAGAATTCGTCATATTTGACGTGGGCATATTTTAACCAATTTTAAAGATTGCTTCCGCATCAGCAACATGACCAATTTACATGTACTTAGGTAATGAAGAAGAAAAGATGCAGACACTGAACGTGAGAGGCAGAATAACCAGTAGGGAGGTGAGAGGAGGGGCCATCCCGAAAGAAAGAGGAGAAAAAAATAAGAGGAAAGGAGGAAAGGAAAATCATGTAAGACAATGAAAAACAGAGAGTAATGAAAGAGAAGACAGCAGAGTAGACAAATGTCTCATCATTCAGATTAAGAATGATAGAGCAGCAAAGGAATTTTAGATCCTAATGTGTGGAAGAAGAAACTAAGGTAAAGAGGAAACACATTATCCAATGTCACTCGCAGTGTCAGGGCTGGACTGCAGGTCTCCTGGTGACACAGTGTAGTGCTCTTTTCCCTAAATCAGGCTAGTGCCATGGTACATCATAGCTTTTTTTTCAGTGTGACCAGTTCTTCATGTATGGTAAGTGCATGCACAATAATTGTTTGTGGAATGGAGAATACGATGGAACATGCTGGCATAGTAAGAAACCATTTGTATTATTATTGGACCACTGGCTTTTATTTTTTAAGGCAAAGATATTTTAAAAGGCATATGTTTCATTACCCCTCCACAGTGCCTTTCTGCTGTGCTTTACCAGGCACCCCTCTCCCATCCATGCCGCCGACTTCCTAATCTCCTAAAGCTCCTTATTTATTTATCCTTTTATATATTGTGATGGTCACTTTTTACCTGTGGTGTCCACCCCTCTTTTTATGCATCTTGTTTTCCTTACTTGATTGTAAACCCTTTGAGATGAGAGATCCCTTCCAGTTGTCTATGATACGGGGTCAACTGCATTGAATTAGGAGAGGTGGTAGAGAGCCAGCTTTGACTCTGTTAAAACTGAAGGTCAGTTTTCTCATCCATAAAATGCCGATAAGTAGTTTCTAGATTCTCCATCTCAGAGGATGCTGATGAAATTCACTTGCAACATTGTGAACCGCTACAACAGTTCATTTGAATGTTCTAAATGAGAAGAGTGTGGTTGCTGTTGACGTCTGCTTCCCTTGTAGCACTTAGCATAAGTTAACCACCCTGCAGGCACATTTTTGTTGAATGAACAACATAGCAATCACATTAGCATCTTCCATTTTAAACTGGCCCCTTCTCCTTCCAAAATTAACAGAACTTTCTGTTTTCCAAAGCTTTGGTGATGAATTCCAAAACTTCATTTGTATTCCTTTTTTTAGTTGAGAAAACTTCTTATAAATCCTTTTGGGTCACTCCATTCTCTTCCCATAATTCTTGGACAAAAATACTGGATCAAGCCCCTCAAAGATCCTTAGTCTATGCAAGGCAAAGGCATATATATGCCAGGCACTTTATATGCACCATCAATTTGGTGCCTCACCATGATTATATGAGAGAAGCACTATTATTAGCTCCATTACACATGAGAAAATTGAAGTACAGAACTAATTTACCCAAGTTGCTTTTCTCTGTTCATGTGAAAATTTATAAAACATATGGAATAGAAACACCATCTTCTATCCCCACTTCCCTGACAACTGTGACATATTATCTGAGATCATTGATTTGGCTAATAAAAAAGGATCAGAATCATGAAATCATGTATTTTTATTTCCCTCTCAAGTCTGATTCTTTTTTACCACTGATTTTTTTTGTGGTATCTTGTCATCTGATATCTTCCCAGCTTGACTTGGTAGAAGTGACAGCATCCTCACCCTTAGCCTTCATGGAAAAATCCAGTCAAGTCTCCATGCAGAGACTTTTGAAATACTGCACTCTCAGTCAAAGGGGGCTAGAAAGACTCTGTTTTATTAAGTCAAGCTGTTTCATATTGCTGCTGTAACAAATTACCACAAACGTAGCGTCTTGAAACAATACATTAATTCTTTTACATTTCTAGAGGCCAGAAGTCTAAAATCAAGGGATTGGCAGAATTGTGTTCTCTTGGGAGACTCTAGAAGACATTTTGTTTCCTTGCCTCTTCCAACTTCTAGAGGTGCCTTTCTTGTGTACTTTGTCTCATGGCCCCTTCTATTTTCAAAGCGTATCATTCCAATGTCTGCTTCCATCTTCACATCACGTTGTCCTCTTTGTGGTCAAATCTCCCTCTGCCTCCCTGTTTATAAGGACAGTTGTGACTGCATTTAGGATAATCCAGGATCCCTATCTCAAGGTCTTTAATGTAAACATATTTGCAAATTCTCTTTTTTCTATATAAAGTAACATTCACAAATGCCAGGGATTAGGATCTGAATATCTTTGGCACCCATTATTCAGTATACCACACCACCCAGGGACATTATAAAGAAGCATATAATGTCTTCATTGAGATTCTGTGTTGATTAAAAAAAAAAAAAAAGAAAGCCTTTCATGCATCCATTCTATGAAGGAGCTTAGAGTTAAAAAAAAAAAAGTACACCACCTAATCACTGTGGGAATTCCTATACCTTAACATTTACATTTAAAAATGTTCCTGGGGTCATGATATTTCTGGGGGCACCTACCAAAAGCAACTGCAATGCTTTTCTGAAGGGACACTTCCACAACCCAGACCACATCTAATTTCTACCCATCTCTATATTGTCACTGAAAATGTGCTCACACTCAAAAATTATAGAATATACACCAAAAAAATGACAGTAAACAGATACAAAAAATGAGAGTTTGCATGCTAAGAGCTTGAGATAAAGCCATCTAAGGGAGACTACAAAATAAATGTTTAAAATAATTAAAGATGTGAAATTAAAAATAAAACAGGAAGAAAAAAATAATACTCCATGAAAACAGAATAGGCAGATTTGAAAAAGAGCCAAATAGTACATACAGAAAAAATAAAATTATTGAAACTGAAAATTTGCCAGACAGTTTAGAGAGGAGACTAAACACAGTTATAGAGAGAATTAGTGCACAGAAGACAGATTTTGGATATTAGAATACAGACAACATTATTTTAGTAGGAGTTTAAAGAAATGGCTAAGAATTTTTTATAGTTGAAGAAAGATATGAAACTTTAGATTGGAGATTTACAATACATTCAGAGCAGCAAAAAGAAAAATGAATTTATACCTATGAGGTGGGAGAATAGAGCCTGGAGGGAAGGAACCTAAGGACTTCCTAGAACTAAATCAAACAGAAACACTTCAGCTATGATAGGAAATATCCTCTTCATTTACATAGAGTGTACACCAAGTTAATAGCTTTGTAACTTCACTTCAGCCTCTTCATTTACGTAGGACATATACCAAGTAACCAATGAAAGCCTCTAGAGGGTATTTAAACCCCAGAAAAGTCTGTAACCAGACCTTTGAGCTGCTTGCTCAGGCCTGCTCCCACCCTGTGGAGTCTGCTTTCATTTTCAATAAATCTCCGCTTTTGTTGCTTCATTCTTTTTTGCTTTGTGCATTTTGTCCAATTCTTTGTTTAAAAGGCCAAGAACCCAGACACCCTCCACTGGTAACACCTAGATTCTTTGAAATGAAAATACAGAACAAAACAAGGAAAAGATCTTAAAATTTACCAGAGAGAAAAGAGGAATTATACACAACAAAACAAACTGGACAAACAGCAGACTTCTTAGTAGCAAAACTAGAAACCTGAAGACAATAGAATATTATCTTCAATGTGTTAGAGCAATTATATACAAGAAAAAAGATAAGAAAATGTATAAATAACATGTGTCTAAATCCAAATAAGCACAAAGTATTAAAAAAAACGATGACTAATTGGGATGCTTAAAAGAGGTAGAATTAAACAGTCGACAATTCCAAATACATGGAATTTAGGATGAGAGTTATTGGATTATTGGTGGTTTTACATACTGGTATGAGAAGATTTTGATTAAATGAAGATCATTTTTAATGTTAAGTAGGCATATTAACAATTTAAGGGTAACACCTAAAAGAAAAGAGATACAAAGTATAATTCCAACCAGTAGAGGAAAAAAAAGAATAACATTCAATGAATTAAATGGAAAATGGATGTTTCATATGTAATAAAAATATTAACAACAATAATCACATAAGAACATTACACACCAATCTCAGGATGGCGGTTACTTATTAGGATGGCCACTTCAGGGTTTGGAATTCTGCTGGAGTTTAATAGTATATTAAGAGGGGGATGGGGGAGTAAATATGACCGAAAGTTAACATTTTATACTAACGAGGTACAAGTTTTATTATGGGAGTCAAATAGTTTGATATATTATTCACTCTATTTTAAAACCACATGATAACTAAATGAAAAGAAGCAAATAGCACCAGATTAGGAATTAAAATGTCTGGATCAGGTTCAGGCTCTGACTTTAACCTGCTGTCTGACCTTGGACATCACTAACCTGTTTTGTATCTCACTGTCCTCTATTGTAGAATTAATGTCCTAGGGTAGATAATCTTTTAGTCACAACTCTGCAGTTTGATGACTCTCCAGTCATCTCTCCATTTTGATTTGCTCCCTGAACCACAGAGCTGAAAGGAAATACAAAACCCCTTATTTTATAGAGGTTTAGATTAGATGATCCCTGTATTTCCTCTGAGCTGAAAACTGAAGCGCAGTTTTCCTTTCAGCAGAAAACTGAAGTCCAGAAAGGAGGCATGTTTTTGGCAACGTCACACGGAGTTCAAGTGAACAAAGAACTGTTATCCTAAGCTACAGTTCAGGCTGTTTCTTCACGCTCTGAGGCTTTATCTGTCTCTCAGTGGTGGTCTGAGGACAAAGGAGACAATGTCCACAGTAGGGAAGGCACCAGAATAGATAAGGACAACCTATTAGCACTGGGTTAAATGAGACCCAATATTATCCTTTATTAAGTCAAGCTGAGAAGTTGAATGCAGGGGGCGTTTTATATGTCAGCACTGTACCAATTATGAATGGACTGATTAATAAATAAACAAACAAATACTAGGAAATCAGGCCTGTTTTAGTGCTTCAAATTCACAGTAACACCCTGTTAACATGAACTTCAAGCATTAACACTAATAACCACGCTAATCACAGCATTGAAAACTCCAAATTAATTCAAATGCTGCTCAATAGACCATCACTGCGTCATCACTGCCTGAGACTTTTCTATCTGTTCAGATCTCTATGCAGTAATTAAATCCATTAACATGTAAAACTGGCTATTATTCTCAAGGGGAAAAATGAAAAAGGGAGCTGAATAACAAAAATCCTGGTGATGGAACTGCAACTTCTCACAACTTCAATTACATCCAAATTCTCGGCCTTTTCTTTCTAAAATAGCAGTTCTCCTGCTCCCGGCTTTGCATCCAGACCCAAAGCATTTCACACACACAGAAATATGACATAACTTAATGAAGGGGATCAGCATAGGTCTTAGAAACAGGAAACTTATACTGAGGTCATGACTCTGCCTCATGTATATATGTAAGACCTCAGTTTTATACAGCACATTCTTTCTCTTGCCTTCATCGTCCCCATTTGTGAAATGGGAATGTCAAGTGCTCTCCCAGGCTGATTGTAGGAATCAAATGAGATGATCGAAGTGAAGGTGCTTTGCAAATACTAAAGGACTTTACAAAATGAGCTGTTATTTTTCATGATGTTCAGAAGCTCATAGGAGATTACATTTATTCTGGGTGAGGTGTGGGAACAGTGTAGAATGAGAAAATAAGATGTAAGTATTGTGCACACTAAGACCTACTGAAGAATACCTTTTAAAAGAAGATATACTCATGACTCTCCTATAAATACAAAATAAATACATGCCAAAGGCTTTATTTAACTCATTAATTAATGAGGGAATTGGTAGATATTACAATGAATTCAAAAGCAAATTGGGAGTGTCACACATTTTTAGTCAAATATGGAATGCTGAAATGAATTTACAAAAGGATACAAAAGTGGTCACTATCTGCTGGAAAAAAAATCAGTTTCATTCCATTAGATCCAATTTGCATTTCCATGGATAATAATTATTTGTATTCCTATCAGTTTTCTATAACTTCATTTCTATCTTATGGGGTTGTAAAATAACCTAGTCAAAGATACGGAGAGAGCTGGGCACAGTGATGTCCTCCTGTAGCCCCAGCTACTCAGGAGGCTAAAGCAGGAAAACTGCTTGAGCCCAGGAGTTCAAGACCAGCCCAGGCAAAAGAGCAAGACTGCCATCTTAAAAGACAAAACACAAGTCAAAGAGAGGCAGAGATAACCTAGGTAGCTGAATGAATCAGGACAGCCGTCAAGTGTCAACATTTTTCACAAATATCCCTTACAGACCCTTTATTGTAAAAATCCCAGATCTAGTCAAAACAGCTTTCTGAATTCTGGCTTCATTACTTGGCTGGGCTCCAGGATATTTACTCAACTATCCTGGTTTTCCAACTAATTTGCTGTGTGGGATAACTTTAGGCAAGTCCTCTTCTCCCAGCCAGGTCTCAGATTCCCTGTCTGAAAGATGAATGCATCAGATCAGTTGATCATTGGCCTTACATGACAAAACAATGAGAGAGTAGACTGAAAATGCTTTATACAATTGAGTTAGTTAATCTCTCCATGAGGAAATATTTATGTTAGTATTATTTGACCAACTTGAACAGAGAAAGAAACATCATATGGCTCTCCAGTTGTTTTATCTCTTAAATACATTTGTTTAGAAAGACAAACAAAATAAGAATTGTCAGGGAGAGACCATGGAGAGTACTTCTGCATGCTAACGCATAATGTTAATCAATTTTATGTGTCACCTTAGAGGGTGTTGTTGGATGAGACTAACACTTAAATTGATCAACTTTGAGTAAAGCAGATCACCCTTCAGAATGCTGGTGGGCCTCATCCAATCAGTAGATGGCCTGAATGGAAGAAAAACATCAGCCTCACAAGCTAGATAGAATTCTCCAGCAGACTGCCCTCCCAGTGAAAGTCTGGGAACCCTGATTTGTGGGAGGGAGAAAGGTCTGGTTAGTGGCCCCAGTGGCCACAAAGGGCATTCCATGGAGCCTATCAAGGGACCTCAGCTCTAGTTCAGAACCACCACTTCCTACCTGGGCAGGAGTCACATCAACAGACATTCTTGGCTTTCCTGACAAGTGAGCTATGAGGAAGTGTCAGAGAACTTGAGCACTGAATGGAAAGGATGGAGAAAGGATCATGCCCAATCATAAAGCTCCTGAAAGAAGAAACGACCTCCTAAGATAAGACTTAGTGCCCACTCTTGCTGAGACTCAGAATAAAGATACTGTAGTATCATAGAAAATTCTGTAATATCACTTACTGAGTCCTGCTGATGTGCCAGGAGCTGTGCTAGGTACACTTTACATAAATTGACACACATGATCATCTCTGTGTGATCTGTGTGCTGTGTTTCAACTGTGCTGAAAGCTAGAAGCATCATTCTCATTCAACAGATGAGGAAACTAAGCTCAGTGTAAGAAAATAATTTCCCCTAAATCACCAAGCTCTGGGAAAAGATGTCCCAAGGAAAGTGTATGCCTGAAGACCAAGGGCCATCAAGGCAGAGACTAAGGACACCAGTGAACACCCACCACATGAGCTCGGGCAAAGAGGGAGGGTGGCAAGAGATTAGGAGATGTTCAGGCAGGCAGGCTTGGATGGGGGCCAGCATGTCTACCTGTCCCTCCAAAAAACTCGCTGCCATTCATTATAAATCAGTGGTCACCAGCAACATGTCACCTCCTCCTAATTAAACCTTATCGTCAGCCAAGGAAGAAGTTATGGTTGGTTAGATAAAGCACTTGTGGGCGCAGCCAGCTAAGAGCAGAGCAGTTTACCAGTTACTGATGGGCTTTAATTTGCTAACAATTACATCACTTTTCAGAGAGACTAGGGAGCCACTGATGCAACCTCACATTTCTTGAGGGAGCTCATTGGAGATGCTAAGTGAGGCATGTGATAGGAAATGGATTACAAGAAAGAAGAGTTACCTGAAATATTGACTATCTTGAAAAACAGTGCAGGTCTGAGTATGAGGTGAGTGAGTTAGAAACTTCCAGCTCTGCCACCTTGAAGCCGTGCATTCTTGAGCAAGCAGCTTACTTTTCTGAGCTTCTGAAAACGGAGATGTTACCATAGGCCTGTAGTGACCACCAAATGAATGTGCAAATGTGAATGAGTTTTTATATATTAAAGTACAGGTCAGCAAACTTTTCCTGCAAAGGTCCAGATGTAAGTAATGTAGGCTTTGTGGGTTAAACAGTCCCTACTGCAACTACTCAACACTGCTGTTGTACTGTCAAAGCAGCCATAAACAATATATGACACATGGTGCAGGACAGTTCTCCAGGTGGCCTTGGACCAACCCAGCTCTCTCCCCTTCTCGCTGTTGTTCCCTGGAATAACTGTAAAATATGCTGAGAATGCAACATCCTGAGACAAGGAGAGACTGGCTGGAACAGGCTGGCTCTGTTCCAGTTTCCACCTAGAAACGGGATGTTCTTCAACACATTTGCCTAGTGACTCCTTTCATACCCTGGGGAGGGTGTAACACCCAGGGTTGTCTGCTTTTCAGGGTCCCTCAATAGCAATGCAAGTGGGGCACATGCAGATGAGACCTCATTTACCTGGCAGTTTTTCTGAGTTTGGGGGGAGAAGCTCACAATCAATCCTACACTTCTGTTATCTCTTGCTGTTTATCTGTAAATAATAAATTTGTTTCATGTAATTTGTTATGTTTAAGGATCTTCTGCCTTACCAGACTCAGACAAGTTGATAAGCAGTGCACAGTGAACCTGCTTCACAAATGAGTGTGGCTACGTTCCAATAAAACTTTATTTGTAGATGCCAAAATTTAAATTTTAGGTAATTTTTACACTTCATGAAACATTTTTCTTCTTTTGATATTTTTTTTGACTATTTAAAATACAAAAACATTCTTAGCTTTAGACCATACAAAAAGAAAGTGGGCCAGATTTGGCCACTGGGCCAATTTCTGCCCCAAAGTTGTATGTAAATGTGGAAAACACAATAGAGAAGGGAGTTGTGCAAAGAGATAAATAAGACTACATCTTTCTTATTGAAAAAGCCACTAGTTGCTAAGCATTGTGGTGCTAACATGAAGGAATGAGAAGTCTGGGAAAAGACAGGCCAGTGTAGTCTGCAGCTACTGAGGAAGGGATTCCCAGAAGGTGGGGAATTTAGTTTGAACTGGAAGGTGGAGTGAGATTTCAGTAGGTGAGGCCAAGGTAGAAGGATGGGGATTTAAGAAGGGAAGGGAGAGTGATGGCACAGAGGAGATAATAGAAGACCTAACGAAAGACAGCCAGACAGAGGAATGTGGTAATCACAGGTGGTGCTGGGACTCCAGCTTGAGGCTCCTGGCTGCCATGCAAGTGTTCATTCCATGTTCCAGCTGCCTGATAAATTGTGTGGACACATCAGAAAACTTAGAAGTGCCCTGCTCTAGGAGAACTTATCATCATATTGGGAGATAGAAAGATATTCTGGAGAAAGGTATTTTAAAATACCCTAATAATTGATATGAGAGAAACAGTAATGAAATAGTAGTGCTCTTACTGAGCACCTCCTTAATTGAATATTCAGTATTCTGCAGGTATTATCTCACTTGGGACTCAAAATAACCTCTTGAAGAAGGTCTGAGTATTCTCATTATTCCCATTTTATAAATGAGAAAATTGAGAAAAGAGGGGAGAATTTTCCATGAGGCTCAGTGACCAGACTTAACAATGATAAACATTCGCATGTTGTTTCCCAAAGACTCTCAGAGGGGATTGAGAGATCAAGTAATGATCTAATGGTCAGCTGGCCTCCAAGGTAGATGGAAGCCTGTCAGAGGTGGAGCAGCTGGAGTGTTCAGAAGGAGTGGCACAGTGGTGGTCCACATAAGTGACTCAACACCAGCCTGATTGTTTACAGTGGTTGCAGACTTCTTTCATCCATTGGCAAGCCTGGAGTGGCTCATGAGAATGAATACAGATGCCTTGCTGGGAATGGATATTCCAGAAGGAGTCCTAGTAGCAGCAGTATGGGGGTTAGAAATAATTAAATAACATTTTCAGCTCTCCTGAGAGCCATTGGCCTAGAACAAAGAGGCAAGTGAGAAGAGGAAGCTGGGAGTTATTTGTGTGTTGTTAATGGGACTTTCATCAACAGACCCCCACCCTTTCACCAGCAGCAGCCGGTCCCTGCAATCTGCAGAGACTGTATTCTCACAAAGCACCCATTCAAGTAACATGAATGCTGGCACAATGCAGCAATCAGACAGGCCCCGGCTTCTCCATGGCGCTACACCTGCACCTGTTATCATGGCAGGAGCTTATTTATCAGCCCTTAGAAACTTACATAATGGAGAAGTTTATCTATCATCAGTTCTCTTTCAGGCCTTGGGGATAGAGATATTTATAAGCCAATACTAAAGGCAAACCAGTCTCTTTCTAGAGAACCAGTAAGCCCATGTGAATCTGGGCAGCTACAGGTCTACCATCGATGTTAACAAGACGGAGTTCCTTGGACTGTGAACCACCTCTAGCTCTGGGTGTGGGGATAAGGGTGGTATTAGTGGCTGTAGCTGGAATCAGGGGGATGGGAGCTGCAATAGCATCCACCCCACCACTGTTGGTAAGAATGCATGAGCTGGCTTGTCAGGTGCGGAAGGAGACTGAATGCTTTTTTGATTGCTATAATTGCAGCAAATTGGATGCTTGAGAGTGCCTCTTCAATGAGAAGAATCTCATGAATGAGACTTAGGGAAGAGGGCCCTCTTTGGATCCCTCTCCTTTGTCCCATGTGTATGAAATAATTCCCCAGCCATTATGGACCGTGAATAAACTGCTAATTTTAGTTGTTCAAGCCGAACAAAGACCCTGGTTGGAAGATCCGGAAGGTGATTCATCCTATATGATGTTTGCATGGTGGAAGCTAAAGGTCTTGATAGGAGTCCCTGATTATTCCAAACTTTCCATACAAAGAGTTAGACTTTTTTTTTTTTTTTTTTTTTTTGAGAAGGAGTTTTGCTCTTGTTGCCTAGGCTGGAGTGCAATGGCATGATCTTGGCTCACTGCAACCTCTGACTCCTGGGTTCAAGTGGATTCTCCTGCCTCAGCCTCTCAAGTAGTTGGGATTATAGGCGTGTGCTACCACGCCTGGCTAATTTTTGTATTTTTAGTAGAGACAGGGTTTCATCATGTTGGCCAGGCTGGTCTCAGAGAGTTAGATAACTTTTTAAGTGGTCATCTCAACACCAGCAACCAAATGGACTCCAGTACCTTCTCTTCTGTTTAAGGTTCTCTCTTGGCAATCCTGGGTGCTTTGAGTGTGGGCATTCTCCTCTAAGTTTTCTTAACTGGGAAGACTCAGAAAGGCAGCAGTGAAGCCAGAGTCAATGAAAGACCAAAAATCAAAAGCCATAGAGACACAACATAAAACCAAGCCCGGTGGTCTTTGGCACCTCTGGGAAAAACAGACAAGAGTTGAAAGAACATCAGAACCTAAGTGGGAATAGAGGCTCTGGAAATAGATCAGCAAAGGCTTTGGGATGGATGAGACAATGAACAAGTTCTTGAGAGAAAAGTAGAAGACTTTAGGTAAAGTAAGAAGAACTGTTATTTTAACAGAGGAAAAATATCCTCAGCATATTCAAAGGCACGTGTATTAATGCAGACATTTTCTATAACAGGTAATGGAAAAGCCCAACTTGAACTATTTCAAACACAGGATAACACAATGACTCAGTTAACTGGAAAGCCTAGAGTTCAAGCAGGCTTCCGAGATGGTTGATTCAATGGCTCAATGATGTTTCTTTCATTCTGCCATCCATAATGTTGACTCTAGGCTACAACTGGTTCCTTCTGTGTTTGTCAGCTGCGGATAGCACAATCAGTGTGATAATTCCTTTTTAGTATCTAGTGGAAGAGGAAATGCACTTCCTCCAACCATTGAGTAAATATCTGGCAACCTCCGACTCCTGGGTTCAAGCAATTCTCCTGCCTCAGCCTCCCGAGTAGCTGGAATTACAGGTGTGCCCCACCACACCCAGCTAATTTTTGTATTTTTAGTAGAGACAGCGTTTCACCATGTTGGCCAGGCTGGTCTCAAAGAGTTAGACAATTTTTTAAGTGATCATCACAACACCAGCAACCAAATGGACTCTAGTAGCTGGCTTAGGTCTGGGTAACTTGAAGCAACCACTGTGGCAAGGAGGTTATGCTTACCCTGATTTACTCAGATGGATGTTGGAGAAAACAACAGTATCCATGTTATCACAGTAGCAAGAGGCTTCAAAGTAAATTGTCCCATATATCGTACCTCATTTCGGCAGAGTAGCAAGGGATAAGAGGGTAGAGAAATAGGATCTAGATTGATGACCTTTGAGTATTAGGCAAAAGCCACTTGACATGGTCTGATAACCTATCTTTTAACAAGCTCCACCCTAAAACACTACCATTGTCTCTCCCTTGAAGCATGTATCTCTTTGGCCTTTTATTGTACTTACCAATGCAGTTTTCTTCTCTGTAAGCAAAGAAGGGAGTCCTACCTGCCTGACGACAGACTAACTGGCACCTAGCAGTCCCTCAGTGAATGTATTATTGAAACAGACCCATCATCTCCTTGGGCTTTCCCTCTGTAGGTTTAAGAAACATTCAGAGGGACACCTTCTTAAGTTCTTTGTGGCAACCAGGAGGCTTGAATATCAGAAGCTGAGTAGCCTAAGCCTGGGTCTTTCTCTCTCTCTTCTCCCAAAAATTTGCTGTGTGACCTTGCCTAAGGTACTCACCAGCTCTGTTTCAGTTTCCTGATGTGTATTAAGAGAAATTGACAATATGATGGTTTTTGTACTTTATCAACTTAGCTAAGCTGGAACTGCAAATCTTAGAGTCCCCTTGGCTATACAATTTCAGGTTAAGGTTGGCCACAAGTTAATGTTCCAAGTCATGTGAGATTTGAAAGGGGAAAGTGAAGAAGGGCTATTTTATTTTCTTTATCCTCTAAAGGTTAATGAGGGCAGCTACAAGCTCTTGCACGTGGTCACTGATATGCTGGCTTACTTGGTTGGTTTAGAGCACAGTTGACGCTGCAGCTCCTTCAGCTCCTGCCAGATCCCCTCTTTCAACTTCTCTGAGTACTGGGACAAGAGCAGGTGTGACCCTATGGTGCAGGCTGCCAGCTTATCTTGTAGGCCAACAGCATCACCGAGATTGAAGAAGCAGCACATATTGTTCCAGCTAATTCTTGCAGATTCTAGTCTGTCCTCGTTATTCCTACTTGATGTCTATCTTTTCTTCTATGTTTCTAGCCCTGCTGACATTCGGGCCAGCATCAAAAGCAGAAACTGCCCCCTAAAGTAGCAACATAATGAGTTCCCACAATTATGTCTGGTCTAAGCCTCGTAATATATCCCATATTCTATACTACTCGAAGTGGTTCTGTTTTTCTGATTGAACCTGAATGATACAAATAATTTATTGAATGTTCACTGTGTGCCAGGCACTTTTCCAAAACTTTGACTATATGAATGCATTTAAACCTCATAAAATCTCTTGTGAGATAGGTAACATTTTATGTTGTTTCTGTTGTATAGATGAGAAAACTGAAGCACGGGGAATTTAAGTAACTTACCCCAAATCATCCAGCTTGTAAGAGGCTGAGCCAGGGTTTGAACTCTGGCAGGCAGCTACAGCCTAGGCCTCTATCCACTTTCTCATTTGTAGAATGAAAGGCTATTCTAGATATCTTTGAATTGTCTTCCAGTTTTTAAAACTCTATAAAATAGGTTCTGTAATTATTTTTTAACTCCTGAATAGTATACCTCAAAGTGTGATCTCATGATCATTTATACCAGAATTACCTGGAAAACTGGTTAAAACATAGATTCCCTAGGCCCTGTAGGTCTGGGGTGTGGCCCTGTATGTTTATAACTTTTCCAGGTTATTTTGATGCACACTGAAATTTGAGAACTTCACACTGCCCTAAAAAAAAATAGGAAAAAGGGGTGTGTGTGTGTGTGTGTGTAGGGGTGTGTGTGTGCATGTGTGCGTGCCTGTGTATTCGAAGAAAGTAAAGCTGGAATGAGTTCCTCCAGAGGTGGGTCCTCCCCTAGGCCTACATTTCAAGTGGAGGACTGTGCTGAAGCCTCAGGTATGGAGTCAAGAGGACAAATGCCATAGGGTTGGTATCAGAAAGCTCTAGCAGGATTTGCCTCTGCTTCTCCCAAAAGCACCCCTAGAAACAGTTTCAGAGTTCTTCAGTGAGACAAGTTGTCATCCACCTGCTGTGATGTGCCAGGAGGCAATGACAGTGGCAGCAGCCACAGGGGCATCAGTGCCATTTGCATCCTACTCCCTGACCGGCCCTCTGTTAATGAGAAGTGTCACTCTCTCCTCTCTTGGGGGGGCCTTATCAGTCATTTATCTTCTCTTGGGAAGTCACAGCCATGCTGGCTAGGATGAGCGGAGTTTCACACTGGTGACCTTGGCTATTAACAGCCCCTGGGGTCTGGCTCCTGGAAGTGAAGCAACCCATAGGCTGTACAAATTGGAGTTGGAAGAAGACAAGGTGTGGTGATGAAAAGCCTCTTCAAGGCCGCTTGTGGTCATCATTAGCAGGCACGCAGGGCTGATCATAAGCCCTCTTCCATGCACTGATGCTGGCCTTGGGGCACCAGCAGTCTTGCTGAAAGCAAGGAAGCAGGCCCCCTCAGGTCTAAGATGGTCCCTTTTAGGCAGAGAACACTTAATAGCTTGCAACAGGTTTTCCTAGACCCTGTCTCATTTGAGCTTCTTCCCACAAATCTTGGGATAAATAATCTGAGGAACTTAGAAACTGACTGGGCAAAATATTAATAACTAATAATTTCTTCCTTACATATTTGGCCTAATTTTTCTCACAAAGTGTGTCATTTAAAAAAGGTATTTTAACTCTCCTAGATGTGATGGTATGAGGCAAGTATTAGGTGACAGCCAGGTACTAGGTACTATATTTGGATAATTACTTCTGTGATACAACTTAAGTCTGCTAAAATATCATCAGCCCCATTGGACAGGGGAGGAAACTGAGGCTCAGAGAAGTTACATCGTAACACATTAAGTCTTCTCAAAAATAATCTTATGGGAATTTGAGGAGGTATTGATGTAATTACATGATGCAGGTGGAGGTGTAAGCTAAAGAAAAGAGCTGATTACTGCAAATGCACCTTTGTACCAACCTCCTGATAGGGAATTTCTCAAGGCCAGAAATTGGTCCTAACATTTCTCTCCTGAGTCAGTTAAATTTTCAAGCCCAGAGCAAAAATAAGCCAGTCTCATGCTACCTTGACTTTGAAATCAGGATAACCCTAGAAAGCAATTCTCCTTTTCTCGTGAAAGAACTTTCACAGTGCTTGCATTCCTGGCCAGCTTTCCTAAGAGGGTTTGGCCTGTGACTTCTCTATCCCACATTGTTTTTGCTCGAGAATAAAGAAGAAAAAAATCTTCTCACTTCATTTCTTGACTCCTTTTAAGAAGAATCCCAGTAGAGGTCTCAACACAGGCTCAGATGCATATCCTATAAACATGAATTCTAGATGCTTATCTTCCTGTGTTGGGAGATATTTAGTAGAAATTTCAGTCAGACTCTTACTTAGTGCAACAACTACCTCTAACGTCAGGGAGATCACTACATAACCAACTACCCTCTCCCTTTGCTGAAACATCTTAAATCCTGTAAAATCCCACCACCCTAAAACACTGAAAGATTGCATCGAAATGTTAGAATAATAAGTTTATAAGAGAGACTGTAAATAATTTGAGGGAAGGAATTATGTCCAGTTTGTTCACCTCTGATTTCCAGAGCTTTGACCTACAGCCCGGCACATGGTAGGTTCTTCCCACATAATTGTTGAGTAAATAAATACATGAATAAATGAATGAGTGAATGAATGAATAAATAAATAAATACATGGACGAATTTATTAGATTTCCTGACAACCCTTCCACCACTGGCTTGTCTCTTACCTGGTCCTACTGCTTCCTGGATCTCTACTGTAAGCCATGCTAGGACATCTGCCCCAGATTGGTGGCCCCATCACACTACTTTTCATCAAGTGACAACTCTGCTAGAAGTATTCATGGGCTCCCTCTTGATGGAGTTGGGATGAAGAAAAGTTTAAGACTTAAATGGCTGGATCCGGACCCTTTGAATTCCGCTGTTAAATATTTCTAGGAACTCCCCCCAAAAATATATGCCAGATACCATGTAAATAATTCTGTTTCTCCCCATTCTACTGGTAAGTACACAGGTCAAGCAAGGTACCTTACTTCCTATTGTCAAACTCAAATCTAAATCCTACAGTTGTTTACCTTTCCAATGGTGAGAAAAGGCCAGCCCAGAACATGCTCAACATCAACAGCAACAAAAAAGGAATTTTCCTTGATGCAGGCTTATCTAGACCTCTGGAAATGCGGCCAATCAATACACTGGGCCTGACCAACCATGGAAAAAGGCTTCTTAATTTGTTGTTCAAGGCTCTTCACAGTCACACTCTATCAGGGACTATAGCCAAACTAACACAGAGTTTCAAACCAGCCTCCTTTCACTCCCAGTATGGGTCTTTCCCCATCCAGCCAGACCACTCTACTCAATATTTGCTAAGCATCCCAGCAAACTTCTCTCTATATATCTTGGCTCTTAAATCTCCCTGTATTGTCGTCCCCTCCTATGCCTCCTCTGCCCACTGTTTTTCCAGGACCAGCTCAATATTCCCCTCCTCTCTGAATTCTCCTTCTCCCATGTAGAGGGTAAAATATAAAGGCAAAAACCTCTTGTGCTGTGTCTAACCCCACCACCCGATGCACAGAACAGGCATGCACCGAGTAGAGTAAAAAGAAGTTCTGAGTTTGGAGACAAAAGTTCTGGGGTAGCTTTATACTCACTAAATGTAGAAATTTGGCCTACTCACCTAATCTACCCAAATTCCAATTTCTTTATCTTGAAAATTGGGATAATTTCTACCTCACAGAGTTGTATGACTTAAGTGATATCTAGTATTCACCCAACTGGGTTTTCTGGGTGCCAGGTGCACAGTGACTGATGTATAGTTGGTGTTTAATAAATATTACTGAATGTTATTAAATACCAACCTTATTTGTAGGACTTGTCCAGTTATGGAAGAGAATTATTAGATTGAACATGAAATCTGTCTTGTAGTTTGAATGTACCCTCCAAAATTCATGCTGAAATTTAACTGCCAGGGTAACACTATTGGGAAGTGGAATCTTTAAGAGGTGATTAGGTGATGAGCGTTCCACTCTCATAAATAGATTACTGCTGTCTTCTCAGTGTTGGGTTAGATATTGAAGGAATGGCTTTGTTATAAAAGTGTGCTTTCTTTGTCTCTCATGCTTGCTTCTATTTTCCATCCTTCTGCCATGGGATTGACCCTCACCAGATGCTAGTGCCATGCTTTTGGACTTCCCAACCTCCAGATCTGTGAGAAATACCTTTATTTTCTTTATAAATTACCCACTCTGTGGTATTCTATCATAACAGCATAAAATGGACTCAGGCAACCTACTTTCACAGTCTTCTCCTTCTTATCTTTTTTGACTGTGCTGGACACATAAACAAAAGGAAATAGAGCAGAATTGATGACTTAATATTCCATGTTCCATATTCCACCCATTATCTATATCCTATATCTAACAATTTGAATTTCTGCTGGATGCACTACTGAAATATCTAGCATAAAAAGAGTAGGTATGAGCATGAATATGTTTTCTCATCTTTTTTGCATCAATCATATGGCATTTGTCAGGTAATATTGTATTCAGCCAGCCTCAATGTTTAGCTAGGACAGTAGAAAACTTGGGAAGTAGATGGTAATTATATTTTTCTTTTTAATTTTTAGAGATGAGGTCTCACTCTGTTGCTTAAGCTAGATTGCAGTTGTGGCAGCACAATCATAGTTCACTGCAGCCTTGAACTCCTGGGTTCAAGGAGCGATCCTCCTGCCTCAGCCTCCCAAGTAGCTAGGACTACAGGTATGCATTACCATACCCCGCTAACTTTTATTTTTGTTTTTGTTTGTTTGAGTTTTTTTAGAGATAGGTCTCACTATGTCACCCAGGCTGGTCTCAATCTCCTGAACTCAAGTGATTCTCCTGCCTCAGCCTTCTGAATTGCTGGAATTACCAGTATAAACCACTGTGCCTGGTGGTAATTATCTTGAAATACACAAAAGCCTCTCATAAAAAGATGAATTAGACCTTATCTGTGTGTCCGCAGCAGAAAATTATTACAGGTGGGTGGAGATTATAAGAAGGTAGATTTCCTCTAAGACATAGTAAAAAGAGTCAGCACATCCCTTCAGATATGTGTGTCTGTGTATGCATATGTGTGGTTGGGGTTGGAAACCACTGAATCCAGTCTGCAGCATGAGACTTTTATGATTCCATCAGAGATTAAAGCTGAGTAGAAAAGAAGCCAGACACTTCTTACTCAATATTCGGAGCTTCACTAACTCCATTTTCAATTGACAAATTGACTGCATTCTTAATTGATAAAAACCCACTCTACCTGAACCGTCCTCAACACCCACTCCTAAACCTATTCACACATGTGCACACATGTACATACACACACATACACACAAACACACACACACACACACAACCGTTGTTTGTTCTTGGGAGCTGATCTTATTTTAATAGGTTCCTGGAAAGAGTAACTGACAGCCTCAGCTTTCACAAGATGCCATCAAATAAAAAACTCTAGAATGGGACACTCTGCTCACTTTGCCCCAGGAATTCTGTGCCTGCCTGTCTGAACTTTGGCCGATGACCAACATCAGTGAAGGCTTGGGGTGCTAAGATCACATGCTTCAATCTTAAACCCTTCTTATATCTGGAAAAGATAAAGAATCTGAGTAAGGGGAATCTCATCCTTTGTAAAGAGGTAAGGCTTCCTAGAAGGAAGTGGAGGGGGTGGAAATTTGGATAGAGGCCCTTGAACAATGAGGCCCTCGGTATGAAAGAGGCAGAAATTATTGAACCTGAGGACAGAAGAACCAGACTGAGATTTGGTAAAATGGCCACAGAGGACCCCCTCACAGGTCTTTAAGTGCCTTCATTTTTGCGATTCAAAGCAATGTTTACATTTGCGACAACCATGCTCTCTTCCTTTTTATGTAATAATTCTCTTTCAAGATAATTGAAACTCCTTAGAAAAGAAATTTGCACGACACCATATACCCAGAAAGAATGGTGTTAAGAAAATGAAGAAACAGAGTGAAAAAAGAGAAGGAGGAAGCCCTTGTGCTCCACCCATACTTTCAATCTTCCATGTTTTCTAGCAGACAGGGCATTGGTAGAACGAAAAACATGACACACTCCATTAAGACATGTAGTCGATTTCCCCACCCTAAAGCTCGGCTGGCTTTGTGATTGGCTTTAACCAATAGAATGTGTCAGAAATAATGTGCTATTTTTAAGGTTAGACCTTAAGAGGCCTTGTAAGCTCCATGTTTGCCACCTTGGAAAGCCACCCAGAGACCATGTCAGAATGCCAGTTGAGCCTAGGGAAGAACGAGCAGCCACTTGTGGGAGAACCAAGGAGTCCTAGTCACTGTCAGCACCAACTGCAATACCTGACACTCAGGCCATGTTGCCTCTTCTAGCCTAGCCAAGCTTTCCAACTGAATGCAGCCCTAGCAGGGATCCCAGGTGAAACCAGCAGAGCAGACTCCCCAGCCAACACTTCAGATCATAACAAATAATGGATCATTGTTTTAAGCCACTACATTTTGGGGAGGCTTATTAAGCAACAGCCCCTTTACTGGAGCATGAGCTCCAGATGATGCCCAGAGGATCTGCAGAGCAGCCATAGAAAAACCAGAGCAATAGGAGAACTCCCCAGTGCTAGGGAGAACTCCAGTGAGGGCAGAGCCATGGGCAAAGATAGGAGAAAGCTGTTTTCCTGTACAGATTGGAGAATGCCGGTCTCTGAAAAGAGAAGGGAGGTGACAGCAGATACTTAAGAACTAATAAAAAGAAGAGCTGTCTAAGAATGGAATTGACTGTTTCAGGAGGTGCTGTGTTCTCCAACATTAGGGGCAATCAAGCATAAGCAGGATGGCGACTGAAGGGCAGAATTTGAGCGCTATGTAGTTGGATCTCTGAGGTCACTTTCAACCCCAAGCGTTTTATTAGGTTCTCCAAGACCTATTTGAGAAGATGGAAGTATATGCATGATTATGTCAATAAATCTGTCATGTTATCTTCAGAATAGGCCCTGGTTCATCGAAAGTAAAGCATACATAAGAGAGAAAATTCCTCTGTGCGCACAGTTTATTGACATTTATCTGACCAGGCTAGTCAGAGCACACAGACAGATACCCAAAACAGGTGGCAACAGAGGACTGTGACAATGGATTACCAGAAACATATCTGACTTAAAAATGAGGCCTCTGGGAAGAGATTACATCTTTTTTTGAGACTTCTTTTGGGGCCAGGCCCTGTTGTTACCATTAAGTGAATGTGTAATATGATCATAATAATGACAACAGCAATAATAATGACGGTAATAGGTAGCAGTCTGACTCCCTGTTGCCCTCTTACTGCCTGCGACAGATCTGTCACTAAGATGAGCTGTCTCTCCACTCCCTTCAGAGGGGTTCGTAAAATGCCAAGGGATGTGTTTGCCTCTGTAGCAAAGTGCTGCTTCCTTCCAGAAGGTGGACCCTCTTGAAATTTCTTAATAAGAAAGCCTGCAGGATTGATTAATGCATACTTATTACATTGCCTTTCAACAACATTCTTTTTATGACATGCCCAGAATCAGATAAATAACCCAAGGAGGCAGCTGAGCTGTGATTAAGAAACCATCATCTAACGAATTTTTTACCTGGGAAGGACTATATGGGATCATTCAGGCTCAACCAGAGTTTAATGCTGTAATCTGCAATTGGAAAGACAAGAAGCTCAGAGCCGGAGTTTGGCAAGGAAAGGGGTTTGGTATTGTGCCAGGGCTGTTCTAATTAAGAGGTAAGCCTGAGGAGTCAGTCCATAAGGAGAGGCATAGCAGAAATCAACCTAAGTGAGACATACCAGCCAGTGTGATGGCAATGATGATGAACTGGGTGCCTCAAAGACTCAGGATTTAGTTCTAGTTATTTGGAAAACACACATTTCTGAGCTTCATTTTTACATTTGTAAGATTAGAAAAATAATCCTAATACTGTTTAATCTCATGGGGTAATGTTGTAAAGTCCACATAAAAACATTGGTAGAAAAGTACTTTGTCAACTAAAAAATATCGTAAGAGTTATAAGGCATAACTGTAAAGTCTTTTTATTACTGAAGTATAAAAATTGCTTACCTATAACTATATATAATAGAAGTCAGATATATATATGTGTGTGTGTATATATATGTGTGTGTGTGTGTGTGTGTGCATTTTCTCCCAGTTTAGTTTGACTATTCATTTTTCTTAATGGCTTTTTCTAAGAAAGTTGTGCTTACACTAGGATCACAAATATATTCTACTAAAAGTTTCATAGTTTTAGCTTTTATGTTTATAACCTATCTCAAGTTAGTACTATAGTATGATGTAAGCTATGGATTAAAGTTTATTTTATTATCTATAGGGAGCCAGTTTTTGCAGCACCACATGTTTAAAAGAATGTCTTTCTTCATTAGATTTCTTTGGCACTTTGGTAAAATATCAACTCACCATATACATGTGGGTCTATTTCTGTACTCTCTGTTCTATTCCATGAAACTCTTTGTCTGTCTTTCCCTAATACCACACTGTTTTGATTATCATAGCTTTTAATAAGTTTTAAAATAAGGTAGTATCTGCCTTCCAAAGTTTATCTTCTCTTATAAAACTGTTTTGGTTATTTAAGGTTCTCTGCATTTCTGTATACATTTTAAATTCAGCTTATTAATTTATGCAAAAAAGCATTCTGGGATTTTGATTGGGATTAAATTGATTCTATAGATTAATTTGAGGAGAATTAATATTTTAACAACATTTAGCCTTTCAAATAATGAGCATGGTATACCATGCCATTCACTTAAGTCTTTTAAAATTTCTCTCAGGAATATTTTGTAGTTTTCAGTATAGAGGTGTGCACATATTGCATTACATTTATCCCTAAGGATTTTATGCTTTGAAAATATTGTTGTAAATAAATTTTCTCTAATTTAAAATGTTTTAATTTTAAAATTTTATTTTAAATTGTTTTGTATGGAAACACAATTGGTTTTTCTATTGATCACGTATCCTGCAACCTTGCTAACTTTATTCATTAGCTTTTGTATTTTCAAAGGATTACTTAGGATTCTCTCCATTTGCCAATAAAGATAGTTTAACTCTTGTTTTTCTCTTTCTTTCCTTTCTTTCTTTTCTTTCTTTTCTCTTTCTTTCTTTCTTCTTTTTTTTTTTTTTTTTGAGACAGGATCTCATTGTGTCACTCAGGCTAGAGTGCAATAGCATGATCTTGGCTCACTGTAGCTGGGATCACAGGTATGTGCCACCACACCCAGCTAATTTTTTAAATTTTATTTTTGTAGAGATAAGGTTTTGTCATGGTGCCCAGACTGGTCTTGAACTCCTGGACTCAAGCTATCCACCTGCCTTGGCCTCCCAAAGCTCTAGGATTACAGGCATGAGCCACTGCACCCTGCCAAGTTTTCTTTTTCAATCTGTATGCTTGGCCTCTCTTTCTTTTTTTCTTTCTCTTTCTTCTCCCCTCTCCCGCTTCCTCCCTTTCCTATCCTCTTTCTCCTCCTTCTTCTTGTTTTAAGACACTGCTTAGGAACTCCAGTTCAACTCTGAATACAAGCAAAGTGGACATTTTGATTTTGTCCCCCAAAGCATGTGTTGGAAACTAAATCCCTAATGTAACAGGGTTAAGAGGTGGGACCTTTAAGAGGTGATTAGGCCATGAGGGTGGAGCCTTCATGAATGGACTAAGGCTGTTATCTTGGGAGTAGGTTTATTATAAAAGGTTGAATTTGGCCCTGTCTTTTTCTCCCTCTCTTGCCCTTCACCTTCTACCATGGGAAGATGCAGCACAAAGGCCCTTGCAAGATGTAGCTGCCCACCCCGCCAACCCCACCCCACTCCAGTCTTGGACTTCTCAGCCTTAAGAATTATAAAAAATAAATCTCTCTTCATTATGGACAAAGTACTGACTAAGATGATGAAGATAAGCCCCACTTGGTTTTGATATATTATTCTTTTTAAGATTTGTTAGATTTTATTTAATGATGTACTTTTAAGGAAATTCATGTCTACATTTATAAGAGATATTGGTTTGTGGTTTTCTTATAATGTGTCTGATTTTGGAAACAAGATTATCATAATATGTGTTGAGAAGTCCTGTCTCTTCTTTTTTCTGGAGAATCTGTTATAAAACAGTCTCATTTCTTCTCTAAACATTTGATGAAATTGATGAGTAAAGTCATATAGACTTGAAATTTTCTTTTTGGAAATATTTCTAGTAACTTTGAATTTCATTAACAGATATTGGGCTATTTAGATTTTTTCTTGTTTTCTAATTAGTTTTGGTAATTTGTATCTCAAAAAATTTGCCAGTTTTGTCTAAATTACTTAATTTACTGTCATTAAAGTATTAAGATTTTTTAAATGTCTGTAGATAGTAAAATAGTGTTCCAATGTTAGTAATTTGTGTTTTTTCTTTTCTTCTCTTTGTAATCAAGCAGGGCTATGTGCTTGAGGTATATTAATCTTATTAATCTTTTTATAGTAGTAGCTTTGCTTTTTATTAGTTTTCTATATTATTTGTTCTTTTTCTATTTAGTTGATTTCTGTTTTTATCTTTTCTACATTCTTCCTTCTGTTTATTAGGGCTTCAATCTGCTCTTCTTTCTTCTAAGTTCTTTTTTTTTTTTTTTTTTTTTTTTTCTTTTTTATTGATCATTCTTGGGTGTTTCTCACAGAGGGGGATTTGGCAGGGTCACAGGACAATAGTGGAGGGAAGGTCAGCAGATAAACAAGTGAACAAAGTTCTCTGGTTTTCCTAGGCAGAGGACCCTGCGGCCTTCCGCAGTGTTTGTGTCCCTGGGTACTTGAGATTAAGGAGTGGTGATGACTCTTAACGAACATGCTGCCTTCAAGCATCTGTTTAACAAAGCACATCTTGCACCGCCCTTAATCCATTCAACCCTGAGTGGATACAGCACATGTTTCAGAGAGCACAGGGTTGGGGGTAAGGTCACAGATCAACAGGATCCCAAGGCAGAAGAATTTTTCTTAGTACAGAACAAAATGAAAAGTCTCCCATGTCTACCTCTTTCTACACAGACACAGCAACCATCCGATTTCTCAATCTTTTCCCCACCTTTCCCCCCTTTCTATTCCACAAAACCGCCATTGTCTTCATGGCCCGTTCTCAATGAGCTGTTGAGTACACCTCCCAGATGGGGTGGTGGCCGGGCAGAGGAGCTCCTCACTTCCCAGTAGGGGCGGCCGGGCAGAAGCACCCCTCACCTCCCGGACGGGGCGGCTGGCCGGGCGGGGGGCTGACCCCCCCCACCTCCCTCCCAGACGGGGCGGCTGGCCGGGCGGGGGGCTGACCCCCCACCTCCCTCCCGGACAGGGCGGCTGGCCGGGCAGAGGGGCTCCTCACTTCCCAGTAGGGGCGGCCGGGCAGAGGCGCCCCTCACTTCCCCGACGGGGCGGCTGGCCCGGCGGGGGGCTGACCCCCCCACCTCCCTCCCGGAGGGGGCGGCTGGCCGGGCAGAGGGACTCCTCACTTCCCTGTAGGGGCGGCCGGGCAGAGGCGCCCCTCACCTCCCGGACAGGGCGGCTGGCCGGGCGGGGGGCTGATCCCCCCACCTCCCTCCCGGACGGGGCGGCTGGCCGGGCGGGGGGCTGACCCCCCACCTCCCTCCCGGACGGGGCGGCTGGCCGGGCGGGGGCTGACCCCCCCACCTCCCTCCCGGACGGGGCGGCTGGCCGGGCAGAGGGGCTCCTCACTTCCCAGAAGGGGCGGCCGGGCAGAGGCGCCCCTCACCTCCCGGATGGGGCGGCTGGCCAGGCGGGGGGCTAACCCCCCCACCTCCCTCCCGGACGGGGCGGCTGGCCGGGCCGGGGGCTGACCCCCCCACCTCCCTCCCAGACAAGAGCGGCTGGCTGGGCAGAGGGGCTCCTCACTTCCCAGTAGGGGCGGCCGGGCAGAGGCGCCCCCCCCACCTCCTGGACAGGGCGGCTGGCCGGGCAGGGGGCTGATCCCCCCACCTCCCTCCCGGACAGGGTGGCTGGCCAGGCGGGGGGCTGATCCCCCCACCTCCCTCCCGGACGGGGCGGCTGGCCGGGCGGGGGGCTGACCCCCCCACCTCCCTCCCGGACGGGGCGGCTGGCCGGGCAGAGGGGCTCCTCACTTCCCAGTAGGGGCGGCCGGGCAGAGGCACCCCTCGCCTCCCGGACGGGGCGGCTGGCCAGGCGGGGGGCTGACCCCCCCACCTCCCTCCCGGACGAGGCGGCTGGCCGGGCAGAGGGGCTCCTCACTTCCCGGTAGGGGCAGCCGGGCAGAGGTGCCCCTCACCTCCCGGACGGGGTGGCTGGCCAGGCGGGGGGCTGACCCCCCCACCTCCCTCCCAGATGAGGAGGGAGGACGCTCCTCACTTCTCAGACGGGGTGGCTGCCGGGTGGAGGGGCTCCTCACTTCTCAGACGGGGCGGTTGCCAGGCAGAGGGTCTCCTCACTTCTCAGACAGGGCGGCCGGGCAGAGACACTCCTCACATCCCGGACGGGGCGGCAGGGCAGAGGTGCTCCCCACATCTCAGACGATGGGCGGCCGGGCAGAGACGCTCCTCACTTCCCAGATGTGATGGCGGCCGGGAAGAGGCGCTCCTCACTTCCTAGATGGGATGGCGGCCGGGCAGAGACGCTCCTCACTTTCCAGACTGGGCAGCCAGGCAGAGGGGCTCCTCACATCCCAGACGATGGGCAGTCAGGCGGAGACGCTCCTCACTTCCCAGACGGGGTGGCTGCCAGGCAGAGGCTGCAATCTCGGCACTTAGGGAGGCCAAGGCAGGCGGCTGGGAGGTGGTTGTAGCGAGCCGAGATCACGCCACTGCACTCCAGCCTGGGCGCCATTGAGCACTGAGTTAACGAGACTCCGTCTGCAATCCCGGCACCTCGGGAGGCCGAGGCTGGCGGATCACTCGCGGTTAGGAGCTGGAGACCAGCCCAGCTGACACATCGAAACCCCGTCTCCACCAAAAAAATTCGAAAACCAGTCAGGCGTGGCGGCGCACGCCTGCAATCGCAGGCACTCGGCAGGCTGAGGCAGGAGAATCGGGCAGGGAGGTTGCAGTGAGCTGAGATGGCAGCAGTACCGTCCAGCTTCGGCTCGGCATCAGAGGGAGACCGTGGAAAGAGGGGAGAGGGGAGAGGGGAGAGGGGAGAGGGGAGACGGGGGAGAGGGGAGGGGAGAGGGGAGAGGGGAGAGGGGAGAGGGAGCTCTATCTACCACACAGTCCTTCTCTGAATATGAGTCGGTCCCAACTTACTGCCTTTTAGAGGCATTAAAGTCTCTTCTAAGTTCTTAAGAAGTAAACATACATTGCTTTTAAACCTTCTCCCATAAGAACCATAAATTTCCCCATAAGAACTATTTTAACTACATCCCTGAAATTTTGATCTGTTGTATTTTCATTATTATTAAGTTCAAAATATTTGCTGACTTCCTTTATGTTTTCTTATTTGACATATTTTGTATTTAAAAATATGTTGTTTAATTTCAAATTATTGAAGATTTTCCATACATATTTCTGTTGTGGTTTCCAATTTAATTCCATTATGGACAAAAATATACTCCACTCTAACTCCGGCAAGCACAGGGAACTGGTGGGTTCCTGGGAAGCTGTGAGACCCATGCAGACCTAACCCTGGGTATGGGCCACCCATAAGGGCGGGGGAGTACAGCCCGCTAAAACCTCCTCAGAACAAAGAAAAGGAAGGCACAGCACCAACTACTAAACGTGGCAACACCCATCGCCCGGGAACAGGCATGGAGAGGGGGTCATCTCCCACCCCCTGGTACACTGTTATGGACACAGTAGTGGATCTTCCTTCTGGGGAGCAGTGTGTATACTCACAGAGTGTTCTTCGCTCTTTTCTTGGTTGCTCCACTCTGCTGAAGGTGATCTCAAGATGCTTGGGTTTACAGAGAGGGCAATACACACAGTGGCAGGATTCTTACAATGGAAGGCAGACAAATTGTGGAATTGCCTGCCCTGGACCGGACTGGGGGAAGAGGCCCTGCCCCGAACCCATTTTTGTGATTGCCCTCAGAGGGGGTCTCATTACTTCTAGCTCAGGAAAAGGAGCTGGTGCACACATCCCCCACTCCCACTGCTTTCCCCAAGACCTGCGCACATCCCAACACTTTCTTCCCACCTCTGCCCCCTGCTTCCTCCATCAAGATAGTCGTTTCCACCAGACAGCAGCCTACCTGAGGGCCAGCGGGCTCTTACTCTTAAGCGCCTCCTACTGGTCTTCAGCCTGAACTGAACCACCAAAATTAAAAACCTGCTACCAGAAAGGCTTAGTACTAGTCAATGAGATAAACTTCCTGACGCCTCTGCAACCTCAGCCCCATAAGATGTAGTGTGTCGTTGACTCATACATTCAATACATCACTACAAAAAGCAGCATATGAGAAAAACACCACACAGAAGCTATCCACAACCAAGGAACCCATACAATGCCTCGGTCCCCTGAAAGCACCCAGAAACAACGCCGAATGATTATACATCACATTCATACACTAAAGGGAAACAAATTAAAAATTAAAAAGTGTCATCCAAACTCAAAATTAAGAAGTTACAGCTCCCTCAGAAGAGAAAGAATAAGTGCAAGAACTCCAGCTGTACCAAAAGCCAGTGTCTTGACACCTCCAAAGGATCACATCAGCTCTCTAACAATAGATCTTAACCAAACTGAAAAGTTTGAAATGACAGATAAAGAATTCAAAATATGGATTGCAAGGAAACCCAACGAAATCCAAGTTGAAACCCAATACAAAGAAACAAACAAACAAAAAAACTACTCAGGGTATGAAAGATGAGATAATTATATTAAGAAAAAAACCAAGTAGAACTCCTGCAACTGAAAAATTCACTAAAGGGGCCAGGTGTGGTGGCTAATGCCTATAATCTCAACACTTTGGGAGGCCAAGGTGGGATGGTCGTTTGAGTACAAGAGCTTGAGACCAGCCTGGGCAATATAGTGAGACCTCATCTCTGCACTAAAAAGAAAATAAAAAAATTAAAAACTAAAAATATTAATATATAAAAAAAGAAAAATTCACTAAAGGAATTTCAAAATATAGTTAGAAGCTTTAACAATAGAATAGAACAAGCAAAACAAAGAACTTCAGAGCTTCAGGGCAAATCTTCTCAATTAACCCAGCCAGACAAAAATAAAGAAAAAATAATTTTTTAAAAATCAACAAAGCCTTCAAGAAATATGTGATTATGTAAAGTGACCAAACCTATGACTTATTGGCATTCCTGAGAGAGGAGAAGAAAAAACAAGCAACTTGGAAAACATTTTAGGTGATAATTCAGGAAAATGTCTCTAATCTTACTAGAGAGGCTGGCATCCAGATACAAGAAATTCAGAGAAAACCTGAACGATACTATACAAGATGGCCATCCCCAAGACATACCATCATTGAACTCTCCAAGGTGAATGCAAAAGAAGAAAGTCTTAAGGGCAGCTGGAGAAAAGAAGCAAATTAGGAATAAAGGAAATCCCTATCAGACTAACAGCAGACTTCTCAGCAGAAATCTTACAAGCCAGAAGAGATAAGGAGCCTGTTTTTAGCCTCCTTAAATAAAAAAATGCCAGCCAAGAATTTCATATTCTGCCAAACTAAGCTTCAAAACAAAGAAGAAATAAAGTATTTCCCAGACAAGCAAACCCTAAGAAAATTCATCTACAAACCATTGCTCAAGGAAATAAGAGAGGACAAAAACAAATGGAAAAACATTCCATCCTCATGGATAGGAAGAATCAATATTGCAAAAATGGCCACACTGACCAAAGTAATTTATAGATTCAATGCTATTCCCATCAAAATACCAAAGGCATTCTTCACAGAATTAGAAAAAACTACTTCAAAATTCATACGGAACCAAAAAAGAGCTTATATAGCCAAGTGAATCCTAAGCAAAAAGAACAAAGCTGGAGGCAACACGCTACCTGACTTCAAACTATACCACAAGGCTATGGTAACCAAAACAGCATGGTACCAAAACAGACATACAGACCAATGGAAAAGAATAGAGACATCAGAAATAAGACCACACATCTACAACCATCTGATCTTTGACAAACCTGACACAAACAAGCAATGGGGAAAGGATTCCCTATTTAACAAATGGTGCTGGGAAAACTGGCTAACAATATGCAGAAAACTGAAACTGGACCCTTTCCTTACAACTTATGTTAAAATTAACCCAAGATGGATTAAAAACTTAAATGTAAAACCTAAAACCATAAAAACCATAGAAGAAAACCTAGGCAATACCATTCAGGACATAGGCATGGGCAAAAATTTTATAATGAAATCGCCAAAAACAATTGCAACAAAAGCTAAAATTGACAAATGGGATATAATTAAACTAAAGAGCTTCTGCACAGCAAAAGAAACTATCATCAGAGAGAACAGGCAACCTAAAGAATGGGAAAAAATTTTTGCAATCTCTCTATCTGACAACAGTGTAATATCCAGAATTTACAAGAAACTTTAAAAATTTACAGGAAAAAAACAAACAACCCCATCAAAAAGTGGGCAAAGGATATGAACAGTCACTTCTCCAAAGAAGACATTTATGTGGTCAACAAACATACGAAAAAAAGCACATCACTGATCATTAAAGAAAAGCAAATCAAAACCACAATGAGATACCATCTCATGCCAGTCAGAAGGGCGATTATTAAAAAGTCAAGAAACAACAGATGCTGGTGAGGCTGTGGAGAAATAGGAAACTTTTTACACTGTTCTTGGGAATGTAAATTAGTTCAACCATTGTGGAAGACAATGTGGTAATTCCTCAAGGATCTTTAACCAGAAATACCATTTGACCCAGCAATCCCATTACTGGGTATATACCCAAAGAAATATAAGTCATTTTATTATAAAGATACATGCATACATATGTTTACCACAGCACTATTCACAAGAGCAAAGACATGGAATCAACCCAAATGCCCATTAATCATAGACTGGATTAAAAAAATGTGGTATATATATACCGTGGAATACTATGCAGCCATAAAAATGAATGAGATCATGTTCTTTGCAGGGACATGGATGAAACTGGAAGCCATCATCTTCAGCAAACTAACACAGGAACAGAAAACCAAACGGTGCATGTTCTCACTCATAAGTGGGAGCTGAACAATGAGAACACATGGCCACAGGGAGGAAAACAACATGCACCAGGGCCTGTTGGCTGGGTGAGGGGAGGGAGAGCATCAGGGCAAATAGGTAATGGATGCAAGGCTTAATAGGCTTAATACCGAGGTTGACAGGTGCAGCAAACCACCATGGCACACATTTACCTGTGTAACAAACCTGTACATTCTGCACATGTATCCCGGAACATTTAACAAAAAAAAAAGGATACTAGACCTACCAAAAAAAAAGATACACAGCTATACAATAATAGTAGGGGATTTCAGCCCTCCACTAACAGCACTAGACAGATCATCAAAGCAGAAAATTAACAAAGAAAACCTGGACTTTAATCAGACTCTTGATCAAATAGACCTAATAAACATACACAGAATATTTCACCTAACAACAACAGAATATGCATTTTTCTCATCTGCATATGGAACATTTTCTGAAATTGACCACATTCTTGGTCATAAGGCAAGTCTCAATAAATTCAAACATATGAAAATCATATCAAGCATTTTCTTGGACCACAGTGAAATAAAATTAGAAATCAGTGCCAATAGAAACTCTCAAAATGACACAAGTACATGGAAACTAAACAACTTGCTCCTGAATGACTTTTGAATAAACAATGAAATTAAGGCAGAAATTTAAAAAATTGAAACAAACAAGAAGACAGGCACAACATACCAAAACCTCTGGGATACAGCAAAAGCAGTGTAAGAGGAAAGTTTATAACACTAATTCCCTACATTAAAAAGATAGAATAATCCCAAATTAACAACCTAATATTGCACCTAAAGGAAATAGAAAAGCAAGAATAAACCTAATTCAAAGCTAGCAGAAGAAAAGACACAAGAAAGATTAGAGCCGAACTAAATGAATTTGAGACCAAAAACAAAAAAAAACATACAAATTATCAATGAAAAAACCATACAAATGATCAAAGAACCTTTCAAAATTGGTTCTTTGAAAGGATAAACAAAATTAGTAGACTTCCAGCTAGATTAACTAAGGAGGAAAAAGAGAAGATTCAAATAAGCACAATCAGAAATGACAAAGGTGACATTACAACTGATAACACAGAAATACAAAAACCCTCAAAGACTACTATCAACATGTCTATGCACATAAAATAGAAAACCTAGAGGAAATAGAAATAAATTCCTGAAAACACAACCTCCCAAGATTGAACCACCAATAAATTGAAATCCTGAACAGACCAATAACAAGTATGAAAGTAAATCAGCAATAAAAAATCTACCATCAAAAAAAACCCTGGACCAAATAGATACACCACCAAATTCTACCAGACATTCAAAGAACAGCTGGTACCAATCTTATTGAAACTACTCCAAAAAATTGAAGGGGAGGGATTCTTCCCTAACTAATTTTCTTAAACCAATATTATCCTGATATCAAAATCTGGCAAAGACACAACCAAAAAAGAAAACTACAGGCCCATATCCCTGATGAACATAGGCATAAAAATGCTCAAAACAATACTAGCAAACTGAATCCAACAGCACATCAAAAAGATAGTTTATCACACTCAAGTGGTTTTTATTCATGGGACTCAAGAATGGTTCAACATATGCAAATCAATAAATGTGACTCACCACATAAACAGAATTAAAATAAAAAACTATATGATCTCAATGGGCCCAGAAAAAAGAAAAGCATTCAATAAAATCCAACATCCCTTCATGATAAAAATCCTCAGCAAACTAGGCATTGAAGGAACATACCTCAAAATAATAAGAGCCATATATGACAGACCCACAGCCAACATCATACTGAACAGGTGAAAGTTGAAAGCATTCCCCCTAAGAATTACAACAAGATAAGGTTACCTACTCTCACAACTCCTATTCAACATAGTACTAGAAGTCCTAGCCAGACCAATTAGACAAAAAAAAAAAAATAAAAGGCAACAAAATATGAAAAGAGGAAGACAAATCTTCTCTGTTTGCTGATGACAAGATCCTATAGCTAGAAAGCCCTAATTTTCTCCAAAAGAATCCTAGGCCTGATAAATGAATTCAGTGGTTTTAAGATACAAAATCAACCTACAAAACAAGCAGCATTTCTATACACCAATAGCATTTAAACTAAGAAATGAATTAAGATATCAATCCCATTTACAATAGATACACACACACACACACACACACACGCACGCACACACAAAATACCTAGGAATACATTTAACCAAGGAGGTAAAAGATCTCTACAAGGAGAACTACAAAACACTGCTGAAAGAAATCAGAAACAACATAAACAAATGGAAAAACATTCCATGCTTATGGAGTGGAAGAATCAATGTCATTAAAATGCCATACTTGCCAAAGTAAATTACAGATTTAAAGCAATTTCTATCAAATTGCCAATGTTGTTCTTCACAGAACTAGAAAAAAACTGGTCTAAAATTTGTATGGAACCAAAAAGAACCCAAATAGCCAAAGCAATCCTAAGCAAAAAGAATAAAGCCAGAAGCATAACATTACCAGACTTCAAACTATATTAGAAGGCTAGAGTAATCCAAACAGCATGGTACTGGTACAAAAATAGACACATAGACCAATAGAACAGAATAGATAACTCAGAAATAAAGCCATACACCTACAATCAACTGATCTGCGATAAAGTTGGCAAAAATAAACAATGGAGAAAGAACATCTGTCTTAGGCTGTTCTTGCATTGTCATAAACAAATACCTGAGTCAGGGTAATTTATAAGGAAACAAGGTTTAATTGGCTCATAGCTCTGCAAGCTGTACAGGAAGCATGGTGTCAGCATCTGCTCAGCTTCTGGAGTGGCCTCAGGAAGCTTACAATCATGGTGGAAGGTGAAGGGGGAGCAGGCATCTCATATGGTAGGAGTAGGAGCAAGAGAGAAGGGAGGAGGTACCACACACTTTAAACAACCAGATCATTTGAGAACTCACTATAGTAAGGACAGCAGCAAGCCATGAGGGATCCGCCCCCATGACCCAAACACCTCTCACCAGGCCCCAATTCCAATCCTGGGGATTATGTTTCTTTCTTTTGTTTGTTTTGAGATGGAGCCTCGCTCTCTCACCCATGCTGGAGTGCAACGGCAGGATCTTGACTCACTGCAACCCCCGCCTCCCAGGTTCAAGCAATTCTCCTGCCTCAGCCTCCTGAGTAGCTGGGACTACAGGCACACACCACCCCACCTGGCTAATTTTTTTTGTATTTTTAGTAGAGGCAGAGTTTCAATATGTTTGCCAGGCCTTGAACTCCTGACCTCAGATGATCCACCTGCCTTGGCCTCCCAAAGTGCTGAGATTACAGGCCTGAGCCACCATGCCTGGCTAGGATTACATTTCAATATGAGATTTTGGCAAAGACAAATATCAAGCTATATCAACACCCTATTCAGTAAATGGTTCTTGGAAAATTGGCTAGCCATATTTAGAAGAATAAAACTGTACCCCTACTTCTCACCATATGCAAAAATTAACTCAAGATGGATTAAAGACTTAAATGTAAGACCTCAACCTATAAAAAGGCTAGAAGAAAATCTAGGAAATACTCTTCTGGACATTGGCCTAGCCAAAGAATTTATGGCTAAGACATTAAAAGCAAATGCAACAAAAACAAAAATAGACAAATGGGATTTCATTAAACTAAAGAGCTTCTGCCCAGCAAAAGAAACAACCAACAGAGTAAACAGGCAACCTACAACATGGGAGAAAATATTTGCAAACTATGCATCCAAAGAAGGTCTAATATCCACAATCTATAAGAAATTTTAGTAAGTCAGCAAGAAATAAACATTAAAATTGGGCAAAGGACATGAACAGACACTTCTTAAAAAAACATACAAGCAGCCAACAAATATATGGAAAAAATGTTAACATCACTGATCATCAGAGAAATGCAAATTAAAACCACAAGGAGATACCATCTCACACCAGTTAGAATGGCTATTATTAAAAAGTCAAAAAATAACAGATGTTAGTAAGGATGCAGAGAAAAAGGAACACTTATACACTGTTGGTGGGAATGTAAATTAGTTCCACCCCTATGGAAAACAATATGAAGATTTCTCAAAGAACTAAAAATAGATCAATCTACTATACGACCCGGCAATTCCCATTATTGGGTATCTACCTAAAGGAAAAGAAATGATTCTTTCAAAAAGATACCTGCAGATCCTTTTGCAGTTCATGAACATGATGATTGGGTGTTCATGCTCATGTGTGAGATGTGCCACCCTCTGAATCTTGTTATGACATCAGCACATTATCCATCTGACCTGAAAAGGAAAAAAAAAGGCACTTGCACTCGTATATTTATCACAGCACTATTCACAATAACAAAGGCATGGAATCAACTTATGTGTCCATCAATGGTGTATTGGATAAAGAAAATGTGATACGTGTACACCATAGAATACTACATAGCCATAAAAATGAATAAAATCACATCCTTTGCAGCAACATGAATGGAGCTGGAGACAATAATCCTAAGTGAATTAATGCAGAAACAGAAAATCAAATACTGCATATTCTTACTTACAAGTGAGAACGAAAGAATAGGTTCTCATGAAAATAAAGATAGAAGCAATAGAAACTGGAGACTCCAAAAGGGGAGAGGGAGTGAGGGAGCAAGAGTTGGAAAAACTACTTACTGGATACTATGTTCACTATTTCAGTGATAGGTTCACTAGAAGCCCAAACCCAGCATTATGCAATATGCCCATGTAATGAATCTGCACATTACTCCCGGAATCTATGATATAGATAATCTATAATATATATAAAATAGATACATATATAATCTATTATATGTCTATATTCTATATATATATTATAGTTATATATCTATTACATATTTGTATATATAATAGATGTTTATATTCTGTATATATTTAAAAATTTATGAACACTCAGATTTTGGCTTACCATATGGCTTCTCTTGGTAAATGTTTCATGTGTACTTGAAGAAAACCTGTATACTGCAGTTGTTGGGTAAAGTCTTCTATAAATGTCCATTGGGCCAGTTGATTGATAGTGTTGCTCAAGACTATCTCTTTATTAGATTTTGCCTTCTTGTTCTATTTATTCCTGAGAGAGGAGTTTTGAAATTTCCAACTGTAATTGTGGATTTTTTTCCTTCTTTCAATTCTCTCAGTTTTTGTTTAGTGTATTTAGAAGTCGTGTATTTAGGTGCATACACACTTAGGATCATGTTTTATGTTTTCTTGATGAATTGGTACTTTTTTTTTTTAGGTAATTCTTATTTATTTATTTATTTATTTATCTATTATTATACTTTAAGTTTTACGGTACATGTGCACATTGTGCAGGTTAGTTACATACATATACATGTGCCATGCTGGTGTGCTGCACCCACTAACTTGTCATCTAGCATTAGGTATATCTCCCACTGCTATCCCTCCCCCCTCCCCCCACCCCACAACAGTCCCCAGAGTGTGATGTTCCCCTTCCTGTGTCCATGTGATCTCATTGTTCAATTCCCACCTATGAGTGAGAATATGTGGTGTTTGGTTTTTTGTTCTTGTGATAGTTTACTGAGAATGATGATTTCCAATTTCATCCATGTCCCTACAAAGGACATGAACTCATCATTTTTTATGGCTGCATAGTATTCCATGGTGTATATGTGCCACATTTTCTTAATCTAGTCTATCATTGTTGGACATTTGGGTTGGTTCCAAGTCTTTGCTATTGTGAATAATGCCACAATAAACATACATGTGCATGTGTCTTTATAGCAGCATGATTTATAGTCCTTTGGGTATATACCCAGTAATGGGATGGCTGGGTCAAATGGTATTTCTAGTTCTAGATCCCTGAGGAATCGCCACACTGACTTCCACAATGGTTGAACTAGTTTACAGTCCCACCAACAGTGTAAAAGTGTTCCTATTTCTCCACATCCTCTCCAGCACCTGTTGTTTCCTGACTTTTTAATGATTGCCATTCTAACTGGTGTGAGATGGTATCTCATTGTGGTTTTGATTTGCATTTCTCTGATGGCCAGTGATGATGAGCATTTTTTCATGTGTTTTTTGGCTGCATAAATGTCTTCTTTTGAGAAGTGTCTGTTCATGTCCTTCGTCCACTTTTTGATGGGGTTGTTTTTTTCTTGTAAATTTGTTTGAGTTCATTGTAGATTCTGGATATTAGCCCTTTGTCAGATTAGTAGGTTGCGAAAATTTTCTCCCATTTTGTAGGTTGCCTGTTCACTCTGATGGTAGTTTCTTTTGCTGTGCAGAAGCTCTTTAGTTTAATTAGATCCCATTTGTCAATTTTGGCTTTTGTTGCCATTGCTTTTTGTGTTTTGGACATGAAGTCCTTGCCCATGCCTATGTCCTGAATGGTAATGAGTAGGTTTTCTTCTAGGGTTTTTATGGTTTTAGGTCTAACGTGTAAGTCTTTAATCCATCTTGAATTGATTTTTGTATAAGATGTAAGGAAGGGATCCAGTTTCAGCTTTCTATATATGGCTAGCCAGTTTTCCCAGCACCAGTTATTAAATAGGGAATCCTTTCCCCATTGCTTGTTTTTCTCAGGTTTGTCAAAGATCAGATAGTTGTAGATATGCGGCGTTATTTCTGAGGGCTCTGTTCTGTTCCATTGATCTATATCTCTGTTTTGGTACCAGTACCATGCTGTTTTGGTTACTGTAGCCTTGTAGTATAGTTTGGAGTCAGGTAGTGTGATGCCTCCAGCTTTGTTCTTTTGGCTTAGGATTGCCTTGGTGATGCGGGCTCTTTTTTGGTTCCATATGAACTTTAAAGTAGTTTTTTCCAATTCTGTGAAGAAAGTCATTGGTAGCTTGATGGGGATGGCATTGAATCTGTAAATTACCTTGGGCAGTATGGCCATTTTCACAATATTGATTCTTCCTACCCATGAGCATGGAATGTTCTTCCATTTGTTTGTATCCTCTTTTATTTCCTTGAGCAGTGGTTTGTAGTTCTCCTTGAAGAGGTCCTTCACATCCCTTGTAAGTTGGATTCCTAGGTATTTTATTCTCTTTGAAGCAATTGTGAATGGGAGTTCACTCATGATTTGGCTCTCTGTTTGTCTGTTGTTGGTGTATAAGAATGCTTGTGATTTCTGTACATTGATTTTGTATCCTGAGACTTTGCTGAAGTTGCTTATCAGCTTAAGGAGATTTTGGGCTGAGACAATGGGGTTTTCTAGATATACAATCATGTCGTCTGCAAACAGGGACAATTTGACTTCCTCTTTTCCTAATTGAATACCCTTTATCTCCTTCTCCTGCCTAATTGCCCTGGCCAGAACTTCCAACACTATGTTGAATAGGAGTGGTGAGAGAGGGCATCCCTGTCTTGTGCCAGTTTTCAAAGGGAATGCTTCCAGTTTTTGCCCATTCAGTATGATATTGGCTGTGGGTTTGTCATAGATAGCTCTTATTATTTTGAAATACGTCCCATCAATACCTAATTTATTGAGAGTTTTTAGCATGAAGTGTTGTTGAATTTTGTCAAAGGCTTTTTCTGCATCTATTGAGATAATCATGTGGTTTTTGTCTTTGGCTCTGTTTATATGCTGGGTTACATTTATTGATTTGTGTATATTGAACCAGCCTTGCATCCCAGGGATGAAGCCCACTTGATCATGGTGGATAAGCTTTTTGATGTGCTGCTGGATTCGTTTTGCCAGTATTTTATTGAGGATTTTTGCATCAATGTTCATCAAGGATATTGGTCTAAAATTCTCTTTTTTGGTTGTGTCTCTGCCAGGCTTTGGTATCAGAATGATGCTGGACTCATAAAATGAGTTAGGGAGGATTCCCTCTTTTTCTATTGATTGGAATAGTTTCAGAAGGAATGGTACCAGTTTCTCCTTGTACCTCTGGTAGAATTCGGCTGTGAATCCATCTGGTCCTGGACCCTTTTTGTTGGTAAGCTATTGATTATTGCCACAATTTCAGCTCCTGTTATTGGTCTATTCAGAGATTCAACTTCTTCCTGGTTTAGTCTTGGGAGAGTGTATGTGTCGAGGAATTTATCCATTTCTTCTAGATTTTCTAGTTTATTTGCGTAGAGGTGTTTGTAGTATTCTCTGATGGTAGTTTGTATTTCTGTGGGATCGGTGGTGATATCCCCTTTATCATTTTTTATTGCGTCTATTTGATTCTTCTCTCTTTTTTTCTTTATTAGTCTTGCTAGCGGTCTATCAATTTTGTTGATCCTTTCAAAAAACCAGCTCCTGGATTCATTAATTTTTTGAAGGGTTTTTTGTGTCTCTATTTCCTTCAGTTCTGCTCTGATTTTAGTTATTTCTTGCCTTCTGCTAGCTTTTGAATGTGTTTGCTCTTGCTTTTCTAGTTCTTTTAATTGTGGTGTTAGGGTGTCAATTTTGGATCTTTCCTGCTTTCTCTTGTGGGCATTTAGTGCTATAAATTTCCCTCTACACACTGCTTTGAATGCGTCCCAGAGATTCTGGTATGTTGTGTCTTTGTTCTCGTTGGTTTCAAAGAACATCTTTATTTCTGCCTTCATATCGTTATGTATCCAGTAGTCATTCAGGAGCAGGTTGTTCAGTTTCCATGTAGTTGAGCGGTTTTGAGTGAGAGTCTTAATCCTGAGTTCTAGTTTCATTGCACTGTGGTCTGAGAGATAGTTTGTTATAATCTCTGTTCTTTTACATTTGCTGAGGAGAGCTTTACTTCCAAGTATGTGGTCAATTTTGGAATAGGTGTGGTGTGGTGCTGAAAAAAATGTATATTCTGTTGATTTGGGGTGGAGAGTTCTGTAGATGTCTATTAGGTCCGCTTGGTGCAGAGCTGAGTTCAATTCCTGGGTATGCTTGTTGACTTTCTGTCTCGATCTGTCTAATGTTGACAGTGGGGTGTTAAAGTCTCCCATTATTAATGTGTGGGAGTCTAAGTCTCTTTGTAGGTCACTCAGGACTTGCTTTATGAATCTGGGTGCTCCTGTATTGGGTGCATATATATTTAGGATAGTTAGCTCTTCTTGTTGAATTGATCCCTTTACCATTATGTAATGGCCTTCTTTGTCTCTTTGTTGGTTTAAAGTCTGTTTTATCAGAGACTAGAATTGCAACCCCTGCCTTTTTTTGTTTTCCATTTGCTTGGTAGATCTTCCTCCCTCCTTTTATTTTGAGCCTATGTGTGCCTCTGCATGTGAGATGGGTTTCCTGAATACAGCACACTGATGGGTCTTGACTCTTTATCCAATTTGCCAGTCTGTGTCTTTTAATTGGAGCATTTAATCCATTTACATTTAAAGTTAATATTGTTATGTGTGAATTTGATCCTGTCATTATGATGTTAGCTGGTGATTTTGCTCGTTAGTTGATGCAGTTTCTTCCTAGTCTTGATGGTCTTTACATTTTGGCATGATTTTGCAGTGGCTGGTACCGGTTGTTCCTTTCCATGTTTAGCGCTTCCTTCAGGAGCTCTTTTAGGGCAGGCCTGGTGGTGACAAAATCTCTCAGCATTTGCTTGTCTGTAAAGTATTTTATTTCTCCTTCACTTATGAAGCTTAGTTTGGCTGGATATGAAATTCTGGGTTGAAAATTCTTGTCTTTAAGAATGTTGAATATTGGCCCCCACTCTCTTCTGGCTTGTAGGGTTTCTGCCGAGAGATCCGCTGTTAGTCTGATGGGCTTCCCTTTGAGGGTAACCCAACCTTTCTCTCTGGCTGCCCTTAACATTTTTTCCTTCCTTTCAACTTTGGTGAATCTGACAATTATGTGTCTTGGAGTTGCTCTTCTCAAGGAGTATCTTTGTGGTGTTCTCTGTATTTCCTGAATCTGAACGTTGGCCTGCCTTGCTAGATTGGGGAAGTTCTCCTGCATAATATCCTGCAGAGTGTTTTCCAACTTGGTTCCATTCTCCCCATCACTTTCAGGTACACCAATCAGACGTAGATTTGGTCTTTTCACATAGTCCCATATTTCTTGGAGGCTTTGCTCATTTCTTTTTATTCTTTTTTCTCTAAACTTCCCTTCTTGCTTCATTTCATTCATTTCATCTTCCATTGCTGATACCCTTTCTTCCAGTTGATGGCATCGGCTCCTGAGGCTTCTGCATTCTTCACGTAGTTCTCGAGCCTTGGTTTTCAGCTCCATCAGCTCCTTTAAGCACTTCTCTGTATTGGTTATTCTAGTTATACATTCTTCTAAATTTTTTTCAAAGTTTTCAACTTCTTTGCCTTTGGTTTGAATGTCCTCCCGTAGCTCAGAGTAATTTGATCGTCTGAAGCCTTCTTCTCTCAGCTCGTCAAAGTCATTCTCCATCCAGCTTTGTTCCGTTGCTGGTGAGGAACTGCGTTCCTTTGGAGGAGGAGAGGCGCTCTGCGTTTTAGAGTTTCCAGTTTTTCTGTTCTGTTTTTTCCCCATCTTTGTGGTTTTATCTACTTTTGGTCTTTGATGATGGTGATGTACAGATGGGTTTTTGGTGTGGATGTCCTTTCTGTTTGTTAGTTTTCCTTCTAACAGACAGGACCCTCAGCTGCAGGTCTGTTGGAATACCTTGCCGTGTGAGGTGTCAGTGTGCCCCTGCTGGGGGGTGCCTCCCAGTTAGGCTGCTGGGGGGTCAGGGGTCAGGGACCCACTTGAGGAGGCAGTCTGCCCGTTCTCAGATCTCCAGCTGCGTGCTGGGAGAACCACTGCTCTCTTCAAAGCTGTCAGACAGGGACATTTAAGTCTGCAGAGGTTACTGCTGTCTTTTTGTTTGTCTGTGCGCTGCCCCCAGAGGTGGAGCCTACAGAGGCAGGCAGGCCTCCTTGAGCTGTGGTGGGCTCCACCCAGTTCGAGCTTCCCGGCTGCTTTGTTTACCTCAGCAAGCCTGGGCAATGGCGGGCGCCCCTCCCACAGCCTCGCTGCCGCCTTGCAGTTTGATCTCAGACCGCTGTGCTAGCAACCAGCGAGACTCCGTGGGCGTAGGACCCTCCGAGCCAGGTGCGGGTTATAATCTCGTGGTGCGCCGTTTTTTAAGCCTGTCGGAAAAGCGCAGTATTCGGGTGGGAGTGACCCGATTTTCCAGGTGCGTCCGTCACCCCTTTCTTTGACTAGGAAAGGGAACTCCCTGACCCCTTGCACTTCCCGTGTGAGGCAATGCCTCGCCCTCCTTCGGCTCGCGCACGGTGCGCGCACCCACTGACCTGCGCCCACTGTCTGCCACTACCTAGTGAGATGAACCCGGTACCTCAGATGGAAATGCAGAAATCACCCGTCTTCTGCGTCGCTCAGGCTGGGAGCTGTAGACCGGAGCTGTTCCTATTCGGCCATCTTGGCTCCTCCGCAAATTGGTACTTATTAATCATTGTGAAATTTCCCTCCTTATCTCTGGTTATACTCAAATGTTCTGTATGTAGTTTGTTTTATATTAACAGAACCTCTCCAGTTTTCTTATGATTAATATTTCCTTGTTTGTCTTTTTCTCTTTTAACTTTAACTTATATTTATATATTTTATATATTTATATATTATATAATTTATATATTTTATATATTTATATATTATATAATTTATTTTATATATTTGTACCTAACATATGTCTTTTATATTTAATATGTGTCTTTTGTAAACAGCCTATAGTTAGCTATTTCCTTTTTTTTTGTAGAGTCTGGGTCTTGCTTTCTTTCTCAGGCTGGTCTCAAAATCCTGGCCTCATGTGATCCTTCTGCCTCAGTCTCCCAAAGTACTGCAATGGCAGATATGAGTCACCCTGCATGGCTGGTGTTTCCTTTTTAATCAAATCTTAAAATCTTTTTTTGACTGGATTTTTTGGTCTATTTATATTTAATGTAATTATTATGTGGAGTATTACTGTGCCAATTTGATATTCACTTTCTAATTTTTGGCTCTGTTCTTCATGATTTTCTCCCTACTTTTCTGCCTGTTTTTGAACCAACTAAATACTTTCTATTATTTTATTTTATCTTCCCTTTTGGTTTATTAGCCATCCCTCTGCTTTATTTCTCAGAGGTAATTTTAGGGTTCATAGTACACATGTTTAGCTTATCACTGTCAACCTTCAAATAATATATATTACTTCATATATAAAGTAAATACTCTTTAACACTCTATCTCCATTTCAGCCCTATCTTTTGTGCTATTGTTATGTGTTTTACTTGTTCATGTGCTATGAACCCTATAATACATTACTTTTTCTTTTTAAATAGTTGTCTTTTAAAAACTTTAAGAGTTGAGAAAAAAATTAAATACATACATGTATTTACCATTTCTGGCTCTCTCAGTTTTTTTTTTTTTTTTTTTGAGACAGAGTCTTGCTCTGTCACCCAGGCTGGAGTGCAGTGGCTCAACTCACTACAGCCTCCACTTCGTGGGCTCTAGCAATTCTCCTGCCTCAGCCCCCCAGGTAGCTGGGATTACAGGCACATGCCACCACGCCCAGCTATTTTTTGTATTTTTAGTAGCGATGGGGTTTCACCATGTTGGCCAGGCTGGTCTCGAACTCCTGACTTCAAATGATCTGCCCGTCTCAGCCTCCCAAAGTGCTAGGATTACAGGCATGAGCCACTGCGCCTGGCTCCATTTCTGGCTCTTTTTATTCTTTTATGTAGCTCTCAGCCCAAAGGAAGATGTGCTAGCCGCAAAGTCTCTCAGCTTTTCGTCTATCTGAAAATACTGTATTTTGCCTTCATTTTTACAACATTTTCTTTGGATATGATTTCTAAGTTGACAGGTTTTCTTGCCACCACATCAGATGTTCCAATTTTCTCTGATTTGAGTAGTTTCTGATAAGAAATCAGTGATAATCGATAATTGAGAACAACTCATAATCAGTTGTTTTCATGTTTGTTTTTGATATGTCTTTTCTTCTTCCCTCTGGCTGCTTTTAAGATTTTTTTCTTTATTATTAATTTTACATATTACTGGTTTACATCAACTGGATTATAACATACTATGGTCTAGTTTTCTTTGTGTCTATCTTGCTTGAAGTACACTGAATTTCTTGTAGCCATGGATTTATATTGTTCATGTTATTTAAAAGGTTTCAACCATTATTTCTGTAAATATTTTTCCCCACTTCAACTTCTCTTTTGTCTGCTCCTGGTATTCCAATTACACACTTACTAGACTCCTTTATATTGTCCCAGAGCTCACAGAGATGCTATTCACTTCCCTCAGCATTTTATTTTTTGTGACATCCTCCCATTTATATAATTTATATTCTTCTATCTTAACCTCTCTCATGGACTGTCTAATCTGCTATTAACCTCTCTTATCGACTGTCTAATCTGCTATTAAACTCATCTCATAATTTTTTCCTTTTAAATATTACATCTTTCAATTCTAGAATTTCCATTTTATTATGCTACATTTCCCTTTATTCAGATTCCCTTTGTTCTCTCACTATGCTTATGCTATCCTTTAAATTCTTGAATATTATTATAACAGTTGTTTTCAAATTCTTATTTACTAATTTTATCACCTTTCCCATTTCTTTATTTCTATTTTTCTGACTTTTCTATGGTTATGGATCACATATTTATGTTCATTTACATATGTAGTAAATTTGATTGTACAGTTGATATTGTAAAAATTACATTTTTGGAGAATTTTCTCTTCTTTCATAATAGAATTTTGTGTTTTGTTCCATTCGGCACTGAATTTGCTCAAGGATTAACATGTTCCTTTTGAGATTTATTCATGAACTTTTAAAGACTAGAATTATGTCTACCTTAGGGTTCCACTAATTCTATTCCTAAAGTATTGCTTTTCTATAAGTTTTATTGCGTATCTGGGATGTTTAGCAAAATGTCTCCACTCTGGCAGATCAGAATGCAATCATCTTCTAGCCCTGTGCAAACTCTGGGGTTTGTTTAGCTCACAGTTCCCCAGTGTTTTTTTCCCTCTGGTAAATGCTTTTAGCATAGCTTTATGAAATTTTTCTATGTATACACACAGGCTAATACTCAGCCAAAGACTCAAGGGGCTCCCTGTGCAGATTTCTGGAGTTCCTTCTCTACTCAGCTTCCTTTTCCCTCTTATCCTGTTTCCAGAAACTGCAACTGTTTCAGTAGTCTTAAATTCTGGCCTTTATCTTTTTTAGCTCAGTGAGGCAACTGTGCTGTTTTGGCTTTTTTTTCATTGCCCTACAGTCCAAAAGTGCCTTCAGGCAGAAAGCCATGGTTATTGTGGGGATTATCTTGTTTGTTTCCCAGCTCTCAGAGAGCACCGTCTTCCACTACCTTTGGTTCAACATCAGAAAACAGTTATATTATTTATCCAGGCTTATGATTGTTTACTACAAGAAGGCTAGTGCACTTCATCATGGCAAGAAACTAAAGTTCTAACAAATATTTAATGTATGACTACTTGGTACAAGTGCTGTGTTCATCTTTGAGCTTTGCAGACAAATGGTACCTCTCAGGCCTCACGTAGTGTAGTACCTTGTGGGAAAGACACCCAGATAATTAAATTCAATGATTTCAGAGAAGTTTTAATAGAGGAATGTATTCAGTGACATAGAGATTGAGAGGAGAGACATTTAACTGTCTGAAGAAGTCAGCACAGGATTCCTAGAGGAAATGGAATTTTGCAGGGAATTTTTATTTTGCCAGTTGGAAAATAGAAAGATACCTTAAGCACATGCACAAAAGAATGAAAGTGACTATGTGTCTCTGGAGGAAGGGGATATAGTAAGATGCACTAGGTCACTATTGTATAGATTGCATAAGGGTGGAGAAAAACTGTTAAACCTGAAAAATAAGGTCCAGACCATGCAAGTCCATTAATGTCACATTATATAGACAATTTTAGCCTGTATGGGAACATAACAACATAATGATTAAAAGCAAGGTTTCTGTGAGTTCCAGTCCATGAAGTTATAGCTGGGACTTTGGGTACATTTATAATAAACTTCATGGACCCTTTTGATTTGTTTTTTTTTTAATAGGATAATATTAGGACCTGTCTTCTTATCCTATTGATGGTTACTTTAGCTAACGTCTGTTAAGCACTTAGCCCAGTGTCTGGCATTTAAGTACTCAAAATTGGTAGCTGCATATGTCATTGTTATTATTTGTGCCAAAAAATGTAGCCAGAGTTGGTTTGTGAGATGCTTTGTTTTGTGACTAGGTATGCATTTTCATTCAACCTTGTTGTCTGAATGAGGGATAAATCGCATGTAGGGGAATGATTTAAAGAAGGCTAGAAAAGGCAGAATATGGAATGTGCTGGAAGGTATGCTCAGTAGAGATCAAGAAGGTCGATCTTCTGTGTGTGGAAATGGCATGGTAAGGGTGGAAAGCAGTGCCTATTTGCCTTGACCCTTTTGAGGTGTGTTTTACCTGCATTTGCTCTACAGCAGAGATGCCCAATGATGGGAGGTGATACTGAGACACTGAAATCTCATTGCCAGGTGTGATAAGCTCATATATTCATTTAAGAATGTTACAAAAATGGTGATAGCATTTTTTCTATTTGTGGAAGATTGTACTTTTTTAAATGGCCACAATACTATCTCTAATCCCAGATATTTGTCTTATAATATAATGTTGACCTGAAGCAAATAAGTCTGGGTGGGTTTGTTATGGGAGCAGGAGTGAGTTCTGTGACTTGAGCTAAGGACCCTTGAGTCCAAGTGACCTTAGTCTGAATCATAAAAGATGATACAGGTGACATCAGGTTTTCTTGAGATACTTGCTCTTGAAACCCAACTACCTTGACATGAGAAAGCAAAGAGACTATAGAGAGAGGCTATGTATAGGTTTTGTGAGTGACAGTCACAGCTGTGGTCCCACAATCAGTATCAACAATAACTAGAACACCATTTTATATTTTTTCTCTTTAATAGTTACTAAGCATACAACCACCAGTACTTAAAATCCTCAGTTATTAAAAAGGGACCCTAAACTCACAAAAATGTAAAGACTGACCGAGCTAGAAATTTTAACTGAAAAAGTGTAGCAGAGGTCATTGTACCAAGGATATTGTTTAGTTTATTCTCATTAAACACTATTTGCTGCCTATAAGAAACTGAAAAGAGTTTGCTGAAACTGGATTCTATCTCCCATAGCAATTATTTTGACAATGTATTTGCCTTTTACCCGTGATAATGCATTTATTTTCTACTGAGGCATCATTTGTTTTTAAAAACAAGAAAATTATGCCTCTCTTGATGTAGACAAAGCCAGGTGAGTTTAAGTAATTGGGGGAAAAGGCATCACTTAAAATTATTTCTGCCAATTTGTCTCTTTCTTTCTGCCTCCATGCTTCCTCCACATGGCTCCTGGCACACACTCTCAAATGTGGTCATAACAGTTGTCAATAACAACCAAAGATTAGGCTTTGTGTGGAGAAAAAGACTGAAAAAAAAATTGGAGCGGGAAACACCTCTAGTGGTTTGTTCCATTCTCCTTGAGGTTGATTCATGCGAAGACAGCTCTGCTGTTCATAGTTTGGGATAACATCAGATCTCCAAACAGCCTGAAAAATGTTATTAAGGCCTTACACATAGGAAAGGACTGTGCAAGCTATTGAGGCACCAAAGACAGATGTAGCGAACATTAAAAAAATAATAATAATAAACACCAGGACACACTGATCCAATGGATGGACTGAGAGTGGGGCAAATCATTTTAATCTAAGACTTGTGGTCTGTTGCTCTAACAGAAAAGAGTGGAGAAAGTGTTCTAACAGCAGCCTGATTATCCTGATCCATTTAGAGTCTATCCCACCCTCATTCCAACATACAGCATATCTCCATCGAACTGGCCAGATTCAACTTTTTTTTTCATTTCTACCTAAATGCCGATACCGCTTCCTGTGACATACAGGGTTTTTTTTTTAACCCATTAGTTCTTTTTCTTATATCAACTGAATTCTTATATTTAAATATCACTTTATTCAATTTGTATTCATATCTCAGAAATTCTTATGTAGCTCTTCATCTACATCCTTCTACAATTGACCACTGCACAAAGACCTAGAAATTGTTCCTCCAAAAGGGAGATAAGATGTTTAATAAGTGCTTATTGATGATTAATCACTGAAATGGAAGTAGTGGTTTGCTGTTATGTTTTAAAACAACTGATAAGAATAAATGGCTTAATACGGAGCTAATTTTGTAGGAAGCCTAAAAATATAATTAAACTGAGAAATTTGCCCCAGAAAAGGGCACAGGAGCACAGGGTATATAATTCTAATTATAATTTCAGGAAGTTCCTGGACTTCAGGTTAAGAACCGCTGTCTATGGCAATTCTGTGTGGAGCATGAGCTAACTTGTTAGTATTCAGAATCAATCACCATTTATTACAAGATTACTATATGTCAGGCACTGAGCTAGGCACTCCTACTTTTACTTCAGCATAATCCTGATATAGACCAGAAATGTTCTTCCTTCTCTTCTGTTTTCCCCATGACAACTATTAACATTTCAAAAACAGAGTGTTCTTCCAATGAGTGTATTTTGGGAAAGGCTAATGTAGCCAAATTCTTATTTTAAAGGTAAGAAAACTAAAGCCCAGAGAGAAGTAACACGCCTAAACTCAAATGGCGAGTTGTTACAGATGGGAGCTAGGGTCCAGGTCTGTCTCCTAGGCCTGAGCTCTTCAACTACATACCTCTACCATGAAAGGACTCGAGCCCAATGAATGACAAATTACCAAAGTTCGGGTTACACCAGAAACTCACCTTGAAGCAAAGATACAATAGCAAAGCAGTTTATTTGGGAGGTGAAAGAAACACTGGTGAAAGAAGGGGAAAATGAGACAGGGAAGGCAGTCGACATGCGGTTTATTATCAAATCATCTATTACTGTGGATGACTGGAGCTGAATCCTGTAGAGGAAACCCTGGAGAACAGTGTTGGGCACACACCTTAGAGTTATCCCATATAAGGGATGAGGGAGCTCCAGTATTTATACACCTACTGCAGGAAGTTACAGGTTGAGTGTTATTTGGGGGATGCGGATGGGTTGCACTTCCAGCCTCCTTCATGATGGGCTTCAGTGGCCAAAGAAGACTCTTAATTAAAGAAATGTAGATGCTGGCAGCTGCAAGTCACTGGACATATACAGGAGATGGGAGAATATAGACAGGCCACTGATAATGTCTGCTACATGTGCATATCCACGTTACATTGTCAGATCTGTGAGCCAGTGCATGGTGTATTACGTGGGAATTGGGAGACCCGATTTCTCGCTTAATATGTTTAAGCTCTGTTTGGAAATCCATAACTGAACACAACTTAGAGACCCAGGGAAGTGCTTCTGAAGCCAGCAGCCGAGATAACAAAAGGTTTATAAAGCAGGCCAAGTTGGTTGATGGCTCTGGGTTTATTTAGCCTACAGAAGGGAAAGTTGAAACAGAGCTTAATTAAAATCCACTGAATCTAATCGCTTTGTAAATTCTGTTAATTCTATATCCACAGTGACTTTCTTTTTCACCCCTCAAGCCCTTGTCTAAGCTGTCAATATTTATCACCCATATCAGTCATTTTCTTGACTTTTAGATCGAATGCTCTTTTTTCTATAAAAAAAAAAAAAAAACCAAAGCACACAAACACACATGCACACAACAAAAGCAACAACAACAAATATTTTGTGATTTCCCATTTAGTATCTGGATATAAAAATCATAGATAATGTAATCTATAAACATATCATTTCACAGACTGCAATATAATGCCCCGAACTTAATACATGAAGAAATAAAGGGAAGTAATTTGTAAAAAATAATAACATTTTAGCAATGCAGTTGCTGGAGCACATCACACTCGAGTACCTGAGCAAGCAGTGAAATGCTTGCACTTCTTCACAGAATCAGATTGCATGCCATAGCTACAAATGCACAAACATAACAGCACAGGTGTGTTACAATGGAATTCAAATGCCATTAGCAGTGTGAGTATACATATAAAATAGAGTTAAATGCTAGGGTCAGACTAGTGTATGTGTATATATATATGTGTGTGTGTGTGTATATATATGTATATATATGTGTGCATGTATATATATGTGTATATATATATAGAGAGAGACAGAGAGAGTTAAATGTTAGAATTAAACAAATTACCATAGTTTGGGTTACACCAGAAACTCACCTTGAAACAAAGATACAATAGCAAAGCAGTTTATTTGAGAGGTAAAAGAAGCACTGGTGAAGGAAGACTAGTATAAAAAGGTCAGACTAGTATATATGCCAGGTCAGACTAGTATAAAAAAGATTATTTAACTTTTACATGGAATGCAGGACACTTCTTAGTTGTTTGGAGCTGTCCTTTGCAATGCAAAAGGTCTGTCATTCCTGGCTCTTGTCCACTAATAATAGTAGCAAATCAAATGATCCCATTAAATTTTAAAACATGCCCTGTGACCAGTATTAGTTCCAGTGAGAAGCACTGACTCATTACAATAAAATCTTCTGATGGAAACAACATGTGATGTTAAAAACAAAGAAGTCTATAGATCCTAAAGTCCGTAAGTAAAGCAGAGCCAATGTTCCAGTAACTGCTCTGAGAAGCTGTGATATGCTCTGGGTTGCACAGAAACGTGGGAGACTATCAAGGCCCCTCCCATAGTTCATTCTCTCCCGGTGATTCAGGTAGTGAGTCAGCTAGTAGCGGAGTTCACAAAAACTTGAAAGTTCCTTGTCCACGTGTTTGTGTGCCCTCTCTGTAGCCTCTGGGTCTAGGTTCTTGAGTATACAATGCACTATGGACTGTTTGTGGCTTGGTGCAATCAGAAGTCATGGAAGATGGATAGAATAAATAGAAAGGGTGGTAATGGAATTGTCAAACCACAAGATTGACAACTTCTTCTTCTGGGAAGGGTCCCAAGCAACAGTCCTCCAGGTTCCTCAGGTTAGGTGATGCTGAGGAAAGCCAAAGAGCACCTGACACCATCTCCTAGTTCTTGGTACCTGTTAGCATATGCCTTTCATCAGTCTTTGTCAAACATATCCATCCAAGTCCCTGGATGGCCAAGGAGAATGAATAGAGATACCTCTCACAGGGGTGGGAAGAAGATGTGAAGTGGAGGCCAGGAGGTGAAGGAAGCCTAGAAATGTAGGTTAAATTAGCCTGCTGAAAACATAAAATGTCTTTAGAATCTCATGCTTTATCTTTTGTTATTTATTTATTTGAGTCAGTAGTTCATTGCTGCCCAGGCTAGAGTGCAGTGGTGCAATCATAGCTCACTGCAGCCCCCAACTTCTGGGCTCAAGTGATCCTCCCACCTCAGCCTCCGGAATACCTAGGACTACAGGCACACTCCACCATGCACGGCTAATTTTTTTAAACAAATTTGTAGAAACAGTGCTCACTATGTTGCCCAGGCTAGTCACAAACTCCTGGGCTTAAGCAATCATCTCTTTGTGGCCTCCCAAAGCACTGGGACTACAGGTGTGAGCCACCACAACCCAGCCTCATGCTTTATCTTTAAAAATTTATTATTTTTATATTCCATAGTACATCAGTGTTTGTTTTTTATACATATTTTGGTTTTGTGTGTAGGTCTCTGGGTTTGTGTATATATACATAATCTAACTAACTAAAGCAGGTTTGAACAAAACTAACACTTCAGAAATAAATGTTATCTTTCTCCTATGGCTTCAAGTTACCACCAGTGGGTGCAAACATTTTCACTTAAAAGGTGTTGAGCTTATTGTTATTTGAACATAGGGTATTTTAGGTCCTTTCTAGATCCCTGTAGCTCTTCAAGGTACTGGAGTAATGATGGTGCATAGGGAGGATGGATTTAGCAGGAGAAAAATCTACACTTTCTGATATATATATATATGCACACATACATATTTTTATATATAGAGAGAGTATATATATATATATACACACACACACAATCTTTTGTGTCTGGCTACTTTTACTCAGTGTAATGCTTTTGAGATTAATCTATGCTTTTTTATATATCTGCAGTGCATTCTTTTTTATTTCTGAGTAGTATTTTACCATATATATGTATTAAAATTGTTTATACCTTCTCCTGCTAATGCATATTTAGATTGTTACCAGTTTTTAATCTAGCATAAATAATAATTCTGTAAAGATTTGTATACAAGCATTTTTATGGACATTTGTTTTAATTTCTCTTGGATAACTGCCCAGAAGTGGAATTGCAGACGCCACAAGGCTCCGTTAGGAAAGCAGGATCATGGTGGTGCTGCTGGCGTTTTGTTTGAACACCTATCTAGTGATGGCTCATGTACCATCACCTTCCCTATTTCATGAAAGAGATTGTGTATAATCATTATTATTTCTTCCTTAGATGTTTGAAATTATTCACCAGAGATGTCATCTGGGCTGGGATTTTTCCTTCTGAAGCATTTTTAGTTACAAATAAAATTATTTTTAGATAGACTATTTGGAATTTCTATTTTATCTTGTCAGTTTTAGTCATGTGTGTTTTTCAAAGGATTCTTCCATTTCCTATCAGAAGTTAAATTTATTGGCATAAAGCTATTTATAATAGACCTTATTATTCTTTTAGTGACTGTAAAATTTGTAATCATGTTCCCTTTTTGTTCTTGATATAAATAATTTGTGTCTTCTCCCTTGTTTTCTTGGTGTGTTTAAATAGAAGTTATTAGTTTTATTGTTCTTTTTTAAAAAAAACATCTTTTGGTTTCATTTATTTTCTCTGCTATTTGTAGATTTTCTATTTGGCTGATTTCTGCTATTATCTCTACTATTTTATAATTTCCACTCACTTGAAATTTTATTGTCTCACCTTTTTGTGGCAGATTAACATGTAAGTTTAAATCATCGATTTGACTTTTCATTACTTTCTGACATAATCATTTGAAGTTATACGTCTTCTAGGTACTGTTTTAATTATGTCCCACACATTTGTTTTTATTTTCGTTCAGTTCAAAATATTTTTAAATTCCCCTTGTGATTTTTTTTTAACCTGAGTTACTTACAACTATGTTGTTTATTTTTAGATCCCTTTTTGTTTTTAATTTCTAATTTAATTCTGTAAAATCAGAGAACATATTCTTTATTATTTCAATCTTTCAAAATGTGTTGACTTTAATAAATTAAAGGATTCACTTTGTTTGTGTTCCTATTCCTAGTAATTACGATCTTGTGATGTCTATTATCCAATGTCTGAAAATGGTTTTTTCCTCATATATTTTGCCCAGTTTTTTACTTGTTTACAGTGGCAGTGCAAGTGCTGTACCAGCTACTTCATCATGATGCAAACATCCCTGACTTATTAAATCTGGCTTCTAGTGATTAATTTCCTTTACTGTCATCCATTCAGGTCTTAACACAGATGTCATTTTCTCTTAGAGGTCTCTCCTGACTGCTCACCTCACTGAAAACTTGGTCAGAACTCTCTTTCATGTCTTTTTTTCTTCAGCATGCACAGTATTTACTCCTTACATAGCACATATCCTACACTGTTGTATTTGCCTGCTACTTTTTCACTTGCCTCCACACATTTTATATATATATTAGTTTGAGCCATATACAATTTTTGCTATTTGACCATTTTTGAGATACAAAATGGAAGGTTTCCCCTGGTTCAAACTAACATGTATACAAAAAATTATTATTTATACATACACAGAGAAGTGGTGGGATCTCAAAATAGCACTGGTCTCTTATAACATGTTATTAATGGGAGAGTTCTCCTTTATAGTAATCCTTTCCCTGAACTTTTGAAAGTGGCCCTACCACATTCTCTAATTCTTATTAGAATTACAGAGACTGTTATGAGGATCAAATGAGATCATGTATACAGAGTGCTTTAAAAAGTGCTGGGCCCATGATATGTGCCCAATAAGTTTAGTTGTGACGGCTATTTCATTGGTGTTTTTACGCGGTGGTTGCTTCAGCTAGGCCTTGTCTTTGTTGGATGCCAGTCAAGTTCCTCAGACTGTGGCTCTCCATGATGTCCCTGCCTCGAGGCAGCCCTTCTGGACCTCTTTTCAGCCTTTCCTGCAGCTCCCTACTTTTGGTTAACCCTGAGGAAAGGGAGTCCCTTCTTTTATGACAATGATCAGTTACCCTGGGCTTCAGGTTGGTTGGGAAAATCCTTGCACTTGATCCCTTAATCTCTCCCAGAAGTGTCTCAGGTCTCTAGAATCAGCATTTTGACCAGCTTCTCTCAGCCCTGAGGTGGAGAGGGGGCTTTATCTCAGGCACACGTACTAGCACTTTTATGCTTTTCATTTTAAATCTCTTCAGCAATGTTTGGCTTTCTTGACCAGAGTTTCTAGACTGAGCTCTGGGTGTCCTAGAAATAATGTTCTTCCGATGGCAGGAGCCACTGTCCCAGAGACCTGGTGTTTCTGTTACTGCTCCTGAAAGAAGCTCCCAGGGATGGAAGGTAGAAGTGGCATCACTGTCCCGCCTCAACCTTCAGTTGAACAATGGTGAAGAGGGCCCATGTCGGGAGGTCTTAAAATCTCATTCTTGGCTACCCACTTGGCCAAGCCCTGCTCCCTGCATAGACTCCAGTTTCCTCATATGTTCAAAGTCCTTTTAGTTCTCAGGTTCTCAGGTTCCATGACCTGCTTGAGTTTATTTTGAAATGTATTTTAGGGATTTCTATACCTAAGAAATTGGGGAAATCCTTTATTTCTCAACCACTTTTTTCTTGTACAACACAAACTCTAGTAGCTTTTTAGCTGAAGTTTCCCTCCCCTCCCCCTTAAGTGGATGCTTAATTAATTACTTAGGAAAGAGCCTTGTGCCCTCAACTTAACAGCAGGGAATGGACCTTAATTCTAGAAGAACTTTGCATCCTCCCTCAATCATGTGAGCGAACATGTCAGCTCCCACCTTAAGGGTACCACTTTTCAATAATAACTTGGAGGATAATGGTTCTTAGCCACCTACCCACATCAGAGTGTTGCCAATACACAATATTTAAAAGGCACTCTAGAGTAGTGCTTCTTAATGATAACTGAGTGGAAAATGGCAGTAATCACAGGTGCATATACATTTGTAGGCTGTATTAGCCATGGTCCTTTGGAGGCAGTAGGAGCTGCTGAGTTGATGGGGAAATTGTAGGCATGTGGGCTCAGGTTCCATGAGGAGCAATTACAGCACTGACTGCAGAGCCATTGTGGGAGGAAACTGACATATGTAATTGAAGAGCATAATATGATAAGTCAATGGTGTAAAAAGGAGAGAAGAGCATGAAATCCACAACAGCAAGATGGCAAAGAAATGCCTTGTTTTAGATTATTTTGTGTCCTGTTTCCCTGTCTATAAGGAAGGACCCTATAGAAATCAGGACAGGACTGAATCCTAACTTTGCCTTTTACTAGTGGTACTATCTTGGGCAAATCACTTACCCTCCCTTAGGGTTAGTTCCTTCCTCTGTGAAAACTAGAGTAGTGACGCTTTGCAAAATCATCCCAAGGAGTAAAGGAACTGGCATATGTAAAAAGCAGCTTGTGATGACACTTTAAGTCAGCAAAAATATTTTCTGAGTGCTTATTGTGTGCCAGGCACTGTACTAGCCATAAAGGAAATTCAAACAAAAATGAGACAATTCCTGCCTTTCAGGAGAATAGAAGCTACTGGATGAGACAGACATAATTACTCAAGATCAGAAGGTAAACTTTTGATTTATCCTGAGAAAATCCAGCTCATTTTAAAACATTTTTTTCAGATACTTTAAAGATTTGTCTGCTCCCATTTTATTGTTAAAAAGGATCAATTCCATAATCAAGTAACAGTGGATTTGTCTGCATATTTCATTCAAGGACATCACTGTGTTACCATTTTAGCAACAACTATCATAATCATGAACTAATCTATTTGTAGTGCCATCCATGATTCTGAGGGTTTGAGAATACCCCTTTTTAAAAATTCAATAATTAAACTGAATTGTCAAGTAAAGCCAATGTTCTACATTGTATTATTCATAAGCAGTAGCCATCTAAAATGAGAGGTGGATCCAAGAAAACTCAAGATTAGATTTGAGAGTGTAGAGAACAAGCCATTGAAGGATGGAGATTCCCTGGGCCCAAAATAATCAATTTGGATTCCCCTAACTCTTCACAAATCTTGGTCAACCTTCTTGACTGTGGAGAATGTGATAGGAAGTGCCTGAGGTTCTTAATTGAATAACATTGCTATATTCTTGTCTCCTTTATAAGCATTGTCACTTCAGGTCCTGTCAGTCTTTTTAAGCAATCAAACACTGTTTAAATGCTGCCACTGATGCAGTCCCAGAATGGAACCAATCCATATGTCCACCAACTGGTGAATATAAAAACAAGCATATCATATGCATACAACAGAATACTCTTCAGCAATTGAAAGAAACAAATTACTGATAAATGATAAGTGAAAGAAACCAGACACAGCAAACCACACATTGTATACTTCCATTGATACAGCCTTTTCAGAAAAGGCAAACCTATAGAGACAGAAAGCAGATCAGTGGTGGCTGGGGGTTAGCTGTGGGAATGGGAATTGACCACAAGTTGTTATGAGGGACCTTTTGGATGATAGAAATGTTCTAAAGTGGATTGTGGTGGTGACTGTACAACTGTGTAAATTTACTAGAAATAACTCAACTGTGCACTTAGGATGGGTGGATTCTATGTTACATGTTTTATATCTCAATAAAGCTGATTTTAAAAGAAAGCATTTTAAAAAACAATTGTGCCTTGGAGGCAAATAAAAACATATTGTGGATGGAAAAGAAACACAGTTATGATAATTGCCAAGGAACCAATGTTTGGCATATTATTAACTGCTCTACTCTGCAGAAGTTGAATGCTCAGAATTCAACTTGAGCCCAATTCCCAATATGTCTGGGAATATGACCTTCTCAGGGGCCTCCTGCTTGACCAATCGTCTCTTAGCTTTGTCAGCTTTCAGCACACAGAATGTCAATACAGGAAGGCACATAAAGTACCAGGGCTTCAGAGCCTGATAAACTTTGGTTTGAACTCTGGCTTTGTCATTTACCAACTGTGTGACGTGGGGCATATAATTTGAGTTCTCCAACTTTTGGCTCTTTCACTCATAAATTGAGACTAATAATTCATCTGTACTGGGCCAGTTATGAGGATTATATAAGATCATTCCAATTAACTATTGCTGTTTGACAAACGAACCCCAACTCAATGGATAAAAACAAACATTTTATTACATCTAATGATTCTGTGGGTCATGAACTTAGGACGGGCTTGTTTGGACAATCTGTGTGTGATCCACAGGGCGTCAGCTGGGGCAGTGTGTGCTTGGATCTACTTCCAAGATATTTTCCTTACTCCTGTGGGGCTCCTCCATGACCCTTGTGCTCTTTCTCCACATGGCATCTCATTCCAGGGCCTTTCTGTGGGATTTGGGCTTTTCACAGCATGGTGGTCTCAGATACTTGTATTTCTTAACTGGCAGCTGGCTTCCTATGGGCAGGAAGCAGAAGTTGCTGTGAGCTAAACAATGGTCCAACTTCACTTCTATGTTATTGGTCAAAGCAGTCACAGGGCCCACCCAGACAGAAGCTGACTTCACCTCTTGATGATGTGAAACAAGTTCACATTTTTACAAGAGCATATGGGTTGGGAGACACTATATGGACATATTTGGAAAATGCAATCTGCCCCAGAAATAATGACCACAGAGTGCAGGGGCCAGCAAACATTTTCTATAAGAGCCAAATAGTAAATATTTTAGACTATACAAGTCACATGGTCTCTGTCACAGTTACTTAACTCTGCCATCATAGCACAAAGGTGGTCATAGATAATACCTAAATGAATAGTTACAGACGTGTTCCAGTAAAACTTGATTTACAAAAACAGAAGAGGATAGACTTGGTCCATGGGCTGTAGTTTGCTGACCTCTGACATAATGCATGACATGTAATAAGTGCTCAGTAGCAGTAAAAATTATTATCGTCATTGTTACTAAGAACCTTTGGAAACCATCCAGTCCACTGCTCAACCTCCTGTCTCTTTACAGAGGTAACCCGGCTGAGCCAGAATTTAGTTTAGTGCTACTGGCCACCTATCTGCATGCTCTTTTACTTCACCCCATAACTTGTGCCTATACTTCGGGTCCCAGTTAATACCATCCTCTCTTCCAGCAACTCCACACCAGGCTCTTTCTCTCTTCCTCACAGGTTTGGTGCGGTCTGAAACCTATAAAATATGATTGGGCCCTTTAAGAGTACAAAAATACAAAGTTGGGGTGAAAATGAATGTTTATTAGAATGAGAAAAGAAATCACAATAAATTGCAAATTTAAGAATGCGGCCAGATACAACAACTATAACAAAATTCAAAAATGTCTCATAGCCTGACATACTGTAATACTGTATACACTATAATTTGATCGATTTTTAAAAAAATTTTGTGATGTTATTTTCTGTAAAGAACAAAGATATAGGTCAGGCATGGTGGCTCATGCCTGTAATCCTAGCACTTTGGGAGGCCAAGGCGGGAGGATTGCCTGAGCTCAGGAGTTTGAGACCAGCCTGGGCAACACGGTGAAATCCCACCTCTACTAAAGATACAAAAAAAAAAAAAAAATAGGCGGGCGTGGCAGCGTGTGCCTGTAGTCCCAGCTAATCATGGGGCTGAGGCAGGAGAATTGCTTGAACCTGGGAGGCAGAGGTTACAGTGAGCCAAGATCATGCCACTGTACTCCAGCCTGGGTGACAGAGTGAGACTCTGTCTCAAAAAAAAAAAAAAAAAAAGAACAAAGACATACTTTTCTTCTATCACGGTTAGTCAATTTTTTTTAAAAAAAAAGTATTAATAGTTTAGATTGCGGCTTCCTAATTACTGAAAAGGAGTCAAGCTGGTGGGACCAGGGGAAAGCAAAGAGATAAAGCAGGTAAGTTGTAGGTCTGCCTTTCTTTATGGCCCAGAACATACAGCCCTCCTGTGCAAATAACATACATAATTCACACATCTCCTGCCTATCGTCAAATGCCTCAATTTATCAAACACCTAGACTAACAGAAGAATGCAAGTTAAGCTCCCTGCTACCTTGGTATTATCAATCAGCCCAAGAACTATCCTTACATAAAATCTCAAGCAATCAGCTTTTCCTTGCAATCAACTCCTCTCTTGCTGGCTGTCCTTTGCCTCCTTGCAACGTATTTTCCTACTTTCTCTAATGAATCTGCCTTTCTCTACCTACAACTGTCTTGGTAAATTCTCTTACCCCTGCATTATCAGCCCAGGTAGTCATCACTCATCTGCAACATAGATAAATTCCTTTCAGCTTTATAACTCTTTATTAATTATGCCATGCAAAATGTTAGGATTATTGTCCAATTAGGGAAAAGCTTTATTGAGTTGCTTTCATATGGAAACAGTATGTCTTCAGGTTTCTTTGTATCGTGACTTATCTTGAATACTCTTTGAATTAAGGAGTAACAAGTTTCTTAGCATTTTTTTAAAAAATAAGTTTGTCAAAAACACCCTTGTTCCAGTGGCAAATGATTGGTTTTATATTATCTTCATTGCTATTAGCATTCTAAGTCAAATCTACAGAATATCTTCAAATTTTTCAATGTACTATATGATTCACTTGACTCATTAATTGGAGTATCAAGCCACCCAAGAGCCTAGTCTTTATTGCCGTGTGAAAGTTATCTTTTCCTTTTAATGAATTACTTCGTTTGGTAATTTTTGTTTTTGTTACAATTTGCTTCTCAATATCAGAAAACTTCTGTCAATTTCTTTGCTCATCTTGATCATTATTGTTTCATGTTTCACTCATTGTAAACAGTTTCTAATTTTTATTGCAAAAATGTTCAAATGTATAAAAAATTGAAAAAAAAATTATGCTGTGAAAGGAGAATTAAAACTTGGGACCCCATTCATGATGCCAAAAGAAAAACAAAAAAAAAATAATAAGCTGAAAGCTGAGTCACGCAAGAAGCTATCTGTCCTTTTGTCCCTAAGCAGATAGCTCCAGATAAAAGGCCAAATACTGCCACAGGTAGCTACTCTATGTTCACCTTATCTTATATGTAGTGCCAATTACTGAGGAGACAAATACATAATTGACTACTCACATACCTGCTCCTGTTTCCTTGCAATATGTAGATTCAGTAATGTGACCATACGCTCCCTCTTTCCCCTCCAGCCTGCTTTTCCCCTTTAAATTTGAAGCCCTCAAAACTATCTTTGAAGGAAGGCACATGTTAGTGTAGGCAGATAATTAGACATGAGCAGGAGAGGAAGCCCCAGGGGGAGGAAGCTCTGCAAAATCTCATGCCCCAGAGACCACCCAAAACCTACATGCTAAATATAAGCAGAGAGGAGGGGAGATTCTGTGCGGAAAGGAACTCCCCAGGACCCGCCTTAAGATGCCCAGTAATCACTCTTTCTGTGGTTAAGCTGTGAGAACATAGCTAGCTACATGCTGGTAAGAAGGGAAGAAGGACAAAGGCAAAAGTCCTAAGAGGTACACAGGTACAATAAGTACAGATTTAACCGCTATACAACCTTCTTGGGGTGGCACGAATGAGCAACACCACAATTAGATGGGAGTTGTATTGATCCCATGCCTGCACATGAACGTCAATGGACAGCAAGGGAGAATCCCACAAGCCTGGGAGGGAACTATATGGGTACAAAGGCGGAGACTTAAGACAAAAGCTGGAACTTAAAGAAATAGTCCAGCATAATAAAAACCGCAAGGCAGAACTCTCAGAGCTGCTCCCAGCCAGCTTAGCCCAACTTCTCTCTTGGAGTGTATTATTTCTCTCCCATTAAGAAATCTTTTGCCTACTTTACTAATTGGTCTCTTGGCCAAATTCTTTCCTCCGAGAAAACTAAGAACTGAGGACCGCACACTTCCTTGTAACACACAGACCGCAGACTGTTTCTGTGAGTCTGTGTTTTTTCTCCCAGGGATTGTCCTTAACCTTAGCAAAATAAACTTCTAAATTGATTGAGCCCTGTCTCAGATACTTTTCGATTTAGAGTGCAATAAATATCCACTAATTTTTATCTGATTTTTCCTTCTTTGATAATTTTGAAGGGACAAAACAAGGCATCCTTTGTGTATGTCCAAATCTAGAGTCAGTAAATCCTCACTTGATTTAATGAGATGTCCAATATGTCTTTCCAGTTAAAATGGTGTATTGAGGCCGGACGAGGTGGCTCACGCCTGTAATCCCATTGGGAGGCCAAGGTGGGTGGATCACCTGAGGTTGGGAATTTGAGACCAGCCTGACCAACAAGGATTGGGAGGCCGAGATGGGTGGATCACCTGAGGTCGGGAGTTCGAGACCAGCGTGACCAACATGGAGAAACCCCATCTCTACTAAAAATACAAAATTAGCCGGGCATGGTGGCACATGCCTGTAATCCCAGGTACTCAGGAGGCTGAGGCAGGAGAATTGCTTGAACCCAGGAGGCAGAGGTTGCAGTGAGCTGAGATGGTGCCACTGCACTCCAGCCTGGGCAACAAGAGCGAAACTCCATCTCAAATAATAACAACATAAAATAAAATAAAATGATGTGTTGAAATGTTCCCAACTTTCTGCATAAAATTTTGAATCTTACTCATGTTCAGATATGTGAAATACATAACATCTATTCTACTAAATCCAGACCTAAGTGTATTCCCATTCCAGCTTCCTCATGGCTGGACCCCAAAAATGCCTTCAGCCTATCTTATGCCACGTGACACTACTGAATGTTACATGACGGTAGGGTCAGAGTAAAAAAAAGATCTAAGTCTTAACTAAAAATAATAAAAATACCTTAATTTTGAAAATACAAGAACAAATGAATACATTGCTAAATTTTACCCCCATGTAAGTTTTGTTTTCTAAGAGTAAGTGGAAAAGGTAGGTAATGTAGTACAACAAGAATTATGGGTTACAAACCAACAACCTCTTCCACTAACTGGATTGTGACACCCACTATAAATCTGTCTTTTTCTTCAAGCCTGGTTCTGTATACCTAGCTCATTGAGAATCAACTTTAGCCTAGCTTCAATTGCAAAAATACAAGGACTGAAGAAAATGTCAGATACTCAAGACAAAGTCATGAGAAACATTTGATTGATGTAATTTCCTTGGGTTTTCATTCTTGGTATTATATCTCGCCAAACTTTATCCTTCTATAAACAAAGGACTGAAGGATTTTCACCAAGTCTCCATTTTGTGCATCACAAATATAATCAAATCATACCCTTTAGTTAAAAATGTATTGCCCCAGAGGCAAAAAAAAAAAAGTCCACATAATTCCCCATAATTTCCTACACAATGATTCCAGAAAGCAGAAGGCAATTGATTTTCACCAGCACACGCATTAATTTTTATGACACTCTCTCTGAGTTTTGGAAACAAATGAAGTTATTAATATTTGAAGATGTCGGGTAGTATTTTCTGGCCCATCTAATTAAAGAGACTCCATTGCAACCAGACAAGGAGGGGGGTCTAAATCCAAAGTCTAGAATTCGAGCTGGGCCAGCGAAAAGCTCTGCCATTGTGAAGGCAAGTCGGGGTTTAGAAACATTGCAGGCATTGAACGCATTCTTCAAAATTGATATTTCTCAATCTCATGTGAACAAAATGGGAAGCATGGGGGAATAGGCAAAAAGAGATAAGAATTCCCAATTTGAGTCTTCAGTGCCACCCTGAAAAAGGGCTGAGATTGGTTTTTATCTTTCTACAGTAGAAACAACGATCTCTACCTCCAGAATACAATTGAAAAGAAGACCAGGCTATAAAAATGAGGGTTTCTTTCAACTGCAGAGCTATGTAAAAATGTTAGTACTGCTTTCAAAATGGCCACTTATTTAGAAACATTTTTTAGTTACCATCAAATTGTCCTACTTTTTAGTGATAAACGGACCTAAAAATAAATAAGGAGTTGTGTTTAAGGAAATGATAGGCCAAGTTTTCCACACTTTCCCATCCATTCAGTGATAATTATTAAAGGTCACCTTAATATTCTCAAAGAGTAGAGATTTGAACAGGTTCCTTCCTCTGTCTGTTTAGTTTCCCCAGATGAAAAAGAAAGTGTGTTTCTGTGACTTCTCAGCTTCCTTTCAGTTACTCCTTTCAGATATTTCCCAACTCCAAATATCTAACAGTGTCAAAAGGTTACTGTTGCCCTTCACCTCTCCCACAACTTTTGGGAACTTCTCTATAGGTGACAACTGTGGTGTTTCTCCTGCACAGCCTAAGAATGGAAGAGGGGCCCTCCCCCTGAACCCCACCATCAAGCAGTCCTGTATGACCAGGCACATAGGGAGGGACGACACTGAGGAGCCATGCTTACAGAGGACTATTTAAATGAGCACTGAGATTCTTTCACTAATGAACTTTATTTTTTAAAAAAATTCAATACTTTTTGGGGAACAGGTGGTTTTTGCTTACATGGGTAATTTGCATAGTGGTGACTTCTGAGATTTTGGTGCACCCATTACCCAAGCATTGTACACTGTACCCAGTGTGCAGTCTTTTATCCCTCACCCCTCTCCCACCTTTCCCCACAAGACTTCAAAGTTCATTACATGATTCTCATGCTTTTGCCTCCTCATAGTTTAGCTGCAACTTGTAAATGAGAATATACGATGTATGGTTTTCCACTTCTGAGTTACTTCACTTAGAATAATGGTCTCCAACTCCATCCAGGTTGCTGTGATTGCCGTTATTTCACTCCTTTTTATGGCTGAGTAGTATTCCATGGTATATATATCCACATTTTCTTTGTCCACTAGTTGGTTGATGGGCATTTAGACTGGTTCCATACTTTTTCCATTGCAAATTATGCTGCTATAAACATGTGTGTGCAAGTGTGTTTTTTATATAATGACTTATTTTCCTCTGGGTAGATAACCACTAGTGGGATTGCTGAATCAAATGGTAGATGTACTTTTAGTTCTTTAAGAAATCTCCATACTGTTTTCCATAGTGGCTGTACTAGTTTACATTCCCACCAGCAGTGTAAAAGTATTTCCTTTTCACCACATGCATACCAACATCTATTATTTTTTGAATTTTAAAATTATGGCCATTCTTGCAGGAGTAAGCTGGTATCACATTGTCATTTTGATTTGCATTTCCTTGATAAATTGATGATGTGGAGCATTGTTTCATATGTTCGTTAGCCATTTGTATAACTTCTATTGAAAATTGTCCATTCATGTCCTTTGCCCACTTTTTGATGGGATTATTTGGTTTTTTCTTGATTTGTATGAGTTCCTTGTAGATTCTGGATACTAGTCCTTTGTCAGATGCATAGTTTGTGAATATTTTCTCCTACTCTGGGTTGTCTGTTTACTCGGCTGATTATTTCTTTAACTGTGCAGAGCTTTCTAGTTTAATTAGGTCCCATGTATTTATCTTTGTTTCTGTTGCATTTGCTTTTGGGTTCTTGGTCATGAACTCTTTGCCTAAGCCAATGTCTAGAAGAGTTTTTCTGATGTTATCTTCTAGAAGTTTTATGGTTTCAGGTATTAGATTTAAGTCATTGATCCATCTTGGTTAACTTTTGTATACAATGAGAGTTGAGGATCCAGTTTCATTCTTCTACATGTGGCTTGCCAATTATCCCAGCACCATTTGTTAAATAGGGTGTCTTTTCCCCACTTTATGTTTTTGTTTGCTTTGTTGAGGATCAGTTGGCTGTATGTATTTGGCTTTATTTCTGTGTTCTCTATTCTGTTCCATTGATCTATATGCCTATTTTTATACCAGTACCATGCTGTTTTGGTGACTATAGAGTTACAGCATGGTTTGAAGTCAGGTAATGTGATGCCTCCAGATTTGTTCTTTTTGCTTAGTCTTGCTTTGGCTATGCAGGGTCTTTTTTGGTTCAATATGAATTTTAGGATTGTTTTTTCTGTTTTTCTATTTGAAGAATGATGATGGTATTTTGATGGGAATTGCATTGAATTCATAGATTGCTTTTGGCAGTATGGTTATTTTCACAATATTAGTTCTACCCATCCATGAGCATAGGATGTGTTTCCATTTGTGTCATCTATGATTTCTTTCAGCAGCATTTTGTAATCTTCCTTGTAGAGGTCTTTTATCTCCTTGGTCAGGTATATTGCCAAGTTTGTTTGTTTGTTTTTGCAGCTATTGTAAAGGGGGTTAAGTTCTTGATTTTATTCTCAGCTTGGTCACTGTTGGTTTACAGCAGTGCTACTGATTTGTGTACATTGACTTTTTATCCTGAAATATTACTGAATTCATTTATCAGACCTAGAAGTGTTTTAGAGTAGTCTTCAGGGTTTTCTAGGTATACAATCATATCATTGGTGAACAGTGACAGTTTGACTTCCTCTTTTATCGACTTGGATGCCCTTTCTTTCTTTCTATTGTCTGATTGCTCTGGCCAGGACTTCCACTACTATTTTGAATTGAAGTGGTGAAAGTGGTCATCCTTGTCTTGTTCTACTTCTCATGGAGAATGCTTTCAATTTTTTCCTGTTCAGTATAATGTTAGCTGTGAGTTTGTCATAGATGGCTTGTATTACCTTAAGGTATGTCTCTTCTATGCCGATTTTGCTGAGGGTCTTAATCATACAGGGATGCTGGATTTTGTCAAATGCTTTTTCTGCGTCTATTGAGATGATCATGTGATTTTTGTTTTTAATTTTGTTATGTGGTGTATCACATACATTGACTTGCTTATGTTAAACCATCCCTGCATCCCTGATATGAAACCCATTTGATCATGGTAGATTATCTTTTTGATATACTGTTGGATTCAGTTAGCTAGTATTTTGTTGAGGATTTTTGCATCTATGTTCATCAGCAATATTGGTGGTTAGTTTTCTTTTTTTATTATATCCTTTCCTGGTTTTGGTATTAGGGTGATACTGGCTTCATTGAATGATTTAGGGAGGATTCCCTCTTTCTCTGTCTTTTGGAATAGTGTCAATATGGTTGGTACCAATTCTTCTTTGAATGTCTGCTAGAATTCAGCTGTGAATCCATTTGATCCTAGACTTTGTTTTATTGGCAATTTTTTTTATTACCCTTTCAATGTTGCTGTTTGTTAGTGGTCTGTTCAGAGCTTCTATTTATTCCTGGTTTAATCTAGGAGAGTTGTCTATTTCCAGGAATTTATACATCTTCTCTAGGTTTTCTAGTTTGTGCACATAAAGGTGTTCATAGTAGCCTTAAGTGATCTTTTATATTTCTATGGTATTGGTTGTATTAGGTTGGTGCAAAAGTAATTGCGGTTTTTGCCATAACTTTTGTGCCAACCTACTACTATCTCTCATTTTGTTTCCAATTGAGCTTATTTGGATCTCCTCTCTTCTTTTCATGGTTAATCTCACTAATAGTGTATCCATTTTCTTTATTTTTTTCTAAGAATCAGCTTTTTGTTTCATTTATCTTTTGTATTTTTTCTTTCAATTTCATTTAGTTCTGCTCTGATCTTTGTTATTTCTTTTCTTCTTCTGGGTTACAGTCCAGTTTGTTCTTGTTTCTCTAGTTCCTTGAGGTGTGACATTAGGTTGTCTATTTGTGCTTTTTCATATTTTTTGATGTAGGCATTTAATGCTATGAACTTTCCTCTTAGCACTGCTTTTGCTGTATCCCAGAGGATTTCACAGGTTGTGTCACTATAGGTTTGATAGATTATGTTCAGTTCAAAGAATTTTTTAATTTCCATCTTGATTTTATTGTTGACCCAAAGATCATTCTGGAGCAGATTATTTAATTTCCGTGTATTTGTATAGTTTTGAGGGATCCTTTTGGAGTTAATTTCTAATTTTATTCCACTGTGGTCAGAGAGGGTACTTGATATGATTTTGATTTTCTTAAATTTATTGAAACGTGTTTTGTGGCCTATTATATGGTCTATCTTGGAGAATGTTCCATGTGCTGATGATAAGAATGTATATTCTGCAGTTGTTGGGTAGAATGTTCTGTAAATTTCTGTTAAGTTCATTGGTTATAGGGTATAGTTTAAGTCCATTGCTTCTTTGTTGACTTTCTGTCTTCATGACCTGTCTAGTGCTGTTGACAGAGTATTGAATTCCCCCACTATTATTGTGTTGTTGTCTATCTCATTTCTTAGGTCTGGTAGTAATTGTTTAATAAATTTGGGAACTTCAGTGTTAGGTGCATATATATTCAGGACTGTGATATTTTCCCATTGGGCTAATCCTTTTATCATTATATAATGTCCCTCTTTGTCTTTTTTAACTGTTGTTACTTGAAAGTCTGTTTTGTCTGATATGAGAATAGCCAGTCCTGCTCACTTTTGGTTGCCATTTGCATGGAATATCTTTTTCCACTCCTTTACCTTATGCTTATATGAGTCCTATGTGTTAGATGAGTCTCTTGAAGACAGCAGATACATGGTTGGTCGATTTTTATCTGCCATTTTATATCTGTTAAATGGATCATTTAGGCCATTTACATTCAACGTTAGTATTGAGACATGAGGTAATATTCTGTTCATCCTGCTAGTTGTTGCCTGAATACCTTGTTTCGTTTTTTTTTTTCATTGTGTTATTGTCTTATAGGTTCTGTGAGATTTATGCTTTAAGGAGGTTCAATTTTGGTGTACTTCAATGTCTTGTTTCAAGATTTAGAACTTCTTTTAGTATTTCTTGTAGAGCTGGCTTGGTAGTGCTAAATTCTCTCAGCATCTGTTTGTCTGAAAAAGACTTTCTCTCTCCTTCACAGTACCTAAGAGCAGGTTTGGGAGTGAGGTTTCTGGCTGTATGGTCACCAGCTTTGGGGTCTTAGGCAAGATACTCAATCTCACTGAGCCTCAACATCCCCATTTATCAAATGAAATTAAGTGCATTGGCCTTAGTATTGCTATGAAGGTTAATTGAGTTACTAGAAGTGGAGTGCAAAGAGCTTGACATTTAATGAATGGTTGATAAACATTACTATTTTATTATTATTTCTGGGAGAAATGAGGAGACAGCATATGGGGAAACTGTTGGGGAGTGGCATTAACAGGAGATGACAGTGAGTCCTGGAGGCCTTGAGAGCAGAAACTTGGGACTGATGAGGAAAAGGCTTAATTTGAGGACAGGGAAAATGAGCTGAAGTTACTCCTTCCTATCTCTGTTATCTTTGCTTTATAGCTCAAGCCTCAGAGAAATATCCCTCACTCACTCCTTGGGCAGTTTAGTAAATAGAGTACTAGCTTCCCCATCTTAGAGTTCTGTTCCTTCTGCCTCATCCCCTCTAAACCACACAAAAAAATGTGCCTCAACACAGGCTGTGGGAGCTTGGGCAAGTTACACTCCGTCTTTGGGGCTTCATCTCTCAATCTGTAAAATGCTGATGTCTCATATTCCTTTGGCCTTACCATACTGTGAGTAAAATAACAAAATTTAAATCTTGGCCCAGCATTTTTTAAAGATTCCTATTTCTATCCCAGATTTGTGGTCTAAACTTTATATTATGATGCTTCTCAACTTTACTAGCCATAAGGAACTCGTTCTCCTTTGAAATTTTGTCTTATTATTTAGAGGATAAAAAAGAAAGCAAAAACAAACCTGGGAATCAGGGTGTGGGGGTAGATGATTCATTCCTGTCATGTTATCTTTTGAAAGGTTAATAGCTACCCCTGCACTACCCCATTCCTTATCTACCTGAATTCCATTTCAGGCAAACAAACAAAATGATCATGAAAAAGGCAATCTTAGAGAGACACTGTCAAGGCTGATAGACTCTGGTAATGAAATTATTCCAACCTCTGCCACCCACACAGAGCTGGCAAGAACAAAGGATGGGTGTTTGTGCAGACGCCTTGTCATAGTGGTAAGCAGCTCAGTGTCACTTGCCTTAGGCCTTCACGTCTCATCCTCAGAACCCTCCCAGAAGGAAGGACATTAGTATTCACTCTGATGAGGAACCAGGAAATTAGACTTTTCCTAAAACCAAAAAAAAAAGCAATGCCAGCTTTGCAAACCCACCTGAGTCTTTCTAGGTTGCATGTGCAGTTTATCATTCCCATTTAGGGGAATAAATTCTTACAGAATCTTTGAATTTAAGCACTGGCAGGACTTTAAATGGCATCTATGCCAACCAAGCACATTCAGTATTTAAGTCCTCTTGCTTAGTACTCAACCAAAGTGTCACCTAGCCTCACTTGAACACTTCCAATGAGAGTTCCAACTGAGAACCTGTAGGAAGAACTCAGAAAGGCAAAAAGGAAGTCACAGGGCGCCACAGAGCTCAGAGACAGCTGAATATGAGAACTGAGTGAGTGCATGGTGGTGGTAGTGTTAGCAGTGGAAGAGATCTGAGTTACCCCGAGTTACCCCAAGTTACCGGCAGTGTATCTGTCACAGTCCATAGCAACTTCAGTCCTCGCCTCCTCAAAAGAAATAATTTGACTAAGGGGCATACAGCAGAAAAAGATACCCAGGCAAGTTCCAGAGCAGGAATGGAAGTTTATTAAAAAGACTTTAGAAGGGTAAAGGAAGGAAAGAACCCTTGGAAGAGATCCAAGTGGGTGCCTAAAGGTTAAAGAGAGAAAAAAAGGAAGCCGCCTTTAACCAAGGTTCTAGGATTTGATAAGCTCCCCTCTTCCCCATGATTCTTCTCTTAGGGTGTGCTTTCTGCATGCACGGTGCCCTCGTTACCCTTGGGAATTGAGCATGCACAGTGCGTTTAGAGAGTTTATGAGTTTATGCGGCTTTTTTCCCTTTTTCCAGTGGCATGTGCCCCCAGAATGTCATACTTCACCATTTCATCTCTTAACATGCATGCCCAAGGGGCTTCTCCCTGGTGCCTGCATTCAATTAACATTTTGATGTTAACAGGTGCGGATCATCAGGAGATGTCCTCTCCCTGGCACTGGCTGTCAATTTATCACTTTTAGAGAGGCAATGCGATAATTGCCAAACTGTCACCCGACATTTCTAGTGGGTGGGGGAAGAGCCCTCTCATGCCCCTCTCATGCCTATCTGTAACAGTAGGGTGGCCAAGGGATCCTGTGGGATGCTGGAAGAAAGAAGGAAAGTATGGAGAACTTGCCTTGGGTTTGGAGAATGTGGGAAGTTTGGGCTTCCTCATGGGGTCAGTGTTTCCATAAGCAGCACTTTAGGAAGGGTAGGTGAGCTGGGCTAACAGGGAGTAGGAGATCCACCTCTTCCCTAAATTTAACTCTTGGACATCTTGGTCTTTCTGGATTGTGTTGCAAGGACAAAAATATTGGGTTGAGCATAATGAGACTTTATCATTATATATCTGCTATCAGTTATCAGTGAAACCATGAACAAGTTTTAAAAAATCATCTGAAATTTACATACAGGCCAGAGAGATTATTGGGTAATCTTTCAGTGCTGAACCTAACTTTCTATTTACTGGATTATTTTACTTTACTGTAAAGGAAAGCCTCACTTATAAATTTAGTTCAGTAGAGATATAAATAATCTCTGCCCAGTGGAACTAATAGCCCCAAAGTGTACAGTTTATGATCCTATTAAATGTAAACCAGTCTTTATATAGCTTATTACACACCAAGCTATTAAATTGCTTGTATAGACCTAGCTTCTCAAATGTTCTTCGGGGTGGTTCTCAATCTTATTGTTTCCCCACTAACTAATGAGTTTAATAAAATCTTTGAAACATGTTCACTATTTGTATGAGGCATACTTCTACCTTTTTGAAGATTATACTTTAACAGGAAACTCACTTCTGACTCCAAGGATTTGGTTGTCTTATCTTTTAAAAGATGCATTAGGATTAGAGGGTCTTTAAGAGCCCACTCTGAGATGTCTGAGCCACTAAGCCACCTGGGCCCCGTCTTCTCCACCATCCCAGGGTCTCCAGGGAAAAGGCCCTCTTAACTCTCTGGAGCTGAGAATTAGCGACTGCCGATACTGCTTCCTGCCATGGCCCCCCAGAAAAGGTGGTCAAGTCACATTTGGACACTGCAGGCCTTCAGCAACTCTGAGATTCTTTAGAAGTTCTCAGGAGACAGAATACATTGTTTTTCCCCACTTATTCCCATTCCCCAGCCTCTCCCTCCTCCTAACCACTCTCTACTTCCCATTACAAACCTGAAACATTCCTGGTTCTACATACCCAGCTTTTAGTTCAACCCAGAGCCTAAGGCATCACCCCTGAGTGCTCACCTCTTTGACATCCTTAAGTGGAAATCAGCCGTGCCTTTTGGCCTCAGCTGAGGCAGCAGGGGTCAAACAGCTACTCCTCTCACTCCTGCAGAAGGGGTGTAAAATCGCTTCCGGCTCTGCCATCTGATGAATCTGTCCTTCCAAACCTCCAGAGGCTTCTCTGTCTCTGCCCTTTTGGCCTGAGGTTGTTCAGAGGGCATTATCCTCTAAACTGAAAGTGTCTGAATTCACTGAGAGCGAAAATGTGGTGTGTAGATGGGGCAGAGAACATGAAAGGAAGTTCAGGAAAGGCCAGAGATTACATTTAGCATTCCTGAAAGCCCCTTTTGGCCTTTGGCAACAATTAATGATCAACACATGGAAAAAGCCTTTTCCATTTCAAGGGATGACTGATTTTGTTATCAGCAGCTTTTGCTGAGCCTTCCTAGGTCAGATGTCTGTGTGCGTGAGAATAAGCTCAGTGTGTACAGTGTTTATGAAATAAACATTTTTCTGTTTCTGATGCCAAGTTGGCTGTCAGGCCTGACTGCTAATACTCATGGCTTGGTCAGGTGCTGATAAATTTCTCTTGGTACCTTTCTTCCTTCTAGTGATGACCCCATCCATTATTTTAGGAGCCAAATTAATTCCCCAGCATGGGGAGGGAGTGATGCTTCCCAGGCTGCCAACCACAGCCTGGGCCCTCACCCCTCCTGTACTATGCAGTTGGATGGGGGGCTCGGAGGAGGGGGTGCTGAAGGTTAAGCCCAAATGTCTGATAAATCACATAATATTTATTGGGCTTTGAGTGGTTACACAGGGTGCCACAGAGACAAAATCCCCAAAAGTTTGGATGTGAATATCCTGAAAATATGAAATGAAGTCAGCCAATCCATGATGTATCTATGTGACACACTGAGAGGGTGTTTTTAAACACCTCCCTCCCGTACACAACAGAGATCTTAGGGACCCTCTGCTTCAGTTTAAAGAAAAGTTTCCCCAAAACGTTGTGGGCATTTGTGTCTCTGAGAAGGAAGAAAGCTGAAGCCAACTCCAAACAGATTCCACACTTGTTTATAAGTCTTGAGCCTCTGGGACATAATTCTCTCAAAGATCACATCCCCAGCAAGAAAAAAGAGTCAAGAGAGATGGATACCTGGCTAGGGCTAGGGAAGGAGTTGTCCTCTCACTCTTGGCCACTCTTGGAATTTCTTGAAGTAATCAAATCTTGAGGCTGGGGATTTATCCACGGGTTGGAGCGATACTTATATATGTGTTATTAAAACTTAACAGTGATCACAGCAATTATTTATAATTTAGATCAACAAAATGTTATTTGGGGGAAGTAATTCATCACTGACATTGTTCAGAATTGGTGGGATATAATGGTAATTTAAAAATTGTTCAGAATTGGTGGGATATAATTGTAATTTAAAAATAAACAACTTTTATGCGTTTTATTATGAATTTAAAATTCTATACAGTGAATGTCCCCTTCATTGCCTAGACCAAAGCCCTCCCACTGCCCTTGCCTGGGTATCTACCTCCAGCTAATGAACTTGGGTCTTTAATAAATAATGTTAGTCTAAGGCTGCCTTAACCTTTGCAAAGTAAAAACATCTGTACCGTCTGCATTTCTATAATTGTGATTATATTTATTTATTTATTTATTTATTGAGACAGGGTTTCGCCCAGTCTGGAGTGCAATGGCACATTCTCAGCTTATTACAACCTCTGCCTCTGGGCTCAAATCATTCTACTACCTCAGCCTCCTGACTAGCTGGGATTATAGGCACATGCCGCCACGCTCAGCTAATTTTTGTATGTTTAGTAGAGACAGGGTTTCACTCTGTTGCCCAGATTGTTCTCAAACTCCTGAACTCAAGCCATCTGCCCTCCTCAGCCTCCCAAAGTACTGGAATTACTGGTGTTTCTCACTGTGCCTGGCCGTGATTATATTTAAATTGTGGTTGGAAGAGGAGTCAGAGTAAAGAAGAAAAGAGGAGACTAGGTAATATAAAAAGAAAAAGGAGTTTGAGACCAGCCTGACCAACATGGTGAAACCCCATCTCTACTAAAAATACAAAAAAATTAGCCAGGTATGGTGGCTCATGCCAGTAGTCCCAGCTACTTGGGAGGCTGAGGCAGGAGAAAAGCCTGAACCAGGGAGGCGGAGGTTGCAGTAAGCCAAGATTGTGCCACTGCACTCCAGCCTGGACGACAGAGTGAGACTCCGTCTCAAAAAAATAAAAAGAAAAGAAAAAGGGGAGAGAGGCATATCAGAATAAAGAAAATAAACAGGGAGAATGTAGCCAGGAGTGGGGGCTGCACCTGTACTCCCAGATGTTCCAGAAGCTGAGGTGGGAGGATTGCTTGAGCCCAGGAGTTTGAGGCCAGCCTGGACAATATCACAAGACCCTATCTTTGTTTTTTGTTGTTTTGTTTTTTTATTAAGAACAACAACAACAGAAAGGAAGAATGTGACAGGAAGAGATCTTGGAAATCTATTAAGCCATTAGTTTCTTAAAGTGATGTTTTATTTTAATTTTTATCAAAGTCATATGTGGGCATAGCTTAAGAAAAGTAGAGTCATTCTATAATGCTTATGGCAAAAATCAGCCCTTTCTGGCCCCTCTCAGCTTCCATTTCCTCTCCCCAGAAGCAATCATCTTCCTTTCTTTTAGCTTTTTCTTCTAGTATTCAGCTCCTTGTTTCTGTTTCTTGATTTTTCACTTTTTGATATTAATCACTGATTTCCTCCACCAAGATAAGCATTTAATTGTCTTTCACCCCCAGGCTCTAATCAGGCACGCTTCTCTTACCTTCAAATTCTTTTAAATCACATTTTTTGTTAAACCAATATTCAGTCATAATACTTAATGACTATTTGAATATTATTTATAGCTAAGCAGTGTAGAGTACTCTAATTGCATTTATTTTCTAGTACAAGCTCTTGTTTTATCCCTGACGTTAATAATAGCCTTGGTTTTCATTTTTTGTTTCTCTGCTTACTTTTCCATGTTTCCATTTAACTCACTCTCAAACTCTGTTAGAAATGTAAACTCCTCTTTTAACATTCAAATGCACCAGGTAACCTCTTGTTTCCTTTTGCTTTTTCCCTTGGGGACATCCCCCCGCCCACAGCCTTCCATCACATGGCCCCAATCTAGATGGGTTTCTCTCTACGCTGGCTGCACAGTGAGTGTTCTAGGAGCTTTTTAGTGTCTCACACTTGGTCTTGGACAGAGAGCCAAGGATACTTTGATATCTGAAGAAATCCTCTACTATGAAAGGCAGAGGCCAAAACAAGCAGACAGGGGGAAAGTGAGACAGAAGAGGTAGTCAGTGAAAGCACCAGAAAATGGTACACCCAAACAAAGGCATTAATGCCTCAGATACTGAGATGTTAAGTACAACCCCATTATAATTCCAGGTCCTGTATATGTGACCTGTTTCTGTTTGTTTGTTTTTATGTTTATATGTTTCTTATTTTGTTTTTATCTCCAAAGGCTTTTAGGGTATCTTTATATCTTAACGTCAGAAACTTCATAATGGTGTGACTCGGTACGAATTTTTGTCCATTCACTGTGTAGGTGGCCCCTTGGTGAACCCTTTAAAGTAGGCGATCATGTCCTTCAGTTCTAGGAAAGTTTTTAAAAATATTCCTTTCATAATTTCCTTCCCTTCATTATCTCTGTTTCCTATCTCTCTGGCGCTCCTGTTGTTGGATATCGGGCCTTGTGGACAAATCCACTCGTTTTATCTATTTCCTATTTTCTATGTGTGGGCAAGTAGGTGGGCAATAAGTAAGGATATTTCTTTTTTTTTTTTTTTTTTTTGAGACAGAGTCTTGCTCTGTCGCCCAGGCTGGAGTGCAGTGGTGCGATCTCGGCTCACTGCAGTCTCCACCTCCCGGGTTGACGCCATTCTCCTGCCTCAGCCTCCCGAGTAGCTGGGACTACAGGCACCCACCACCATGCCTGGCTAATTTTTTGTGTTTTTAGTATAGACGGGTTTTCACTGTGTTAGCCAGGATAGTAAGGATATTTCTTAATTTATACAATTAAAAGAAAGAAATGAATGCTTAGGAGACTGAAAGCTGCGCGCGCGCGCGCGCGCGCGCACACACACACACACACACACACACACAAATCAGGACTCCTTTTCTTGACAGAACTGAGCTGATTTTCAGACTCGTAACTCACTGACTGAAAAGGCCAGGTCCCCAGGAGAAAGAATGCTACAGGAACTCCCAGTCCTTGCCCAAAGAGATGTATAACCATGCATTTGGCTAACTAGATGCTGGGGAAGGGAGAATACACAGATATTCTGAGAACTTTTGGATTCATGGTCTGAATTGGTCCCCAGGCCTCTAAAGCAAATAATAGCCCATTGTTAGAGATGAAGCATGTGGGAGTCAGGTAATAAAAGGAGTTCTAGTTCAGGTTAGACTCACCATGGGTATACTGGTTCCATGGACTCACCCAGTGGCCATTTCCCCAGTTCCTGAATTTATCACTGGAAAGGATGCATGTGGTAGATGGCAGAACCCCTTGCTGATTCCTTAGTCTGTGGGTTAGGAGCTGCTATAATGAAAAAATCTGAGGACCCTCTTTAAAAATGCAACACAAAACCTTAAAATATTATATCTCAAGGGAAATAGTGCCATCCTTAAGACCTAAAAGATACAGAGATGGTAATCTCCAGCATATTTTCATTTAATTCATCAGTCTGGCCCCTACAAAAAGGAATCAGATCCCAGAGCATGACACTGGACTATCTCAAACAACGAAGTGGAGATCTCAATTGCAACTACTGTGCCAGAAGTGATATTTTTGCTAGGGTAAATTCACATAGCTTCAGATATATGGTATATGGACATTGATCTGGCATGTGCATTCTTTTTCATCCCTAAGAAGGAGGATCAGAAGTAGACTGTACTCATTTGGGAGCATAATAGCATACATTTACACTTTTGTCCCAGGGCCATGTTAACCCTCTCACCCTCTGCCATAATACAATCTGCAAGACCCGATCCATCTGGGCATTCTGAAGAATATCACATTGGTTTACGCTATCAGTGACATCATTGATGAGTCAAAAGTGGCAACTGCATCAGAAGCCTTGGAAAGACACATTCACTCCAGAGAGTGTGAGATAATCTCTGTAAAGATTCCCTGCCAAATCAGTAAAACATGTAGGGGCATAGTAATTTGGAGCATGCCAGGAAAACACTTCCAAAATAAAGGTCGAATTATTGCATCTGGACTCTCCCACCACTAAAAGGAAACACAACACCTGATAATCCACACTGCTCTGACCCATTTACCAAAAGACAGAGAAAGCTGACAGCTTTGAATAGGACCCAGAATAGGAAAGGGATCTGCAGCTGGTCCACAATGCAATGTAAGCAGCTTCACCGCATGGGCCATATTATTTGGCAGAACCTATGGAATTAGTTATCTGTAGTGGGAATTGATACTATGTGTAGTTTATGACAATCCCAATGCAAAACAAAATACAGTTTATAATACCTGTGCTCTGAAGCAAGGCCATGCCATCTTCATCAGAGGATTGTATGTCATTCAAAAAAAACAACTCCTGCAATCTGTGTGGCTGTGGTTGAGTTAGAACTCATGACCATGAGACATGCAGAGATAACAGGGCCAGAGATGCCCATCATGGCCTAGGTTCAAAACGGCCCATTAAGTCCTAAAACCACTAAAAATCCATCAAAATATGGGAGCAGTGCAGCCAGGCTAGAGAAGGATAAGTCAGGGCTAGAGAACACAAGTGAGCTAGAAAACTGGTGGTCCAGCCCTCATGTCAACCACCACTGTTGCATTAGTACCTCTCCCTCAGCTCACATCTGGCCATGTAGTGGCTGTGGTGGTATGCAGGTGGGGGGATTGTCACTTTTAACCAGCCAACAGATGAAGGAAAAGGCCAATCATGGTTAACCAATGGTTTAGTTCAATATGTGGTGAAAGCTGAAAACAGGCTGTGGCTGCATTACACCCTCCATCAGGGGTGGCCTTGAAAGGTAGTAGAGAGAAGAAATCCTCCCAATGGGCAGAGCTTTGATTGGTGCACCTGTTCATCCACTTGATTTGAAAAGCCAAATGGACCAGTAAGCATAAGTATAGACTCATGTGCAGTGACAAATGGCCCAGCTGGTTGATCAGAGGCCTGGAAGGAGAAACCTGGGAAGATTAGAGATAATAAAGTTTGGGGAAAAGGAATGTACACAGATCTTCAAAAGTGAGCACAAAATGTAAAGATCTCTGTATTTTATTTTGATTCCCACCAGAAAGCACCCATCATGGAAGAGGCACTAGACAATTAAGTAGACAGAATGTCTATGCCGGTTGCTGATAGCAGACTGTGCCATCTGCCACTCCAGTACTGGCACTATGTGTGCATGAAAGGAGTGGCCATGGAGGTAAGAATGGAAGGTATGCATGGGCCCAACAGTATGAGTTTCCACTCACTAAGTTTGATATGAATAATCCCACTGCTGAATGTCCAATCTGCCAACAATACATGAGCCCTCAATGTGGCACCATCCCTTGAGGAATCAAACCAGCTACTTGGTGGCAAATTATATCCCTTCCATCATGGAGAGGGTAGTGATTTATCTTGACTGTGCTCAGCACATACTCCACATATGGCTTGTGTTTCTTGCGTATAGAGCTTTGGCCAGCACAAATCTCCAAAGACTTGTGGAGTATTTGATCCGCAAGCCCAGGATGCTTCATGTAATGGACTAAATCCTGCCCCCTCCCCCCAAATAAAAGTATGTTGAAGAGCTAAACCTTGGCACCTCAGAATGTGACCTTATTTGAAATTATGGTCATTGAAGATGTAATTAGTTAAAATGAGGTCATACTGGAGTCCGGTGGCCCCCAATCCAATATTACTGCTATTACTGGTGTCCTTATAAAAAAGGGAAATTTGAACACAGATATAAACACAGGGAGACTACTGGGTGAAGATAAAAAGCAAGAATTAGGGTGATGCTTCTACAAGCCAAAGAACTCTAAAGATTGCCAACAAACCACTAGAAGCTAAGTGATAGGCAGGAAACTGATTCTCTCTTACAGCCCTACCAAACTAACATAGCACATAATGTCACATTAGACCAAGGGACAAAATTTGTAGCAAAACAGTTACAGAAGTGGCAATATGACCATGGAATTTCCTGGTTTTACCAAATACTGCATTTCCCAGAAGCTGCCAGCCTGATAGATTAATGGCAGATCAATGATCTTTAAGATGCAGCTGTGGTGCAATTTAGAGATGCTATCTCGTAAAGATGAATCACCATCCACCAGAACGCAGTATACAACCTGAATCAATTACCATCACATGATGCTGTGCTCACAATAAGTAGAATATATGGGTCTGGAAATCAACAGGTGGTTTAGGAGTAACTCTGTTGACAATGCTTCACATTAAATCACTTGCCATTTTCTGTGCTTCCCATTGCCACAACTCAAGGCTCTGCAGGTCTAGAGATCCTAGATGGTGAATGGTTCCACCAAGAAACACAGCAGAAGTCCCTATGTCTTTCTATGGCTGATCATTCCAGAGATCCTTTGCCAAGAGTGCAGCAGACAAGAAAAAGAGTTATGCTCCTGAATGCAAATCAATACCACAATGATATACCATCTCACACCAGTCAGAATGGCTATTTAAAAAGTCAAAAAATAACAGATGCTGGCAAGGTCGTAGAGAAAAAAGGAATGCTTTACACTGTTGATGCCAGTATAAATTAGTCCAGCCATTGTAGATGACAGTGTAGTGATTCCTCAAAGACATAAAGACAGAAATACTATTTGGCCCAGTTATCCCATTACAGGGTATATACCCAAAGGAATATAAATCATTCTATTATAAAGACACATACACGCATATGTTCATCACAGCTCTATTCACAATTGCAAAGATATGGAATCAACCTAAATGCCCATCGATGATACAATGGATAAAGAAAATGTGGTACATATACACCATGGAATTCTATGCAGCCATAAAAAAGAATGAGATTATGTCCTTTGCAAGGACATGGATGAATCTAGAGGCCGTTATCCTTAGCAAACTAACGCATGAACAGAAAACCAAATACCACATGTTCTCACTTGTAAGTGGTAGTTAAATGATGAGAACACATGGACACATAGAAGGGAACAACTCACAGTGGGGCCTCCCAGAGGGCAGAGGGTGGGAGGAGGAAGAGGATGAGGAAAAATAAGTAATGGATACTGGGCTTAATACCTGGGTGAGGAAATAATCTGTATAACAAACCCCCATGACACAAATTTACCTATATGACAAACTTGCACATAGACCCCTGAATCTAAAATAAAAGTTTAAACAAAAAAGAGTTACCTTCCTGATCATCAGAGGGAAATAGGACTACTATTAAACGATGGGTGTGGGAAGAATATGTTTGACACCCAAGTGATTCACTGGCGCATCTCTTGGTATTTCCCTAAGTTTGATAATATTTAATAGATGGACAAGGGAAGAAGCCACAGACTGAGAAGAACGTGGTGACCCAGGGCTCACAGTCCTCACGATAAGTGTTTGGATAGCCTTATAGGTAAGCCACCTAAACCAGCAGAGGTGTTAGGATAAGGAAAATTAAGAACTGGAGGTAGAAAAAAGAGATTATGGGTGTACATCTGCTGTCCCAAGACCAGATGCAGTGGTAGGGGCTAAATTTATCCACTAACCTTCCTCTTGTATGTTTCTGCCAGAAAAGAATCCCAGAAGACCTTTCTCCAGATGTAGACTTTTTATACAAAGCAAGTAGATTTGAGTTTTGCAAGATGTGGATTGTAGTGGAGGCTGTGGTGCACCACTCACATCACTTCCTTGAGGACTAAGGTGCTCATTGTCCAAGCTTTTGAGAACATTGCCTATTGGATGCTTGTAGCTGAGACTCTACCACAGATCTGATTCCAGCCAAAGGTAGCTGTCTCACCTAGGGTTATCCCAAAGGATGATGTCTAATTCTTGTCTAATGAATATTATACCTTCTCTTACCTCACTGAGGTATAATAGTTTTACTTTTTAAATGTTTTTTTGGCTTTCTTATCCTGTAATCATCTCTATTTCTTCAGAGTCTTTTTTGTTTTAACCTTTTTTCTTCTTTGCCTTTATATTAGGGGACTTTATCAAACATTTGAGAATCCCTTGGCAGTCTGTCCAGTCACATTTAAGGTGCAAATATGAGACCTTAAAAAGCCACCTGCAAGCTCTGGCGGAGGAGATTCCATCCGATGGGTTCACTCTGAGGTTATCAGAATTGGAGCCCCCACCCCCTTTCAGTGTACATATTTTCTTTTATCTTGAGCAGATCCGTTTTTCTAGAAAAGGAGTCCTCCACTGTTCTGTGTCTATGACGGATGGGCAGGTAGGTTATAAAATGGCTCCAAGGGCTGATAGTGGGGTAAGAGGGTCTCATTAGTCAGTATGTGAACATCCATGGTCTTTTTGATTGCTTGTGGCTCCTCCTCTCTTAAGGATTTCCCTGAGCCATAGTCCCTATGAGAAATGTCTTCAGAGAAGCAGCCTCCATTCTTCTCCCTCAGTTGGGTAAAGTGTGGTTACGAGGCTGCCTCGGAGAGGGGAAAGAAATTTGGTATAGTCTTTCAGCCAACACTCCCACTTTTGCCTTCCCAGTGCCCACTTTCAGAGCTACTTCATCCTACAGTCTGGAGCCTTTTTGGAATTGTGCAACATGAGTCACATCTTGGTTTTTCCACACTAAACTTATATTCTGGCTCACCCTACTCTGCTAAGTCAGTTACCTGCCACTAGTCCATCAGTGTTCTATCTTCTAACCATTCTCCTTGCCCTTCTCTATTGATGCCTTTATTTCCTTTTGCTGTCAGTGTGGTTTCAAGAGAGATCAGAGGTAAATACATGTGATCAACTCTCCATGTTTTACTGCCACCTATTTTATAGATGGAGAAACTAAGGCCCCGGAAGGGATTATGACTTGCTGAGGTCATACAGCATTGCTAGGCTATAAATAATATTTTCATGTAGATCCCCAGGCCAATGTTCTTTGTGAAGAAAACAGGAGGAATTCAGGAATTCAATAGTGTGGTTTGGTTTGGGGAGGGGGTATGTATACAGAGAGAGCACTGGTAGGGGGATCCTGAAATAAAATGAAGAGATGGGCAGAAAGAAGGGAGATATTTTCATCCTTAGGTCTTTTGGTCGCTTATATTTGTCTTCAAATTCTTTCAAGATATTTATTGTGTACAGGACCCTCTTTCTGTGTTTCCCACTATTCTATTGCAAGACAGACTTCTCACTATTTCTATTCTGTACTCCATTCTTTCCCAAAAATAGATGGTATTTTAAAAATGTGGTTCTACTCAAATTGCCCATATCCTCAAATGCTTGCAATGACTCCACACTGCCTATGGGATAAAGTCCAAATCCCCTCATTTTTCAATAATTTTGAACTAGGTGAGGAGAGAGGATGACAAGGAAAAGTAGAAGGAAGAGATGGGAGTAACTTGACAAAAGAAGGGAATAAGTGTTGCTGATCAGGAGAGGTTGAAGATGACTCTGAGGTGAAAAGTTTGGGCGACTTGGGGGATTTAAAACAGGAGAGTCAGAGGCGTTGAGCTTGGCTTTAAACATGACAGCCACACAGAAATGCCTAGCAGACAGATGAAAATAGGAGGTGAAGGATGCATCAGAGGATCTCAGGATTGGCAAGTTCTTCTGTGATTCCCAATCCAATGCTGAAAGAAGTGAGAATATGATAGCTCCAAGGATCATCAAATCAAAGGGAATCTCTTTGAGATGGAGATATTTGAGTGGGTTTAAGTAGGGGAGAAAGAAGAACAAGAGGAGATGGGGCTGACTGGTATTTCTAATGTATAAAGTGCTCTTTTTTCTATCAAACCTGAAGCATACCTAAAACATAATTCCCTGATTCATACTGTAGTATTGATAACTATATTCATTTCTTATTGCTTCTCTAATAAATTACCACAAACTTAGTGCATTAAAACAAGACAAGTTTATGAGCAAGCAGTTCTGAAGGTCAGATGTCCAAAATCAGTGTCACTGGGCTAAAGCCATGTGCAGGCAGGGCTGGTCCCTTCTGGAGACTCCAGGGGAGAATCTGTTTCTCTGTCTTTTCGGGTTTCTAAAGGCTGCCTGTACTTTTTTGCCTGTGACCTCTTCCTCCAACTTCAAAGCACTTCAACCTCTTGTTCCATTGACAAATCTCCTTTTTCTGATTTTGACCTTGTTGCCTCCCTGTTACAAAATCCTGGTTCTTATCCACCCGGACAATATGAAATAATCTAACCATTTCAAGGTCCTTAATTACATCCGCAAAGTCCATTCTACCATGTAAAGTAACATGTTTACAGGTTCTGGGGATTAAGTCATGCATATGTTGGGAGACACCATTATTCAGCCTCCCACACTTTCTGAGCTAAGTATATTGATATCACTGAGTGACTTAGTGAATGAATGATTGAAGACTTTTTAGCAATTCGACAATATTTATTACTAAATCCATTATGTACTTGGTCATGTTTCATACTATTTTCAGAGGATAGCTAGGAAACCAGTGTTTATTCTACAAACTTGATCCTGTTTGGTCTCAAAATGAATTTTCAGTTATATTAAAGTGGCAGCCAGTTCATTGACTACCATGGAATTAAAATAAGAGAAAGTGGCAAGCCTATTTTCATCATTCTGATGTAAAGCATTTGACTACAATAAATACAAGCAGCAAAATAAAGACACAGATGTTCAATGGATCTGGGTCTCGACTGGGCCCTAATTTCTCATACCCACTCCCCTTAGCCTCTTTTGCCTCAGCTGACTGGTTCTTGGCTTGGTTTGCGAGGTACACAGCACCAATTCCAGGTGAGGAATTCCCAGTCTTTAGGTGGGGGAGTAGGGATTTGGACGGCTTTGTCATGTAGCTTTTTAAGCCCTGTCCACAGATGCCCAGAGTGCATGCCTCACAATTGGCTGTGTCATGGGATCCTTCCAGGGACACTTCCAGGATTACTGGCATTTCTGGAGACTTCCTCGTGCCATTTCCATAGTATTTCTTCAGTATATGCTGCACCAGGTTGCTCAGAATCCTCACGGTGCTATCCGAGGAGAACTCAGGCATCTCATATTGGGACCAGGAGCACTTCTGGCACCTTTGGCCAAAGAGCCTCATACGCACCTGGCCCTGGGATGTCCAGTGCTCCCAATACGTGTGGCACAGAATCTGCACTTGGGCGGAAGCCCAACTTCGCTGGCAGGAGGAACACCGGAACCTGCAGTCAGAAGGAAGACACCCATTATGCCTTCATCTGGTTGTTAACCTGAGGGAAAATGGTCTTGGCCCCTGTCTCTAACATCCTTTTCCATTTGAAAAAATGCATGTGATTTAGATTGTCCCAGTCATTGATAAACAGGAACAAGAAGGACTATGTTTCACATAAGGCTTTTTCCTGTGACCTACTGAGTATCCACCCATATGTTACACCCAAGTCTACCTCTTTGCTAGTAAAACATCTCCAGATGCCTCTGAGGGAAAATCATGTCTGCCATCTTCCAGAGAAACTTACTCCTAATTTTGGTCATAGAAAGCTTTGGTAAAGTATCTATTTTGATGCATACAATATAATTGGTCTTTATAATTTTATCCCATTTCATCTGTGAAGTAAGCACTATTAAACCCAATATCCAGATAAGGAAACTGAATCATGAAAAGGATACGCAACCTGCTTAAGGACACACAGGGTAAATGTTAGAGGCATGTTGCTAATCTCAGGCCATCTGAAATTAATCTCGTTTACCTGCTGTAACACGTTGCCTCTGGTGAGTAGTGTAGCTAATCTCTCACACCTGGAGAAACAGACTGCATCCCTCATACCTGGGTTGAAGATCCAGTTTACATCAGGAAGACCTTGGGCAAAGCCCTTCCCTTCTATAACCCTCATTGTTTGAATCCATAAAAAAAAAAATTCAAGGGTTATATTGGCAGCATCAAAAGAGATGATGTATGTGAAAACACTTTGTAAGCTACAAAATGCTTTTCAAAAGCTGATTGATATTTTCCAAAAGTACACTGGTAGGTTGCTTTTCCGATCTCAAAATGACAATCAAATCAATTCATCCCAACAGGAGAAACACCTTCTTTCTGTTTGGAGGAGTGCCAAAACGTTGTAAGACATCATGAGTCCCTCAAAAAGCTCTGGCTGGTGTGGACAGAAACATTTACACATTTCCCTGGATTAGAAAGCAGAGCAACATGACTGCTATACGGGCTCTGACAAGTGACTTGAGAACTGTTCTGGAGACGTTTAGGAGGCTTTATTTAAACAACAGATTCTGCAGCTAAAAATAAGCATATACTGTATTTGATACAATATATAATAATACATATATTATTTATAAATTTATTATTCTGAAATACATAGTACATATGTATATATAATTATATATCATTTATGTATACATATACATATATATTTTATCTTATCCCATTATCTTATGGGAATGTATACGAAGGAATACTTACTCTGCCTAGGAGAACCAGAGAATGCTTTTAGGAGGAGGAGGCACTAGAGTGGGCCTTGAAGGATGAGCAGGGAGGGGTGAGGGGAGGGTCTGCTGAACAAGCAGAACTCCATGAACAAGGGTGTGGAAGTCTGAAGATGCATGGCATAGCTAATAGTCCATAAGGAATGGAGTAGGCCATACCTGAGGCAGGATGGGGCAGGCAGGCAAGCTGAGTAATAGGTCAGATGAAAACTAGACTGAAGGTCCTGTGTGTCATTTAAAAATAAATTTGATTATCCAGGTCAGCAATTCTCACCCTCCTAACATGGTCAAGGAAACTGGTTCCTGCAACCTGGAGGCTTGCTGGGGGTTAAAGAGGGAAGTGGTGAGTAAGGGAGGAGTATTACTTGGTTACTCCATGAACTGGGTTTTAGATTTAGTTTTTGCAACATCATTCTATCCTATTATCCCCAGGCCTTCAGTAAAGCAATGTTCAGAGTAACTGCTTGATCTTAGCCAATTCTTAAGATATTTAAAAAAAAAAAAAAAAAAAGGCTCCGTCCCAGGCTTGTACTGAACAGTGCCAAGGCTTGGAGAGCTGGTGCAGCTGGGGGAAGCTGGTCAGGACTGCTGGGGAGACTGCAAAAGACTCTAGAGGTAGTCTGGAACAAATGATGTGGTGAGAAACTAGAAGGGCAAATTTATGGAATAGGGAGCCTTCTCCAGGGTTTTCCAGAAATATTTACGGAGGGAAACCTAGTAAAAGAAGAAACTTCCAGCAGTTAAACAAAATGGAGGTTTGGAGTCGTCTTATCATGTCGACCCTAAAGAGTACTATGACCACAATAGGATGGAGGCCCTGGTGATATTTACTCCTTCAACAAGCTCTCAGAGGAATAAATCATGCTAAGCTGAGCCTGAGCCTCTCTTCTCAGAGGGGCTATTGCCTGGGAAACCCACACTCACCAGCCAAATGCTCTCTGTTGGTATTGCTTCCACCCTTGAGCCAGGCAGTCTAGCTGAAGGTTGCCATCCAACTTCAGCGTCCATGTGGCCCGGGGTTTTGCCTCTTGGATTAGTTCTTGAAATGTCTGCTCCCAAGTCCGGAAATCTACAACCATTTTTTCCCTCTGAAGCTGAGAGAGTAGCTTTCAGGTTTGCTCGTTTCTCAGGAAGAGACAAACAGTTTCAGTTTCGGTGTTCAGTTCAGTTTCTGTTTCTGTGTATGGACATGAGCTGTTTTTTCAACCTTCATTTTACACTGTCTGAGTACACAGAACAAGTCTTTGTTCCGAAAACAGCAGCAAAACTGTGTTAGTTAATAGGCCTTGCTGAGAGAGAGAGAAAGAGTTCTGTTCTAGATTCTGGGGTCACATATAAATTCGCTTTTATTTTATCTCTCTCATTTTTTATAATAGGCAAAGTGAGAGGTGACAGCATGCTGGCAGCCCTCGCAGCCCTCGCTCGTTCTCGGAGCCTCCTCGGCCTCGGTGCCCACTCTGGCCGTGCTGGAGGAGCCCTTCAGCCAGCCACTGCACTGTGGGAGCCCCTTCCTGGGTAGGCCAAAGCCAGAACCGGCTCCCTCAGCCTGCTGGGAGATGTGGAGGGAGAGGCACGGGCGGGAACCGGGGCTGCATGCAGGGCTTGCAGGCCAGCTAGAGTTCCGGGTGGGCGTGGGCTTGGCAGGCCCTGCACTCGGAGCGGCCGGCAGGCCCCCCGCCCTGGGCAGTGAAGTGCTTAGCGCCTGGGCCAGCAGCTGCGGAGGGTGTGCCAGGTCCCCCAGCAGTGCCGGCCCACCGGCACTGAGCTCGATTTCTCGCTGGGCCTTAGCTGCCTCCCTGTGGGGCAGGGCTCGGGACCTGCAGCCCGCCATGCCTGAGCCTCCCCACCCTGGGCTCCTGCGTGGCCCAAGCCTCCCCGACGAGTGCCACCCCCTGCTCCATGGTGCCCAGTCCCATCGACCGCCCAAGGGCAGAGAAGTGCGGGCGCACGGGCAGGACTGGCAGGCAGCTCCACCTGCTGCCCCTGGGGCGGGATCCACTGGGTGAAGCCAGCTGGGCTCCTGAGTCTAGTGGGGACTTGGAGAACCTTTATGTCTAACTAAGGGATTGTGAATACACCAATGGGCACTCTGTATCTAGCTCAAGGTTTGTAAATGCACCAATCAGCACCCTGTGTCTAGCTCAGGGTTTGTGGATGCACCAATCAGCACTCTGTCAAAACGGACCAATCAGCTCTCTGTAAAACAGACCAATTGGCTCTCTGTAAAATGGACCAATCTGCAGGATGTGGGTGGGGCCAGATAAGAGAATAAAAGCAGGCTGCCCCAGCCAGCAGTGATAACCCACTCGGGTCTCCTTCCACACGGCGGAAGCTTTGTTCTTTTGGTTTTAGCAATAAATCTTGCTGCTGTGCAGTGTTTGGGTCTGCTCTGCCTTTATCAGCTGTTAACACTCACCCGGAAGGTCTGCAGCTTCACTCTTGAGCCAGCAAGACAATGAACCCACCAAAAGGAAGAAACTCAGAACACATCCGAACATCAGAAGGAGCAAACTCTGGACACTCCGCCTTTATGAGCTGTAACACTCACCGTGAGGGTCCGTGGCTTCATTCTTGAAGTCAGTGAGACCAAGAACCCACCAATTCCGGACACAAAAGCACTATTTTTGGCACTGGGAAAAAAGAGTATCCTGTAGCTAAGAAACAATTCCTGCCCCCACAGATGCTCACATCCAGGTGGAGACAGGGAGGTTAGGAGCAGGGTAGGGGAGCACGTGTTTAATGCTCATCTCCTACCCCTGATGAATCCTCACCAGTCCCGCGAGGGAGGAGTATTCTTGGAATTTTGCGGGTTAACTGAACAGAAAGCTGGGATACTTTGTCCAAATCCCCTCAGTTAACAAGCAGTGGAAGTGAGACTTGAACCCGGGTCTGTGTGACTCCAAAACCTGCCATGTGTCCGCCCGCCTCACTCCCTGAAGAGAAGCTGAGAATGGCATTTCAGGTTCCAGGCTGGCACACTGGAGCCAGTGTCAGAGGAACCGTAGGGAGATTTCCTGGCTCCTGAGGCAGGAGGTCAGCTGCACGAAGGGATTATCAAACTCTGCCCTCCACTCTGTAAATTATATGGAAGGGCAAATACTCACAGGTGTGGGGGCCGTCTTTCAGTGGTAGGATACAGAGAATTCCCATTTTGGGGTAAGGGATTGAGATGAGATGACCTTTAAAGACACTTGTAAGTCTAGAACGCAGAGATTGGTCCAGAGAGTAAGCTTTGTCCTCCTGGGGCTTAAATAGGGGAGATAGGACAAGCAGGATGCTTACTTAGGTCTTTAGAACACCCGCTACAGCTTCTGTGTCTGAGACAGGATCAGCCTCAGTCTTCCTGGGCTTTCTAGGCTTCCATGTGCCCTCTCAGGGACTCAGAGACACCCTCTCTCTTTCCTTCCTTTCCTGGATACCTGTGTCTATACACATGATATAGGAAGCTCTAAGAACTTGTAATTGGATCCACAGGATATTAGAGTTGGGAAAACCCTTAGAAATCAACTTATTCCTTTTCCTTTAATTTTTATACACGAGAAAACTGAGGCTGGGCACCGCGGCTCACGCCTGTGATCTCAGCACTTCGGGAGGCCAAGGAGGGTAGATCACTTGAGGTTAGGAGTTTGAGACCAGCCTGACCAACATGATGAAACCCCGTCTCTACTTTAAAAAATTACAAAGTCAGCCAGGCATGATGGCGCATGCCTGTAATCCCAGCTACTTGGGAGGCCAGGGCAGGGGAATTGCTTGAACCCAAGAGGCAGAGGTTGCTGTTAGCCGAGGTTGTGCCATTGCGCTCCAGCCTGAGTGACAAGAGCATAACTCCATCTCAAAAAAAAAAAAAAAGAAAAGAAAAAGAAAAAAACTGAGACCCAGAGGAATAAGGTCTCCTGCCTAAGGTCACACAGCAAATTACTGCCAATACAGGGCCTGGCTTCAAGTTCTGCTCTCTTGCTCCACCCATGCATAAATCATTTCTCTACCCTTTCTCTTCACTTTCCGCTGGGTTTAGTATCCCAAGTCCACTCTACTTATTCTGTATCTTCAGAGTGTACCTTCAGAGAGTCCCCTTACCCCTGACACCTCAAATGCTCTGTTTTTCCCAAAAGGTAGCTCGATCCGGCCCATTGCATGCCCTCATGATTTCCTTCTGCCTCTTCTTCATGTGTGTGCTTTGATACACCCGCTTGTTCAGGTCAGCCTGGTCCTTTGCATGGGGGTTCAGCAGGAAGATTAAGGGTAATGTGTGTTGAAGAAACACACTCAAAGTGCTTTTTCTATTCTGTCACTCAGTAGCAATCAACACAAAAGACTTCTAACCTAATATGTGGGGAGTTTCCTCACCAACAAGCAAGCAGTCACTTAATTCTGCAGAGGACACCAACTAGATGACCTCTTATTCAATTCAATTCTAATACTATCTACCCCAACCCAGCATGAGATCCCAAGGGTGGAGGGCCCAGTCCACAAGACTGTTCCCCTACAACTTCAGGCTGGGGCTTGGGGCCAGTTGAAAGCCCCATGTTATTTTACCTGTGCTTCTGACCAACTGGTTATATATTAGGATTCCCTCCTTACGTTCGATTAATTTGCTGGAGTGGCTCATGGAACTCAGAAAAACACTTACTTATGTGTGCCAGTTTATTATAAAGGTATTAAAGGGGATACAGATGAAGACATGCATACGGAAAGGTATGGGAAGGGGCATGGAAGCCCACCCTGGGCACACTATCCTCCAGGAGCCTCCTTGTGTTTGGCTATCCTGAAGCTGTCTGAACCCTGTCCATTTGGAGCTTTTATGGAGATTTCATTACGCAGGCATGATCGATTAAACTATGACCATTGGTGATGAACTTAGTCTTCAGCCTTAGAGATTAGGGGATGGGACTGAAAATCCCAACACTCTAATTCTGCCTGGAGCTTTCTGGCGACCAGCTCTCTTCCTGAAGCGACCTAGGAGCTGCCGGCCACCTGTCATTTCATTAGCATACAAAAAGATCTCTTCAGAGATTCTAAGGATTTTAAGAGTTGTATGCCAGGAAATGGAGTCAATGATCAAATATATATTTTACAATATCACTTTGAGATTTGAGGGCTGGATGAAGCCCACTACCTGCCTTCCTCATTACCAAGAAGGAACGGAAAAAGAAAGAAAAGGAAAAGAAGAAAATACAGCCCCTTCTGCAACCCTACAGTGTACTTAAGCCAGTTGGTGGGTGGTTTGTTTGTTTGTTTGTTTGTTTGTTTGTTTTCACCAAGGCATTGTAACTCCAGAATAATAGAATTGTGGGACTTGGTCATTGAAAGAGACCTTTGATATCTTGTGACAGCCCCTCCAATTTCACTGAGACCCAGTGAAGAAAATGACTTACCCAAGGAATGCGGTGTGATAGTTGCAACCTTCGAGCTTTCAACTGTTGAAGGCTTATCCCTGATTGGTTAAAGAACTGCTAAGAGACAGCTGGAAAAAAAAAAAACTGATGAATTCTGAAGAAGCGGGGCATAGCAAAATTTAGATTCTTAACAGTTCAGAGCTGAAATGAATCTACAAGGTCTTATAATCCTGGGATGGCAAACAATGTCTCTCCCCTTTTCTTGTGTAAGACAGACATTGCCAATCAACCTTCTCACCTTTCCCTCGGGGTCTGGGTGTTACTTAAGAATTTCCCTCATCACAGCTTTCTAGGCAGCCACTAGAAACTGATTGGTATATGAAACATTTTTGCCATTTCTGCAATAGTCCAACAAATTACAAAAACTGAAGTCAAGATAGATTTGGGTTAATCAAGGCTTAAGTTCAGTTTTTGGAACCTTAGGCATGTACCCATTTTTGGAATATCATATGACCCATCACAAATAGGGCTAGCACAAAACTTAACACATAGAAATATGTTCTTCTTGGGGACATTTTAGGCTTGGGAAGAAAGGAGGCTAGACAAGAGTGATAAGAATTGGTGGGTATCGGACTGAAAGAGATGAACGTCTATGGCACTTGGCTGGCAAGGCCAGCTCTTCCCCCAGGACACTTGTCCAACCTCTGTCTTGGTGGCCAACTGCTCTGTAAAAGGTGAAACAAGAAGTAAAATGAAGTGTGACACCCAGAGCCAACTGCTACTCAGGCCTAGGGGCTAAGCCTGCTAAGAACACCATTCAGGAGGGCAAAGATTAGATTAAAGGTAACCTCTGAGAAATAGCAAGAAGAAATGTATAAAATCAAAAGAACTAAAATAAAAACTTACAAGTTTCCAAAGGGGCCGTTTGTTTCACAGCTTCTATGAAAATCTGCTGGGCCTCAGGGCTCTTGAGGCCCATTGTTCAGATGTGGAATTTGCCTCAACAGACAATCATTTGGATATTTTTTAGTAGAAAGAATGTCTGTGAGCTTAATGAAAGCTAAGCCCTGGAGAGGTGACCAGTTGAGACCACTGCAAATGGAGACCCCGACTCCTATTCTTGACAGCCACCTCCTCTATTTCAGCACAAATGGTCTTAAGATCAGAGGCAGGACTTTTTCTGCTCTGTTCCAAGGCTGTGGTGAACATAGGTACCCTACATATGCAGAGTTTTTAATCACCCCCATATCAGGCCAATGTCCAGAAACAAGCAGGCCAAAGCTATACTCTGTAAATGAACTTTTCTCCTGTTCCTGATTCACTTTACCAATTTCTCACTCCTGCCCTCAGGGATCACTTTTCATATTAACTACTTGCAGCAAGTTCTTGCCTCAGGCTCTGCTTTTAAAAGAATTTCAACCAATACAGAGTGCAACTTATTTTCTTTTTCTTCTTCTTCTTCCATGTGTAAAAAAGTCCGTTTCCAGTCTGACTTGTAAGAAGCTTGGAAGTCATCACCCCCATCCTCATAGCAAGAGAAAAGCTGAACGAACTGAAAATCAACAACTCTTCTTTTTTTATATATATATTTTATTTTATTATACTTTAAGTTCTAGGGTACATGTGCACAACGTGCAGGTTTGTTACTCTTAAGTACATCAGAGAATTGAAGTCACAGGGCAAACTGCTACCCTGAAAACTAGAGCAATAGATGGGCAGATACAGGGAGTCACAGCTTATCAGAGCCAAAGCCCAGGAATGGAAGTTCACAGCCGGAACTAGTACTGGTAGGGTAAGAACAGTTTAAACTGAAATTGGCAATTGCTGGAAGCTCAGTGAGAACAAGCTTGAGAATTAAATAATTGGGGGGCAAGGGCTCGGTTTTAGGAGAACCCTCACACTTTCAGTTTTACCTCCAGGAGCCCCACCAGGTTGTCACTATGAAGATAGAGAAAAATCTTCTTGTGCATTCATCATGTGAGGAGAAAAATAACCATTTTTGTTAACACTCAGAACTCTCTGTTCTCCCTAACAGTCTGCCCTCAAGGGCAACTGTTTCACCAGAGTAACACACTTGAGTTTACCAATGCCTAATCCACCTGAGAGAAGGGAAATGTGAGCGATAGGAACTACCCCCACTTGTTTCATGTGTGACTTCCTTTCTGCATGACAATGAGGACACAGCCCTCCATGCTTACAGGGTCAGGAAAAGAGAGTCTGGCATAAGCTCAAGGAGTCACGGCTGCCTGTGTGCTTTTTTCTAGGAGAGGAACCAAGTCCCACACAGTTCAGACTAATTATCTACTCAGCTAATAATATCTGGGAGAGAAATAAAGAATTCAATCAGCCATCAAAATTTCTAAATATATTACAATAATAATTAAACCACCAAGCCATGGAAGAGATTTTAAAGGTTCCCTAAGTTCCATTTATTACTTGCTGGCTTTGTAATAGTTAACACCTAAGTTACAAGTAAAAACTTGGATGCTATTCCCAGAGTTAGCCCATGGGAAAAGCAATGAACTTAAAATTAGAAGAAGACAAAGTTATCAATTCCACTTCCAATACTTACTGAGTTACTTAATCTCTGTGAATCTTAATGTCCTTGGCTGTAAAATGGAAATAATACTCATTCCATTAGATTTAATGATATATATACTAATATGACATATACATGGACAGTAATAAAAAAATAGGGTTATTTCAAAAAAGACTATGAAGTGGCATAAGTTAATAGGACTTACATGGAATACAACATTTGAACTCATTATTTAATGAATGAGAAAGAGATAGGGCTCACATATGGAAAGGAAAGAGATATTTAGAACAAGAATCTAGAAAGTGTCTGTGTCTGTGCGTTCAGGAGAAGAAAAGCAAAAGATAAAATGAATAACTAAGATTTGGAGCACTTTATCTCTTCGAATGCACCTTTATACCCGTTATCTATATGGTTCCTACAATAACCCAATGGTTTATGTCCTTTATCAAGAAATGTTTCAGAATGGATGCATCTTAATGGAGCTTTGTAAAATATAGATACCCAGGTCCACCTCTGGAAATTGATTCCACAGGTATGGGGTGGGACTTGTATTATTTAAAAGCTTCAATAATGATACTGAAATACTCCTGGATAAAAATCACTATAAATAGAAAATATGAAGCTCGAGAAGTTTGACTGACTTGCCAAGATCTCACTTTATGAGTAGCAGAGGTACAATGTGAAACAAGATGCTTTAACTACCACTTGTGTGCTTTCTTCCGTGGTGAAAATCTGGAAGGCAGGGTCAGCCTCTGAGTCTATTCATTATGGCTGAGTTGACCTGGCACTGGAAAGCAGCTTGCTGTCTGATGGATGGAGTCCAGGAGACAGCCACAGTCATAATGTATGAATTTAATTAACAGCAGAGGACATCGAAAGCAAGGGAAGAGAGCTGTGAGAAACAGAGACAGATCATTTGGGGCTATTACAATGCAAAGCTGAGGCGAGGCCACACAGCCTGCCAATTATAATGCCAATATGTAGTAACTTGACTTTTTACCTCTGCAGTCTCAGTCTGGGCATGAGAATGCAGCTCGGGCCTCAGTGAGACCCCTGTATCCCCTCTTGATGGCAGTGAGAATTTTACGCCTGTGCAAAGAGCAGCCAGGAGCCCAGGAAATGAGAAGGAAACACACAAGCCCACCCAGGGGTGGTTTGATGAGTGTGTTAAAGGACTCCTGATTTTCACCTCAACGCAGATGTTTTGCAAACATTCAGACTCCTTTCCCCCAGGACAGTTCACAGGATTCACACTGTAGTAGTTTCAGAATTTGACCTAAAGTCTTCCACTGAAGTTATTGATTTCTCCTGAGTTCCTTCTGATGGGTCATTTTCACAGCCTGTTTTGTGTACCTCTCTGCGGGGCACTCTTTTGTTCTCAGCCACAGGATCACAGATTAGGTTTTTCATTGTTGTTGGGGCAAAGAGGTTGATTCCCTCTTTCTCTGCCAGCCCTTCAGACAGAGATTTTCTTTTTTCATTTTCATGTTTAAAAATCCAGATACAGGCTGGCCCTATGAGCTTCAGTTTTGAGGTATCAGTCGCATACATCAAGAATGTAGAGAGGGATCAGTGTCAGTGCAGCCTACTGCTTCAGAACAAAACCCACCGTGCACAGGATGGGCTCTGAAGACGGCGAGGCTGGGAGATCACAGATGATGAATGTTGCTCAGGGCAGCAGCCACTATTGCACACTTTTCTCTCCTTGTGCTTCCCTTACAGCCCCAGGATTTATAATGCTCTGTCTTATCCAATTTTGGTCACAGCCTGATGGATGTCATAAGGCTGTAAATACTCTGAGGTTTTACTTTTCTGTGTATGTTTTCTCCTACTTTGTATTTGCTATAATCCGTGTCATCCAATAATGGATTAATTTTTAGATCCACTTTTTGTTCTTGCTAAGCTCCTGAGATTTGGAAGATGAATATTGATAGTATGAATATGTGAAACTGAGCTGAAAAATTATTCTGGCACAAATATATAGGGAGAACAAAATGCAGTATTGTCCCAGGGAATCTGATAAACATAAAGAGAACCAGATTAGAGATAAGAGGACCTGGATTTAAATCCAACCTGTGCCACTAGTCAATTGCCATGATCTGGATGAGCTGCTTCACCTCCCTTTCTATATAATAAAGCACTGGACCAGGTAGTCTCCAAGTTCGGTTCCAGTTCTGTCATTGTATGGATGGATCAGGGCTCTGGTTCTCCATTAGGAAATGCAAAGAGTCTTCCCAGATCTCAACTTGGTGATGTTGACAGCACCAGGCTGTCCCAAATGTGCAGTGGAGTGATGAACTTGAGCATAGTCCTCCTGAAGGCCAGAGACCTGCCTCCTGGTAGATCTTACTTTCCCTAGAAGAAAGCAGAGACTTGAGGTGAAGCTGGAAGAGGGAAGGGTGATAGGGTAGATAGGACTGGTCGCCTTGAGGAAGGGAAGTTGCACTAGAATCTTGGCTACTTGATAATACCAAATAAAGATGTTCAATGTGCAAGAGGAAGCAATTTTATTCCCAGTGGCTCCAAGGGCTGAACTACATGCAGGAGACAAGAACCTCAAGGAGAGTAGCTGTTTCAGCGTGAATACACACAACCATCATTCCAAGCTGTGGGAAACTATGTGGGTTACCCCACTCACTGCTCTCTCCAGCTCCCTCTCCCAAGTGGTAGCCCAGGAATTTTGATATAGCATAAAGAAGTCCAGGTTAAGAATTAAACACTTGGATTCAAATCCAAGCTCTGCCAGGACTGGGTTGTAGTGACTGGGTGGAGTGACCACATGGTGAGGATATTGAATAGTTCAGCATCAAATGTCAGCTGGGGAAGATGACTCTAAGGCCTCTTCCAGTCTTAGATTTATGAAAATCTTTGGGTGTCTCTCCTTCTTTCCCTGAAATCAAAACTAAAATATGGAAGAAATTGGCATGACTCTGCTTGGTCTGGTGCCAGTCAAACTCTTGGTATAAGTAGGTTAAGTGAGCATTTGTTCACAAAAAGATGGTAAAATCTAGGCTACTACTTCTCCATAGCTTCCTCTAACCCTCACATCAATGAGCACACAATGATTTATATTCATTTGTAGCCTTCTGAAATGTTTTCATTCTTCTCTGTAATTTCCTTAAGTGCAAGTATTAGACAGATTTGAAATATAACAAGTACTATTGAGTCTAGCATTATGGATAAAATCCAATTGAGAATTGAAACAAAACAAGACATTACTTAGAATCTGCACTTAAGCAAAGAGGCATGATATACATTTATTCTGCCAAGACAAGTCAGGTTTGATGAAGAAAATCCATCCTACACTCCTGACCCCATTCATTTTCAGTGCCCTTCACCTCCATTTATGTAAGTCAACCAGTTTCATGGCCACATACTAGACCTTGTCATATTCCAAGCTATCTATCTGTCTAACCACATCCAGCTCTCCAATTCAGCTACTTCCACCAAGTCCAGTGTTAGACCTTGCAAATCCCTGACCTCTCCATCCATCAGTGCTCTGCTGCCTTTACCTCCTTCTCTCTCTAGTTTAAAAAAATGTAGTTCAACACTAGGAATTGTCCCATATTGCTTGTAAAAATCTCAACCTAGGATTAATCCACTCCCCACTTTATTCAAGCCTGCTGAGTGCTGTTAGGAAAACACACACACACACACACACATACACACATACATTCATGGCATTGCACATTTATGTTCCCCTATCTCAGTAGAGCCTTCCATATGGTCCATAAATCTCTCTGCTTTCTTTTTTCACACTTTACTACAGCTATTTCAAACTGTGTCCACTATCCACAAAATTTCACCTCTGCTGTTTCACTGGCTTACTCTCAGGAAATGACCTTACCTCCTTCACAGAGAAAGCTGAAATCTTCAAATGAGAATTTCCTAAAGTTTATGCCACCAAACCTATAAACTCTCTGTGTTCTGTACCCATGTTTTTATCCTTTGCTCCTACTTTGATAGTAGAAGCATCCTTCAATCTATGTTGAACAATGACTTCAGTGCTTCCCCCAAATCTTGACATTTTAATTTCCCCTGCTCTGTGTATCTAATTTTTTGTTGTTGGCCCCTTCCTCTCAGCGCTTAAACATGTTAAAGTAAGTCTTTCTTGTCTCAAATGACCCCAACCTTAACCCTGTATCCCCTTCCCACTATCATTGATCTCCCTGTCATAACCACATTTCTCAAGTGAGCTGCCTACACTCACCACTCTGCTTTCTTCCCTTCCAGCTACTTCTCAACACACCCCCTCTGATTTCTGTCCCCAGTACACCACTAAAGCCCATCTCAACGTAGTCGCCTTCAAACTCCTTGTTGCTAAGTCCACTAGGTGATTCTCCATCTTCCTAGTGTATACTATAAATTGTATACTGTGGCCTATTTGAAATCATCTTTCTTTGACTTCTGTCATACTGCACAGTCCTGGTTTTGTTTGGTTTTGTTTATTTCCTCAAGTTGCCTGCCACTTTCTAAATAGCCTTTGGATTCTTTCTTCTATGCCTGTTAGTGTTCTTCTGAGTTCTGCCTTCTTATCTCATGCCACACTCCTCTTAGGCGGTGGCACGCATTCCCATGTACAATTGCATTATATATCCTGATGCCCAATACACAGCCCCAATCTCTCCAGAGTTTCCTGATCTTATCCTCAGTTACTCCCTAAAAGTCTCCACTTTGATTTTGAAAATGACAAAATCCAATTTGTCATTTTCTCCCTCAAGCCAGCTCCTTCACCTTTGTCTGCTGTGTCAGCCAAGGGCCTTATTGCCAACACCTACTAGCACAGCCAGAAGCCTGGATCCCAAGCTGCTCCTCTTTCTCCTTCTTTTTCTGAACATTGAATCAAACAAATCACCATACCCTGAGAATTCTTCTTAGTGAATTAATATCTTTTAAATCCTTCCATTCCCTCTGCTAGCACACTACTTAGGTCACCATTATCTCTGTCCTCCCTGATTCTCTAATCTGTTTTCTAAGCTATACACAAAGTGACGTTTTGGGTATTCAGTGGCAATTTCATCATGCCATTCCTTCAATTAATACCACTGTTTCTTCTTTAGAGCAAGGCCAAACTTCTCAACTTTACCCCATAACGCTTCATGGCCTGGTCTCTTACCTCTTCAGACCAAGGTTTTTCAACTTTGGCACTCCTGACATTTTGGGCTGAATAATTCCTTGTTGGGGAGGTTGTCCTGTGCGTTGTAGGCTGTTTAACAGCATCCATGGCCTCTACCCACTGGATGTCAGTAACACCACCATGCCAACTGTGATAATTAAAAATGTCTCCAGACATTGCCAAATGTTCTGTGGAGGGCAAAATTCACCCTGGTTGAGATTTACCACGTTAAACTAATTTATCACTACATCCTACACCCTATATGTTTGAAGTTCTAGCCATACTCAACTTTCCTCTACTCTGCTAAGGAACCATTTTTATTTTTTTTTAAATGTGTAATAGCTTTATTGAGATATAATTCACATAGCATACTATCCATTCATTAAAAGTATACAATTCAATGGCTTGTAGTATAATCACAAAGGGGGACAACCATCACCACAATCCATTTAAGAACATTTTATTAACCAAACAGAAACATTATACCCATCAGCAGTCACTCAATTTTTCTCCAATTCCCCCAACCCTAGGCAATCACCAGTCTACTTTCTGTCTGTGTAGATTTGCCTCTTATGGACGTTTCATATCACATAATACATGGTCTTTTGTGGTTGGCTTCTTTCACTTGGCATAATGATTTCAAGGTTCAGCCATGTTGTAACATATGTCATTACTTCATTACTTTTTATTGTTGAGTAGTATTCTCTACAATTCTCTACTTTGTACATCATTGCAGTCTCTACATGGAGGTTTGTTCTTATTTTATGGACACTGAATTTTTTTCTCTTTCATTCAAACATTGCTCTTATATTTGTTATATCACTGTCCTTGTACACTGCCAACCCACAGTCTCTACTCTAAGTTCTAGAAGCACAGGTGTATTATGAGTGGCTTCAACAGGCCAATTTAGAAGCCATCTTGCTGTGATCTCATATTAATAATTGGGTTTCTCCTGAATGAAGTCTTTCTTAATCCTCTTTCTCTATCAACCTCCATTCCTCACTTCTCTTTTCATCCTTGCAGTTGAGTTTGGTAAGGTCAGAACTTTTGGGTTGTTACTATAGTGCCCTGTGCATATTTTTATCAAAGCATCACATCATCTGATACCTGTCTTTCTCACTAGTCTAAACATTTTGAAGGCAGAAACTATATATTACTACTAATATATCCAGTACCTGACACATTGTCTGGCACAAGTTAAGCATTTAAATAAATTTTTTGTAGAAACAAAGAAAGGAAGGAAGGAAGGTAGAAGGAAGGAGGAAGGAAGGAAAGAAGGAAGGAAGGAGAGAGAAAGAAGAAAGAAAGAAGGAAGGAAGGCAGAAAGGGAGGAAGGAAGGAAGAGAAAGAAAGAAAGAGAGAGAGAGAGAGAGGGAGGGAGGGAGGGAGGGAATTAGTCCTTTGATAACCTGCTTTGTATTGTGATTTTCTTGGATGCAGGCCTGGCTTGGTGCTGGTCAGGCTTCCCAGAGCTGGAGTCTTGCCTTTTCACAAGATATGGAAGTGGCAACAAGAACTTCCTGTCAGTCTCTGTGAGCACCTGCCCAAATCACTGATGGCTGCCTTGCCTGGCTTTTATCTTAGATGTACACATGACCACTTCTCCTGGATTCCATGTTGGTGCTCTTCCCATGGACTCACTGACTGAGCTGCTGTCTCTCAGTGTTCGTGGTTCTTTTCTGAGCTTGTTTGTGAGCATGTCTCTTGAGCCAGCCAGAAGCTCAATGCAGGCAGGGCAGGGGAAGCAGACAGGCTCATTTAGGAAGCTGGATCCACTGCTGCGGAGGTCAGGGAGTAAACATGGCGGCCTCCAATGGGAGACACTAAAGAGTAGATTCTTTCTTACTCCTTGTTGATTGAGGCAGTATGGAAAGATTTGTTTTGTTTTATATGTAGGTTTAATTTTATTTTTTTATGTAACAAACAAAGCCCTGTTTGAAGTGTTTTACAAATGTTAACTTGTTCAATCTTCATAACAACTTCACGGGGTAGCTGCCATTTTTATTATCCCTGTCAAAATACTTTGTGCACACAGCTGATAAGTGGAAGAGCCAGGATTCCAAACCAGATAGTTTAACTCTAGAACCTTGCTTTACTGCCTCTCTCATTGCTGGGCCTTCCCACATGAGCTCTCCTTGTCTGGAGGCTCCTTCAGCATCTCTTTACCTGGCCCATGCCGACCTGCCCTTGAAGTATTACTCAGTATTCTCCTCTAATAAATAAGCTTTTTCTGCTTCCCCAGGCCTAGATTTGGTGCCTGCTCTATGTGCTTCCATAGCACCCGGGGCATCTTGTATAACAATTTCATACTACAAACCTATTGACTTGACTGATCTCTTCTATGACTTAAACTCTTTAAGAGCAGGAACATTTCTTTGGCTGGTACACATTGCACTCTCACGCTCAGTAATGAAACACAGTTGACCCTTGAACAGCACAGGTTTGAAGTGAGTGGGTCCACTTATACATGGGTTTTCTTCACCTCTGCCACCCCTGAGACAAGACAGCAAGACCAACTTCTCCCCCTCAGTCCACGCAATGTGAAGATGACAAGGATGCAGACCTTTATGATCATCCACTTTCACTTAACGAATAGTAAATCTATTTTCTCTTCCTTATGATTTTCTCAGAAACATTTTGTTTTATCTAGCTTACTTTATTGTAAAAATATAATAAATAATATATATAATACAAAATACATGTTAGTAGGCTGGTTATGTTATCGGTAAGGCCTCCAGTCAACAATGTGCTATTAGGAGTTAAGTTTTGGGGGAGTCAGAAGTCGAACACAGATGTTTAACTGTGTGGTGGGAGCGGGTTGGTGCCCCTAACCCCCACATTGTTCAAGGGTCAACTGTACCTGGCAAGTAGTACATGCTAAAAAAAATTGCTTACATAAATAAGTAAATCTAAATATTCCTCTTTTAATATTAAAGTATAATGTCATTCTATAAATGCCCATTAGCCTCCCTGCTCCCCACTCATTGAGTTTGACTTAACAGAGTATCAAAGTAAAATAAAAATAACAGTTAAGAGGTTTTCCCAACTTTGCTCTGAAAACTTAATCACACTATTTAAACAAACTACATGATTAATATAGTAGATTCACTAAAGTAAATACATCTATCCCTGTGTATCTATCTCTACCACTTGCACAACTTGGCTAATTCTGAGAACACACTTAGAAGAGGCATTAAAAACCTGAATATATTACGGATGACTATCCCTTAGCCATTTAACTCTTTCACCTGGGTAGCAGCTGTGTGGCGGAGCAGGAAATAGTGAATTAATGCCATCTCAGCCCTGGAGGCAGCAGCAATGCCAATATGAGTATAAGCCAATTAGTGAGATCTCATGCTCCTTCAATAACAAGGAGTTCAGGTATTGCAGTCTGACCCAGTCAGTCCCATCTCCTACTGGGTCATGTGCTGTGCAGATGTGAACTGTGGGAACTGCTGCAACTTTTTTGTCTCCTTAAGGAAGGTCTGGCTTGGGGTGAAGACATCTGGAAAGCAGAGAACAAAGATTAAAAGAAACTTGGTCCTTGACAACCTCATTAGGCTATGAGGAAAAAGTCCTGTAGCGTTCAGCTTATCTCAGTGAACTGAGTGCTCATTCCCTTTATTGCCTAGACTTGTTTGGATTAGGTTTCCTGGTCCATGCACTGTGAAGGGAGTGCCAGCACACTGGAGCACACCCAAGGACACATGAGCCGGGTGGCATGGAACTCTGAGGGTCAGCAAACAAGGCCACTGCCCCAGCTAGCTCTCAGATCACATGAAACATGGGAAAGGAAAGAAGCCTGAGCAGAGAATTCCAAGACCCTGACCATCATTTTCTCGAGCCTTCTGCCTACCCTTGTCAGGCTTCAGGAATGCAGACAGGCAAAGAAGAACTGCTGTATATCCAAACCTATTCAGCCCCTCCTTGTCTAGACCTAAAAATTTAAAAGGTCCACAAATAGTTCTTGAGCGATTCAGGCTCAACATCCAATACTGGGAAGGACAGGCTTCTGAAATCAGAGAACTTCACATTAAATAAAATTACTAGGGAATAGAGAGAACATTTCATTTGGATTCTGAGAATCTTAAATAAATATTTCTTTTAAAATGGCATCATGCAGTTTTAAAGACTGCAAACAAAGAATATCACCAACAAAATTCAAACAGCAAAGGGGCACTAAATATGGAAAACCAAAGCAGGAGGGCAAAAGTTCAAAAACGTCTCCCAAAATCAAAGAAAAGAGAGAAGGTGGTGAACCATTGAAAAACAAAGATGTAAAGAACAAATGCAGAAGATCCCATTTAGGTATACAAAAAATATGGTAGGAGAAAAGTGCAAATTGAGGAGAAACAATTAAAGAAGAAAAAAAAAATTTTCTGAGTCAAAAAAGACATGTTCGGGTTTGAAAGGACTTCATAAGAAGCAATCAAAATTAATCAATAGAGTTTTCTACATACACATATTCTGGTAAGTTTTAAGTTTTTTTAGATTGGTTGGGTGAGGTGTCTTACATGTATCCAGGCAGGGATGGGAGGAAATGGCTTACCTACAAAGCAACAAAAATTAGGTTGGCTTCAGGTCCTTTCTCATTAATATTAAACTCCAGCAAATATGATGCAACTTTTGCAGAGTTTAAAGGAAAAATATTTGAGTCTGAAAAATCTATCAAGTTATTTTCACTTGCAAAATGGAAAGAAAAAAAGGATCCTTAACAAGTAGAAACTCAATATATATATCTGCGTTTCCCAGAAACCTTATTAAAATTGTGCCCTAAAAGATAATTAAAATAAATACTCTAGGATGGGAATGTCTTTAGTGCTGCCATATTTCACATACATTTTGCTTTTAGTATCTAACTTTTTTTAACCATATTTAAACTTTCTTACTATTCTGCATACAGTGTTAAATCCTAATATGTAACCTCCACAAAGCAGGGAGTTTGGCTTGTTTTTGTTCACTTCCATACCAAAACCAGAAAACCATACAGAATTGGTCCTTAAGAAATGTATGTTGAAGGAATGAATGAAGTAACCAGTAATGAGTGCTAAATCAAGTATAATGCCTTTCCCCACATGATTTTTCTTTTTAAATAATTAATATTCTCATTTATATTCATAGACTTCCTAATACTGAGCCATAACCTAGGAGTGAGCACATAACTCACTCCTGGCCAATTAGGGCACCAGATTTTCTGGCCACAGTGAATGGTTTAGTGATGGCATGGGAACTAAGCCGGACCAGTGAGATGCCACTCTGGGGACTTGTGCTGGAGTTGCCAACAGAGAGATGCTCTCCTTCTGCTGGAGTGCCAAGCTAATAGAATGTCAGCTTGTACCTAGACAGCTTGCCACAGCCAGGTGAAAATGTGCTTGAGAATGAAACCAGTACAAAGGGAAGCTTTAAGTACTTGTTTCCAGCATGCCGAAGAACATTCTGCCATATCTTTTGGTAATATGAACAAATCAGCTCCCTTTTTTTCTTAAGTCACTTTGACATGATTTCATTTACCACTTATAAATTAGAATTTTCTATATGTTTATGTTTTGTGCTCTCATCAAGTTTTAGCGTCAGACCTATCAATGCTAGCCCCATAAAAAGATGTAGGCAGATTTTCATATTGTTTGCATTCTTGGAACATGTTGGAAAGCAAATAACTCATACCTCCTTCCACCTTTATTTACAACACATTGAAAGATAGACACTGACCTGGAGGAAATTAAAATACCATACACCCTTTATTACCTGCAAAGATGGCCTGAAGGACATGAGCTCTGCGGACAAAGTGGGATCCTCCTAACAGAACTTTCCAGGCAACTGGAAGGTTCTGGAGAACCACAGCCTCTCCCACTGCCACCCGTACACCCACATACACAGGGTGGGGAGGGGTGGAGAGCCTTGTCTGGAGTCAGTTTTGGTTTTCTAATTTTCCTAAAGAATTCTGTATTTTGTTTAGATTTTCATCTAGTTATACTTTCCTCATTTCTAATGCTTTATATTTTTATTTTCTCCCTTCATTCAAGGCCCAAATTCCAAAGGACTTGCTTTTTTTTTTTTTTTTTTTTTTTTTGAGACAGAGTCTTGCTGTGTCAGCCAGGCTAGAGTGCAGTGGCATGATCTCAGTTCACTGCAACCTCCGTCTCCCAGGCTCAAGCAATTCTCCTGCCTCAGCCTCCCTAGTAGCTGGGATTACAGGTGTGTGCCACCACGCCCTGCTAATTTTTGTTTTTTTAGTAGAGACAGTTTCACCATGTTGGCCAGGCTGGTCTTGAACTCCTGATCTCAGGTAATCTGCCCGCCTCAGCCCCCCAAAGTGCTGGGATTACAGACATGAGCCACTGCACCAGGCTGGACCTACGTATTTTATTTATCTTTTTGAAGAATCGCCCCTTTTATCCATTAATTGTATTTTTTCATTTTTAGCATTCAGAGTCATTAATTTGTGCTTTTATTTAATTGTATAATTTTATATATGCATCTATATGGCTTATTTTGTTAACTTTTCTGTATTGAATTGAAGGCCTGGTTGTTATTTTGGGCCTTTTGAATTTAAATGTATGAATAGTGCTTATGCTTAGCACCAGCCCATACTTTTGCTGTATACTGTTCTTATTTTTGTTGATTTTTAGATCTCAGAATACAGTTTTGATTTGATTTACAATTTTTTAAAGAAATTTGAGATTTTGCTTGTTTAGTTTTTGTTTTTTTCAGTAGGTCTCAGTTTTGATCTAGCATTTATGTGGATCTAGCTTGATTGTGTGATAGTCCTAGAATGCAGTACACATTTTTTTTCCTGCTTCTATGGGCATATAATATACATTCTTTATAAGGTACCATATACTAGATTATCTAGTAAATTCATCCTATTAATTATGTGACTAAACTCATTAATATTCTATTTTTGGTCTATTTGGTCAATTAAATTTAAAGATAAGGTGTTTAAAAACTCTTTTGTACAGAAAAATTGGAATGAATAAAAATTATTTAATTCTAGTGAATCAAATTTTATTCTTATATCTAAGAACTGTGCTTTCTATATCTTGCAATACATTGTTTAAAGTGCATATAAGTTTATGACAAATATGGTCTTGATGTTTTAAATCAAATAGAAAATATTATCTTTTTCCATTTTCACTCCTGGCCTCAAAATTTACTTTATTTTTGAAATGTTTTTACATGTGTGTTTATTTATTTATGTTTGTTTTTGTTGTTGTTGTTGTTTCTAGATGGAGTCTCGCTCTGTCACCAGGCTGCAGTGCAGTGGCATGATCTCAGCTCGCTGCAACCTCCGCCTCCCAGGTTCAAATGATCCTCCTGCCTCAGCCTCCCAAGTAGCTGGGACTGCAGGCACGCGCCACCATGCCCAGCTAATTTTTTTTATTTTTAGTAGAGATGATGTTTCACCATGTTGGCTAGGATGGCGATCTCTTGACCTCGTGAACCGCCCACCTTGGCCTCCCAAAGTGCTAGGATTACAGGCATGAGCCTCCACGCCCAGCCTATTTATTTTATTATATGCTTTTATGAGGCAAAATGTGATTTTTTTATATACGTGTACATTGTGGAGTGATTAAATCAAGCTAATGAACATATCCATCACCTGACATGCTTATTTTTTATGGTGAGAACTTCACAATTTTCAAGTATACAGTACATTATTATTAAATATAGTCACTAGGCTGTACAACTGATCTCCAGAATTTACTCCTTCCATCTAATTGAAACTTGGCACCCTTTGACCAACATCTCCCCTTCACCACCCCACTCCTGCTGCCCCAGCCTCTAGTAATCGCCATTCTATTCTCTGCTTCTATGGGTTCAACTTTTTTAGATTCCACACACAATTGGGAAATAATCTCTTCAATAAACAGTGTTGGGAAAACTGAATATCCACATGCAGAAAAATGAATTTGGACCCTTATTTTATCCTATATATAAAAATCAACTGAAAATGGAGTAAAGACTTAAATATCAGCCCTAAAACTATAAAACTTCTAGAAAAAAGGTAGGATAAAAGCTGCTTGTCATCGGCTTCAGCAAAAATTTTTTGGATGTGACTCTAAAAGCACAGGCAACAAAAGCAAAAGTGGACAAATGAAATTGCATCAAACTAAAAAGTTTACACACAGCAAAGGAAACAACAGAGTAAAGAGACCAACTCTAGAATGGGGGAAAATATTTCCAAACTATGTAACTGATAAGAGGTTAATAGCCAGAATATATAAAGAACTCAAACAATTCAATAGGACGAAAGAAACCCAATTTAAAAATGAGCAAAGGACATAAATAGATATTTCTCAAAAGAAGACATTCAAATAGCCAACAGGTATACGAAAAAAAATGTTCAACATCACTAATCATCAGGAAAATGCAAATTAAAACTACAATAAGATATTACCTCACACTTGTTTAAACGGTTTATATCAAAAAGACAAAAGATAACAAGTGTTGGTGAGATGTGGAGAAAAGGGAATACTTGTACACTGTTAGTGGGAATGTAAATTACTATAATCATTATGGAAAACAGTGGAGGTGTTTCTCAAAATAGAACTGCATATGATCCCACTACTGGCTATATATCCAAAGGAAATGAAATCAGTATGTCAAAGACATAACTCCACACTCATGTTCATTGCAGCATTATTCACAATAGTCAGATGTGAAATCACCCTAAGTGTCCATCAGTGCATGAAAAGATAAACAAACTGTTGTACCTCTATCCACTGAATACTATTTGGCCTTAGAAAAACCTGTCTTTTGTGGCTGGGCACGGTGGCTCATGCCTGTTATGCCAGCACTTTGGGAGGCCAAGGCGGGTGGATCACAAAGTCAGGAGTTCAAGACCAGCCTGGCCAAGACGGTGAAACCCCATCTCTACTAAAAATACAAACATTAGCCGGGCGGGGTGTCACCCACCTGTAATCCCAGATACTCGGGAGGCTAATGCAGAGAATTGCTTAAACCCGGGAAGTGGAGGTTGCAGTGAGCCGACATCGCACCACTGCACTCCAGCCTGGGCGACAGAGTGAGACTCCCTCCATCTCAGAAAAAAAAAAAAAAAAAAACAAGAAAAATCTGTCATTTGCAACAATATAGATGAACATGGAGAACATTATGCTAAGTGAAATAAACCAGCCATAGAAAGAAAACCTTTGGGTTTTATGGTTTGTTTGGTTATAAAATATTTGATTACAAAATATAGCATACAGAAAAAGATGCATAAAACATAAATGTGTGACTTAAAGAAGACTCATCTGTTCACTACCCAGGCCCAGTAACAGAATGTAGAATATGATGGAACTCTAAAAGCTGACAGTTCTTTTCAATCTTACCCTCAAGTATTAACCACTCTCGTGACTTTTATAGGAATTGTCTCCTTTCTCTTCATATATCATCCACCAAAGTGTGTATTCCTTACTTCAAGGTTTAGATTTGCCTTTATTAAATTTACACTATAAAAATTATTTAGTATAAATTTGTTGTTTTACTTCTTTTGCTCAGTATTATCTTTTAAAGATTTACTTACCTTTTGGGGAGCTATAGCTTTTTGGGTTGTTGATGATGCTTTATACTATTCCATGGTTTAAATATATGTTAATTTATTTTTCTCTTCCACTATTGTCTGCCATTTGGGTTATTTCCACTTTGGGGCTATTTCATATAGTGCTGCTATGAATAATCTTAAACAAATTTCTTGTGCATACATTTACATTGATTACACAACAATAAGTAGATTGTATTGTATGATACACATACTGTGTATCATCAAATTTGGGATTTGCCAAATATTGTACAAAGGGATTGTATCTATTTATAGGTCCCACAGACATGTATAAGTTTCTATTGGCTCACATTCTCAGTGATACATGATTAGTCTTTTTGAAGATAATGATTCTGGTGACTATATAGTGATACGTTCCAGTGGTTCTAATTGTGCATCCCTGAGATTACTAATGAAAGCGGTGCTTTTTCACATGTTAATTTCCCATTAAGTTTTCCCTTTTGTGCAATGTCTGTTCAAAATTCTTGGTAACTATGGGGTTGCCAGCCATTTTCTTATTTATTTGTTTTTTGAATTATATTTTCTTCATACGAATCCCTTGTTGTAAAAATCTTCTCCCACTCTATGGCTTGTTTTTTCACCCTCAATAATATCTTTTGATTAACAAAATTTCTTCATTTTAATATACTCAAACTTCTCATTCTTTTATGGAAAAGAAATGTGTGTTTTTCGTGTCTTTTTAAATTAACTTTATAGGCCGGGCCCTCTGGCTCACACACCTGTAATCCCAGCACTTTGGGAGGCCGAGGCGGGTGGATCACCAGAGATCAGGAGTTCGAGACCAGCCTGACCAACATGGAGAAACTCTGTCTCTACTAAAAATACAAAATTAGCCAGGTGTGGTGGCACATGCCTGTAATCCCAGCTACTCGGGATGCTGAGGCAGGAGAATTGCTTGAACCCGGGAGGCGAAGGTGGCGGTAAGCTGAGATCTCACCATTGCACTCCAGCCTGGGAAACAAGAGTGAAACTCTGCCTCAAGAAAAAAAAAATAAACAAATAAACAAATAAATAAATATTTACTGGAAATAGAAATTCTTCTATTTTATCTTATAAAAATATTAATTTTTTTGTTAAGTCTGTCACACTTAGGTCTCAAATCTCTTGAAATTAGTTTTTGCACGTGTTGTGAGATAGGGATCAAGCTTAGTATCTTTTACTTAAATAAAAAAAATACCCTTTCTCTACTGCTCTGCATTATGACCTATATCACATATCAAGTATTTATCTCTGCTGGAGTCTGTCCGTGGCTTCTCTAGTCAAGTTCATTGACTACATCCTTGTGCTGATATTATAGTGTTTTAATAACTGTGATTTTATAATGTCTTCATACCTTATATAGCATGGCTTCCTACCTTGGTTTCTTCTTAAAAGTATTCTGGGTATTTGACTTTTTAAATTTCCATATAAATTTCATAATCAGCTGAAGTTCCTTTGGGAAATTTGGGAAAAAAATAATTCTTTGGGATTTTGATTGATATTGCATTGAATTTTCAGTATAATCTAAAAGAAGTGTCATATTTACACTATCTTCCAGTCCATGAGGAGTGTGTTATATCACTCCATTTAGTTTGTTCTTCTTTAATGTCTCTCAGAAATATTCTGCTCATCTTAAGAGAGACCTTGCACATCTTTTGTTAGATTTGATCCTGGATATTTGATATGTTTTATACTCATAATATATATTTTTAGAATTTTATGTGTTAACTGTTTGTTAAAGGTATGTATGAATACACCTGATTTCTGTACATTAATTTTGTATCTAGAAAACTTACTAAATTTTAAAATTATTATAATAATTTATCTATAGATTTATTTAGATCTTCTACATATATAATCATATGTCCATGAAAATTACCATTTTAATCTGTCCTTTAAAATCTTTCATACTCTTTTATTTACTTTACTTACTACTCTAACTAGAGTCCCCTGAATAATAGTCAATACAAAAGTAGAACTTGGGCATTTTGTATTGTTCTTTGAGAGAGAAGCTTTCAACATTTCACCATGATGTGTGAATTTGCTGAAGGTTTTATGAAACTACCTTGCAGGCTTGCTAAGAGCTTTTATCATGAATAGATCTTAAATTTTACTAAATATTTTTTCTTTATGTTTCTGTGATTATATGATATCTTCTTTTCTATTCATGTGGCAAATTCATTTATGATTTTTTGTTGTTGTTAAATGATCCTTAAATTTTTATAAGAAGTCAATTTAAATGGGATGCATTGTCTTTTTTATATATTGCTAGAATCCACTTGTCACTATTTTGTTTAGGACTTTATATTTCAGTGAAAATGAACTATAATATTTCTTTTGCATACCACTCTTGTCAGATTTTGATATCAAAACCATATTAACCTTAAAAAAACAAGTTAGAGATTGCTCCCTCTTTCTATTATATGAGATAGTTTGTGTAAGATTGACATTACTTCTTCCTTAAATGTTTAGTAGAATTATTCACTGAAACCATTTGAAAGCTTGAGGTTTTTGTTTGTTTTGTTGTTTTGTTTTGTTTTTGAGATGGAGTTTCGCTCTTGTTGCCCAGGCTGGAGTGCAATGGCACAATCTCGGCTCACTGTAAACTCCGCCTCCTGGGTTCAAGCGATTCTCCTACCTCAGCCTCACAAGTAGCTGGGATTACAGGCATGCACCACCATGCCCAGCTAATTTTTGTATTTTGAATAGAGACAGGGTTTCACCATGTTGGTCGGGCTGGCCTCGAACTCCTGACCTCAGGCGATCCGCCCCCTCAGCCTCCCAAAGTGCTGGGATTACAGGCGTGAGCCACTGTGCTGGCCGAAAGCTTGAGTTTTTTATTTTGTATTTTGCCCTCAAGTAATGTATTACTTACCCTTTTTTCTTTTCTTATCTGAATTTATTTTAAACATTTAACAAACACACTTAAACTTTATGCAAATACAAAACTTAGAAAGTGAAGTAACTATGTTTATATTACCTCAAGAAGAGACTCTGAGTGCTTTCTCCTACTCTGTCTTCCTTGTGCCTGTTAAAATGATTGGAATTTCTACTCTGTTTGAGTTGTTAAAATATTTCTTTTAGTGCTTCCTCTTCCATAAGAAACTTGATTTATATTTTGAAATAAGACTTACTGGATTCATTGAGAATCAATATTTTTCTTGTGTATTTCATCTCCCCCAATCTGTCTTTTTTCCTGATTAAATTTTAATTTGGAAGGCATGCTTTTTCAAGTTCTCTGTAAGAGGCTCATGGGTTCATACTTTTGGAGTCCTTCTAGTCTCTGGCTGTGGAAGATCCTGTAATCACAGCCCTCTCCCACTGATATTCTTTGAATATTTCCCAGTGTCTTTAGCTTCCGTTGTTGAAGATAAGAACTCTAATGTCAAATTATTTCCTTTCCCTTGTAAGTAACCTATTCTGTCTTTTTAAAAACTTACAAAACGTGCTTTTTTATTCCTGGAAATTAGAGTTTTCACAAGAAAATGTTTCTGTTATTTCATTAATTATGTACATAGTTCTTTGACTTCCAGTCAAAAATCTTTTTTCAGCTCCAGGAATTTTTTTTAAACTTTTTATGTTATTGTTTCTTCATTCTTTTCTCTTTCTCCTCCAGAGCTGCACATCTTTTTAAGTTATGCATCCTGAATCTACCCTCCGTTTCTCTTTCATTTTTACTAACGTTTTCATTAATTTGTCTTTTTTTTTTTTTTTTGCTTTATGTTATGGAGTATGTTTTTAAGTCTGTCTAAAGATCAATAATTCAATTTTCAGCCTCTCCACATATTTTCACTCCTTCTAAAGATCATTTTAATTTCAGAAATCATTTTTAAATTTTCTTCCTAATTTCTGAGATTTCTTTCTTACTATGAGTTTTCTCTTAAGTAATATCTTCCTGAATCTCATTGAGAATTTGTATCAGAGTTCTCTCTTTTGATCTCTTCTTTTTCCTATTCTGTTTAAACCAGCCCTACTTTATTTTGACTTGTCAATATCATATTTCTCCCTTTAGGCTTCTATTTCCCTCAAATGTCCACTATTTATGTCATAGTCTTTTACTTTTTTTTTTTTTTTCTATTTTCATTCTTATGAACACAGGCCTAGACCTACCAGCACCATCAGCCGGTATAAGTCCCTTCAACACTACGAAGGCTAGGCTGTGGAGGACTTACTTCAAGGTGTTTGTCCCTTTCCAGGTAGATCAACAGCAATGGGGTAGAGAGGAGTGGATTTCTAAACTGAGGAGAGAGAAAGGCCATTAGGTTCACAAACTTCTCCAGGTTCAGGGAGAGGGAAAAGTGAGCACTGCTAAAGAGCCGTGCCCCTCTACAGGACTGAGACCCACCAGGATAGCTGGTGTCAGCAAGGCTGAGCTTCTCCTGGGGCTACGAGCTGTATTATACTAACTGGAAGGCTGGGCTTCTCCCACACTTTTCTCCTTGTCCTCTGAGAGGCAGGCTATCATCCATGGCAGGCAGATCCCCAGACACTGCCTAAATCATCTCCATGAAAACCAAGGCTGCAGTCAGGTAGTTGGGACCTCCTCCAGGCTTCCTTTCTTCTCTGGTCTCTGGCCACATAGTGAGTGCTGAGACAGGGAGCGAATTCAAAGCATATAGATAGAATATTTCATTTCCCTTCTACTCCCTTAGAAAATACATTCCATTATTTGTAAATTGGAAAGTAAAAGTAATTACTATCTTTAAAAAGGGACTTTTTTTTTCCTGAGATGGAGTCTCATTCTTGTTGTCCAGGCTGGAGTGCAGTGCTGCGCAATCTTGGCTCACTGCAAGCTCCACCTCCTGGGTTCAAGTGATTCTCCTGCCTCAGACTCCCAAGTAGCTGGGATTACAGGCGCACACCATCACGCCAGGCTAATTTTGTATTTTTGTAGAGACAGGGTTTCACCATGTTGGCCACGCTGGTCTTGAACTCCTGACTTCGGGTGACCTGCCCACCTTGGCCTCCGAAAGTGCTGGGATTACAGGCATGAGCCACCACGCCCAACTGGGAACTCCTTTTTGAAAGCACCTTATGTGTAGAGTCAGAAGACCCTGCACTAGATTCATGGTGGGGAGCCAGATGGACCTATGTTCCTCATCAGTGAAGCAGTCATGGTAGAATAAACCCAGGCTACTCCCCAATAACCTTGTGAAAAATCGAACAAAACAAACGTGAAAATACTTTATTGCAGATAAACCACCATTAGAAAGAAAGCTGATGTTGCTATTAATGTCAATGAGAATGAGAGTTATAATAAAGAAAAAAAAAATGGACTGCCTCAAATAGTAATAAAACATCCCATCACTGGAAGCATTTGTAAGGAAGGCACGCAACCCTCTCTCAGAAATGTTGGGGGAGATTGATGCATAGGACCTTCAAATCCTTAATCTCCGAGTCCCCTTTCAATTTTCTAAAACCTGTGATTTATTCAGTACTTGGCAAGTGTTGTAGGCCTGGGAACCAAAATCTCCCTGAAGTTAAATTTAACTCCACGAATTTGAAATCAAGGAGGAGCAAATATGTATTGTAAATTGGGGTAAAGTATGACCGCAACATGTGGCTAATGCACACAGACTTCTCTTTCACTAATGACAGAAAAAATTACAATGGGAATTCTCCAGTAAAATAACTAGCTGCAGCCCATTGGCATCACCCTGTCAGGCAGAGGGAGAGAGGAATCCCAGATTAATTAGTAAAATTTGACAAATTTTCTCTCGAGTCCTAGACTCCAAGCCCACCTGCTCCTACTACTTCAGAGGCTCAGAAAGCAAAGCCTCCAGTCTGGGCCTAGATGTGGTGTAAATGGATACGTTTATAGGATACAAGTTATCAAGAAAGTCCATTCCCCCATGCTTAAAAGAAACCTGGACGAAAATCACATCTCTGTCAGTTATGTCCAATATATTCTGAAAACTAATGAGACTTGTTAGGAAATGAATGAGACTTGAAACTGACAATAGAGCCCCATCCTCATGAAACCAAAGTGTAAGAAGAATGCAAAATGAAAGGAAAATCAATCTGGCTGTTGAGGCTTTGTTTGATTTACCTAATTGATGAATTCAACCAACACTTACCAAGAATCCTTTATATATTGAAGCCCTTGGTTCAGCACCTTGGAGAGGATCCAGAAAAGACCTGGAGACCTATTTTGTTCCTAAGATATTTATAGTATCAGATACTAACAAACTATGACAAAGTAGAAAATAACTGTGATATGTAGAAGTAGGAGGTTCAATTAAGGAGTGAGTGGAACTTGGGAAGATTATTCTTACCAAGAGAATCGGGAAAACTTTCCTGGCCAGTCAATATTGGAGCTGAATCTTGAGAATGAGAAGAACGCAGACATGCCAGGAGGAAGGTGAGTCAAGGCACTACCTGAGAGGCAGGTGAGTGTGAGGACTGTTCATGGTACAAGGAGCTAATCCACAGCATTTATCAAGTGCCTACTGTATGCCAGGAGTTGTGCAGAGCTCTTGAAACAAATTATTTCATTTGATTGAGAAAACTGAGGCACAGATAGGCTGATCACCTTGCTTGAAGCTTAGAAGTGATAGAATGGATGCCATGTCTGGTAGTAGTTATAGGAGGATGTATAAAAGGTGCTGATGCTAAATCAAGAGGACTTTGGATGTCAAGCTTAGGAGGCAAATGTGTCCAGCTCTTGAGATATTCTCTATAGGTCTTGTTACTGAAAAGATTGAACATATTAGTTATTAGCTAAATGTTTCTCTCATCATAGTGATTTGGGATGTCTTGAAAACCTGGGCTTCTATGGCAGAAGTGAAGATGTTCAACTGCTGTTACTTTTTCTTACCACGTGGTTCTTGCCTCTAAATTAAGCAGAACTCTGAAATAATCTAAGAAAAGTCTTACTTCAGTTGGAATCCTTTGACTCTGGCAGAGGAGAAGTAAGGAGTCTTGCCACAGGTAGGCAACAGACTGGTCTAGAAAGGAGTCCCCACCACTCACTTCAGCCTGAGTAAGAAAGCCCTATTGTGTGGAGGATAGATAGAAGAGGCTAGAACAAGCACCTACAAACCAGGGGTCAGCAAACCAAGTTCAGCTTTCCACTTGCTTTGTAAAGAACATTGTAATGAAACAAAGCCAGGCTCATTCATCTATTTATTGTCTATGGCTGCTTTCACACAATGATGAAGTGTTGAGTAGCTGTGACAAAGTCCATGTGGTCCACAAAGCCTAAACCCTCTGGCCCTTTACAGAAAAATGTTGCTGACCTCTGAAACAAAAAACTCAGAAAATCCTAGCATATCCACATGGGAAGGGAGAGTGGCCATCCTGTAATCCAATTACCTTCTCCCTCTCCACCCTGCTGCCGCCCACACACCGATAAAGAATCTGAACCCAAGAGAGGAAGAGATTTGCCTAAAATCACAGAACTGGTAAGAGAGCATACTTGGGGTCCCTAACTGTTAGACTAATATTCCTTCTGTTAATACCACACCAATCCTGAAAGGCTAAGGTAAGTTGTTTTCTTTTATTTCTTTTCTTTTCTTTTTTTTTTTTTTTTTTTTTTTTTTTAGACAGAGTCTCACTCTGTCACCAGGCTGGAATGCAGTGGCATGATCTTGGATCACTGCAACCTCCACCTCCCTGGTTCAAACGATTCTTCTGCCTCAGCCTCCCAAGTAGCTGGAACTACAGGTGTGTGTCACCGCACCCAGCTAATTTTTGTATTTTTAGTAGAGACGGGGTTTCACCATGTTGGCCAGGATGGTCTCGATCCCTTGACCTCGTGATCCACCTGCCTCGGCCTCCCAAAGTGCTGGGATTACAGGTGTGAACCACTGCGCCCAGGCAGGTAAGTTGTTTTCTAAGCAACTATTCAATAACTACTTCCTGAAACACTGGGTGCCCAGCACCATCCCTTCTCAGGCTGCTGTGGGGAGTACAAGTTGCAGAAAGGAAGCTTGATGCCTTCCCATCATGTGGTCTGCACCAGAAGTGGTGGGAGACCTCACACAGTGGAGCAGTACCCTAAAACCTGCAGCTTGCGAAGGGAAAGGATACAGCATCATAATTTCCCTCTTAACCCTCTCAGAAAGTCCCCACAATGCAAATTGACTTTACATTCCTCTATGAGTCCGATGCCAGCAGTCGGTCCTCCAGGGCTGGAAATGATTTCTGCTTGTGGATAATGCCTCAGATGAAGTCGCCAGCTTGCGTTTAGCAGCTGTGTAATTCAGGATGCCTACAACTCTGAGCAGCACTCAGGGAATGAGACACATTGAGGAAATGGCAGGCACTCGGCTGCCATCCTACCCTCAGCCTGGGCTGGGGCTCTGCTTAATGAGCAGAAGGTCAGGCGGCCTCCCCAAACTGTTCAAATTACTTTCCTGCTCTTCTTCCCCATCAAGCTCAGGTAGTTAAATGAGAGCAAGGGTGACTCCACTGAATATAGGAAGCAATTCGAGTGTGGGGTTGTGTGTGGTAAAGCTTTCAGTGTCTAGTGCACACTGGCCATGTGGGGGAAGTGTGTGGAGTGTATGTGTGTGCGGGTGGGGGGGTTTCTAATGCTTAGGAACCCTAATTATGCTCCCTTAGCAGTTCTGTAATTTTAGGCAAATCCCTTCTTCTCTCTTGGGCTCAGATTCTTGTCATAAGCTAGTGGGAAGAGGAGATAACAGAGTGGATTATGACTGTGTGATCCACCCCCATGAGTAGATTACATGGGGGCACCCATGTGTGGTGAGGTGAGAGATTTCCTCAAACAGGAAAGTCTTTTCTGGAAATAGCGGAATTGGATCTGGACTTTTTATCAGAGATTTATAGAATCATGCAATCGGAATGTCACCTGAAGGTCACTGACTCCCAGGTGATGCCAGGAGTGAGAACTGCCCCTGAAGCATCTGAGACAGGCTGTGCTGAGTTATCCCAGCGGCACACTCACTATTTCCCGGGGCGCCTGCCATGTGTTCAGACAACTTCAATTGTCAAGTAATGATTCTTTACATTGAAATGAACTCACAGTTTTCAGTCCTGTCTTCAAGTCCACATAGAATGAGTCTGTTCTCCCATTCCTCATGTTGGCACTGAGGGTGTTTGCTTTAGGCAGTAAAGTCCCCTTTCTATCCCCTCTTCTGTCCTCCTGATCATGGAGCAGATGGATGGATGACGTGTGTGTACATATGTGAGAAGACATGTGTGTATGCACATGTACATATGTGTTGGGATATGCACAGGAGAGAAGAGGGAGTAAATACAGCAGTTCTGAATTAGTACAGTATAAAAGCCAGGTGGAAGAGAGGGTAGAAAAACAGGCAGGCTGTATTGCAGAGGGCATTATATGTGAAACTCACACAGCTAGACTTGAGGTAGGAGAGTGACATAGCCAAACTGGCAGTTTAGAAAGATTTCTCTGGGGCTGGGCTCAGTGGCTCACGCCTGTAATCCCAGCACTTTGGGAGGCCGAGGCAGGCCAATCACCTGAGGTCAGGAGTTCGAGACCAGCCTGGCCAATATGGTGAAACCCTGTCTCTACTAAAAAATACAAAAAATTAGCTGGGCATGGTGGCGCGTGCCTGTAGTCCCAGCTATGCAGGAGGCTAAGGCAGGAGAATTGCCTGAACCTGGGAGGCGGAGGTTGCAGTGAGCCGAGATCGCGCCACTGCACTCCAGCCTGGGTGATAGAGGGAGACTGTGTCTCAAAAAAAAAAAGAAAAAAGAAAAAAAAGAAAGATCATTCTGCAGAGGAGATGCCTGCAGGACCAGGACAGGAAGATTCAGAAGAAAATATTCTAAGAGGTCCAAGTGAGAGACGGTGAGTACTGAGCAAATCAAAGGACATAAAGATGGAGAAACAAAGTTACCTCCAAGAAATGTTCAGGAGGGAACCTTGGCAAGACCTGACGACTGGTGTAGAGTTGACATAGAGAAAAGAATCAGGGATGATGCCAAGGGGTTGGCTCAGGGTGATGGGACAGTCAGCAGATGGAACATCTTCAAAAGTCTGCCACTGCCAGAGAGTTTTATTTTGTGGCCACCTCAGAGCCCTCCCAAAGGAGTTTCTGCAGAGAGAGAAATGATACATTAACTTCATGAATTGGCAAGGCATGAGGAATAGGAAACACTAATTACAGGCCAAGATAATTAACCAGCAGGTCTGGGATCAGCTGCATGTAACCTCAGCTCATCTGCTCCTGAAAATGACCAAGGGAAGATGTGGGGGAAGAGTGTGGGCAGGACATTTTGCAAACACTGAGGGAGCAGCTGAGCTCAGGCCTTGGTGACACTTGAGTTTGATGTTCTCAGCACTTTGGCTCTGGTTTCTGGAGCCCTTGGGGGTGCCAGATGCACTGCAGCCGGCCAGCCAGTTGTCCAAACGTCACTTATGCCTCTGGGCCACTAATTACAAGGCTCCCCTTTAGCCTTACTGCTGTGCTCCATTAGGGCTTGCTGGTGACAGGCACAGGAAATGGACTAGAGGCCATTAGACCATCCAGGTTGGGAAAGGTCAGGTCTTGCCTCTTGGGACAAAAGCCAAAAGCCTAAAGCCTAGCTTTATGATCTGATGCTTGAAGCAGGAAAAAGATCTCAGGACTAGGAAAGCGGGATAAGTTCTCATCCAAGCCCAGCCATATGACCTTGTGCAAGCAAATCATTTCACTTCACACAGCCTCTGTTTGCTTACCCCTTACCTAGGCATAAATAAGCCCTGGTTGGGAAGATCAGATGATATCAGAAGCACGGAAACACCTTGTGAATGGCAAGTGCATTTTAAGAGCTATTTTTACTGCTGTTAATGTTAATGTCTAGCACAAACATTAAGGTACACTGAACTGGGAAGGAAGAAAACAGGGTTTTAATCCCATTTCTGACTCTGATCTTCATATGACCTTAGGCAAGTCACGTCTCTCCAGGCCACAGTTTCATCTGAAAACTGAAAACGTTGATTTAGATCAGTTATTCTCAACTAAAATTTTGCATTAGAATTGCCAGTGGAGCTTTGTAAAGATGTCCATTCTCCACCCCAGATATGCTGAAGTAGATTCTCTAGAGAAAGGAATGGTTCTCACGCCCACTGAGAACCATTGGAATGGACGGTCAAGTCTTGCCTGCCTCCCACCTCTGCATACCTGCTCCCCCTACCGCTAGAACTATAGGACCCCTCTCTTAGGATAAGGCTGGACGCAACCTTCAGCACTGACCCTATCCTTAGGCTGAGGCACTTAAACCACATCAGGCCCAAGCTCTGGACCTCAGTGTCAAGTCCTCTGAGCCCCGAACTGGCTCTGATCTCTTGTCTCAGTCACATCTAAACTCCACCCAGACATCAAGATGTGGTGCTCACCTCATTCCCTAGGAGAGCTGCATGATGGCCTTGTCCAGCTCTGCTTGGAAAGACATTGTTTAGCTTTTCTCAGAGTCTGAACCCTAGGCTGATGGGAGACCTGCTGCTAATGGAAAGATTGCCCTGCTCTGACCACCTGCTGGGATTATGCAGCTATCACTGGCTGTCGGACCCTTCCTTTTGTCATGCCACCTGCCTCACAAAGAACTCCTTCCCATCCTGAATTCGTGTTGGACAGCATGATGGGCTTCCCAGGACTACATGTGGCCTGTTGTGCAGCGGAGCAGGTGGCATTTTCTGCCTCTAGGCTGCCTACTCTATCCTTCCCTACTCCAAGCTTATTCCTACACTGTCCAGCTGCAGCCAGTGATTTTGTCCATTTCTGCCCCACATGTGATTTCAGTGGTTGCTAATATCCCTCAGGGCTGAAAAGAACCACAGTGTTTTCTCCGGACTTCAGGAAAAGCACTGAGCCTCTCTGGGCCTGTTTGCTCATCTGTAAAATAAGAGTAGCAACCTCTGCCTTGTAGGAGCGTTAGCTGACTCAAATGCTCCTCCCCATCTATTAACTGAATGAACTTCCTGTCCTCTGGCCTTAGGTCTTAAGTGTTGCTTCCTAAAGAAGGTCTCCCTCACAAACATTCCCCCGCAACTCTTCTGTGCTCTGATAGCAACCTGTACTTTTCCTTTGCAACTCCTTAAACTTGTGTAATTTTCAATTACCAGTTGAAAGTCTTTCTCCCGGCCTGACACAGTGGCTCATGGCTGTAATCCCAGCACTTTGGGAGGCCAGGGTGGGTGGATCACTTGAGGTCAGGAATTCAAGACCAGCCTGGCCAACATGGCGAAACTCCATCTCTACTAAAAATACAAAAATTAGCCAGGCATGGTGGTGGGTACCTGTAATCCCAGCTACTCGAGAGGCTGAGACAGGAGAATCACTTGAACCTGGTAGGTGGAGGTTGCAGTGAGTTGGGATCACATCACTGCACTCCAGCCTGGGCGACAAGAATGAAATCCCATCTCCAAAAAAAAAAATAAAATAAAAAATAAAGTCTTTCTCCCTTACTATTTCATAAGTTCCATGAGGACAAAAACTGCCTAACTCATCACTATTAAATCCCCCATACCTGGAACATAGCAGACATGAAATACACATATCTGATGACAGACAGATGAAATGTTGAATGTGTCTGACACATAGCTGGTGCTCAAGAATATTATTCTCTCCTCTCTTCTCCTCTCCTCTACTCTCCTCTCCTCTCCTCTTTGAGAGTAGACCACTAAGCCCTCCACAGGCAGTGATCCCTCAGCACAGAGCAACACAGAGCAGAGCTGAGCTGAGCTGTTGCATGAGGCCGAGCCCAGCCTCTCTCCTGGGTCCTGTGTGATCTGAAACCCAAGCAGCAGCCCCAAGTCACTCGAAGTCTGGTGAGAGTGATGCCCATATCAGCAGTTATCAATCCTGAAGTATTCAGTATTTAAGAATTTTCATCTGGAAATCTTTTTTAAAATAGTGGTGCCTTGGTCCTACTCATAGTGATTTTCATGTAGTTGGTCTGGAATGTGGCCTGGTCTTTGGTATTTTTAAATAATTTCCCTAGGTGATCCCAATATACAGTAATGGATGAGAACCACTGATCTGGTTCAATCACCATTTTTCAGATACAAAGGCTGAGGCGCGAGGGGGAACGGAGTTAGCCCAAGAACCTCCAATACCTTTTGCAGAGCTGGAGCTAGAAGTAGAAGAGCTAACTTTCCACCTGCAGCTCCTTCCACTGCACCAAGTAGCAAATTGAAATCCCCTTTATCAATAACAGAGGCTGCTTTCCTGGCATCAGACAAAGCTGGGAGCAGAGAGCTTGTTTTTTCACCCTAAAAGATCTGTTATTAAAAGCCTGTTTATGCAGGAAGGGTATAATTAAAAGTGAGTGAGTGCCATTTTTTATCGCAATGAATATTAATTAAAGGAAAACACTGAGTCAATACTCATTAGAAAAAGACGGAGGCTGAAAGGCAGACTGCTCATACCAGGGTTGTCAATCACATCAAGCAGTAATGAGATGACAGGACCCTAATAGCAAAATGTTGCTCTATTTTCCTCAAATCCTCTTGGATTTAGAAGTTAGCCAAAATGCAAATCTCAGGCTACGCTCCGTGGCTCTGCATTCTGCTTGGGCACAGGACTGTCTTGCCTAGGACACAGCCCTCCGTGGGTGTCAGGCTGTAAATGGTTTTACTTATGCAGGGTTGGAATGCTAGAGAAGTAAGTGGCCTCTTCAGCCTCCCTAGAGAGTGAGGGGCCAAACAGATCCAGTGATTCTTGCCACATTGTTCCTGTCCCTGAGCCCTGGGAGAAAGGCAAAAGCACAGACTTTCCCAAAGAAGAATCCTCAAGTCATCAGCAGGTCGCCAGAGCTGATAAATTAGGCTCAACTGGGAGGCTTTTAAAAATGCAGTTTGCCAGGCCTTGCCTTGGTCCTACTGAATCTGAATCTTTTGGGCTGAAGAGTCGTAATTGGGAGTAAGCATTTAACAGAGTCTCATGTTAAACTCTGGTTTTTAGCCCAGCTCAAGATCTTTGCTTTCCTTTGTCAATTGGGGTCTTAGATGATTTTAGTCATCTAAGAATCAATCAATCATTGATTCATTCATTCAGCTGATAAATATTTATCTTCATTAGGCACTGTGCTAGTCACACGTGAAGACAGAGACTTGACCTCTGTTTTCTAGTTTCCTGTGGTTTAACAACAGAAATTACCACCGCGATGACTGCACCATGAAGGAGGCACACAATGGTGAGGGAACACAGAGGTAGGAGAGCTCAGCTCTGAATGGGGAGTCCATGAAGGCTTCTAGAGATGATGAATGGAGAACTAGGTTGAGTGGCATGTTCTCCCAGCAAAGGTGCAGAGCCTTAGAGAGGTGGCTGGAGAATCCATTTTAACTGGAAGGCAGAGGGTGTGGTGTTTCATGAGGCTGATGAGTGCTGGATGGGGAAGAGCTCATGCCATGTAAAGGCATGTGCATTTCATCATGTCAAACACAAATTGTACCTAAATTGTCTGACGGAATACAAATATCAGCAAAGAGGAAAAGAAGCGAACGGTTCAGGAGACTGACACACACACTGGTGGGTTCTAGTGGGAGCACATGCAGAGACGGCAGGTTTAAACGCTTCTTCATCACACTGGACATTGGAACCAAACAAGTGTTTGGGGGAGTGATATGGTTTGGCTTGTGCCCCATCCAAATCTCATTTCGAATTGTAATCCCTGCATGTCAAGGGAGGGAGGTGACTGGATCATGGGGGCAGTTTCCCCCATGCTGCTACCATCATAGCTAGTGAGTTCTCATGAGATCTGATGGCTTCTTAAGTGTTTGGAAGTTTCTCCTTTGCTCTTCTCTCTCCTGCTGCCTTATGAAGAAGATGCTTGCTTCCCCTTCGTCTTCCACTGTGATTGTAAGTATCCTGAGGCCTCCCTGGCCATGTGGAACTGTGAGTCAAGTAAATCTCTTTCCTTTATAAATTACCCAGTCTGGGGTATTTCTTCATAGCAGTGTGAAAATGGACTAATACAGGGAATTTCAAAAGAAATGCCAGATAGGAAGGGCACATCTACTTAGGAGCCAAGATAGCAAATATTTAAGTAATAATGGAAGACAATTAAAAAAAGAGACCAGAAGTTCAGAGAAAGGAGTGATATCTTCCCAGAGAAGCTGAGTAGATCCTGAGCAGGCAGGGAGGAGAGGAGAAGGAACTTTAAGCTGGGCAAGTCTTGGCCCTGGGACCAGCAGCTGTGAGCAAGGGCCCTGACCACTATTGTAAACCGAGAACGTCTTCCTGGGCTTTTTGACCCATGGCTGTGGACAAATGCCTAACAAATTCCTAAAGAGAAGGGCCCCATGTCTGGTTGCACCTGCACAAACAGAGCAGCAGGATGGGTACCGGTTCTGACCAGCAGGAACAGGTGAGCTCCGCACTCACGTGGGTCCATGTGGAACATTTTAGAAGAGAGTAAGTGGATTCTATTTTTTCTGAGACTGGTCTTACACAATTGGGGTTCCTCAGCTCTGGCAGGGCCTGCGGAGCTCCTCCATACCAGCTCTCACAACTCAGAGAGACGCGAGATTTCAAAATGAATGTCTGAGGGTACAGGGACCCTCCCACTGTCACTCTGCCATCTAGTCCCACCTGAAGTGAGACCTTTTCCCTTGAAGGACCTGTTCTCTATTCTTCTGGTTAGCAAACCCAGCTTCACATTGCATTGGACTCACCTGGGGAATTTTAAAACTTGTTGATGCTTGGGCCCCACCTCTAGAGATTTTTTTTTTTTTCTTAGAGACAGGGCATTGCTTTGTTGCCCAGACTGGAGTGCCATGGCATGATCATGGCTTACTGCAACTTTGAACTCCTGGGCTCAAGCGATCCTCCTGCCTCAGCCTCCCAAGTAGCTGGGACTACAAGCACATACCACCATGCCTGGATAATTTATTTTTGTTTTTTGTAGAGACAGGGTCTCACTATGTTGCTCAGGCTGGTCTTGAACTTATGATTTCAAGCTGTCCTCCTGCCTTGGCTTCCCAGAGTGCTGGAATTACAAGCATAAGCCACTATTCTAGGCCAGAAATTCTTATTAACTGATGTGGAGTGGGGCCTGAGCATTAAGCCTTGTAAATATTGCCCATTCTTACTCTCATTTAGATAGTCAACCAACAGATGTTAGAAGGAAATTAAGGAATTATTCAGCAATTGAGATGTTCGCTAAGAATGTTATTCCCATTTTAATGAAGGAGTGTTTTCTTTTTCTTCTTATTCATATCTTGTTGATTTTCCTTTCAAACTCCAAAATCAGTTCACACTTATTGCTATAGTCCAAACAACACAATAAACATTTTTGTATATCTAAAATTAAGCTATCTATAGTCTCCCTTATTTATAATAACAAAAACAATAACTTCCTACTACCCACATCCTACATAGGGATCATTTGGGGGTTGGGATCTAGCATAATATTGATTTTTTATAGTCCAACAATTATTGAGATTTAATTTTAAATTTTCTTTCTTTACTCAAGAATGTTTCTCTCTCCTATGAATTCCCATTGTATTCCTTTTTCATTTTAAAGATTAGAGCTTTCAGGAATTCTTATAGTGAGAATTGTGCAGACTTTTGTATCCTGCAATACTTTTATTTTGATCTTGCCTTTCAATGATCACTTGAGTCGGTACAGAAGTCTGGGTTCAAAATTATTTTCCCTCATAACATTGAAGATACTATACTATTCCATTGTCTCTTGAGGCCATTATTGCCAACCAGAAGCTTGTTGTTTATTATTGTTCTGTTCTTTCTCCTTTGTACATAATCTTTGGTTTCTTTCTAGAAGCTTTTATATTGTTTTTGCCTTCATTTTCCAAAATTTGGCTAGAATATATCTAGGGTTGATTTGTTTCTTCCCACTCATTTTGCTTAGAAACCTGGTGTGCCCTTTCAATCTAAAAATTCTGGCACTAGGCTGGGCGCAGTGGCTCATGCCTGTAATCCCGGCACTTTGGGAGGCTGAGGTGGGTGGATCACGAGATCAGGAGTTCAAGACCAGCCTGGCTAAGATGGTGAAACCCTGTCTATACTAAAAATACAAAAAACTTAGCCAGGTGTGGTGGCGGGCACCTGTAATCCCAGCTACTTGGGAGGCTGAGGCAGAGAATTGCTTGAATCCGGGAGGCAGGGATTGCAGTGAGCCGAGATCATGCCACTGCATGCCAGCCTGGGCAACAGAGTGAGACTCTGTCTCAAAAAAAAAAAAAAAATTCTGGCACTAGGATATTCTCTTATATTATGTCTTTGATTTTTTTCTCATTCATTTTGTCTGTTCTCTCCATCTTTTACTCTTATTATTATAGATACCAGAATTTTTACACTATCCTCCGAATGTCTTAACTTTCCCCATATATTCTATCTCTTGGTCCTTCTGTTTGTTTGTTTGTTTATTTGTTTGTTTTTGTTTGTTTTGAGATAGAGTCTCACTCTGTCGCCCAGGCTGGAGTTCAGTGGCGCGATCTCGGCTCACTGCAACCTCTGCCTCCCGGGTTGAGGCAATTCTCCTGCCTCAGCCTCTAGAGTAGCTGGGATTACAGGTGTGTGCCACCACGCCCGGCCAGTCCTTCTGTTTTAAGTACTGGCAGAATCACTCCATTCAGTCTTGCTGCACACAACCTTTCTCTTCACGTATATCCAATGAGTCTTTGCAGCCCATTTATTGACTTTCTTCTCAACCAGCTTTTTTTTTTCATTTCTAAGATCTTTAATTGGTACTTTTTTATAACAGCTTGTTCTTATTTTATAAATGTAAATATTAATTATAGTTTCTACATTTTATTTACTGAATTTTCTCTTTCCTATGGTGCTATTTTCTGTTTTGTTCCTTTCTTTCTCAATATTTGTTTCCTTAAATACTTAGCGATTATTTGTGACATATTCAACTTTGTATTAGAGATGACTTTCAAGGCCATCTGAGAGTGCTCTTTCTTTACCAAAATCTGACTCTAGTCCTGTGGTGGAGGAATGGGATATGTTCTAGGCAATGAGTTGTGGCTGTGCCCAGACTTGGGCATGGGAGGTGGAGGGGTTCCAGCTTCTCTTGGATGTCACAGGTACATCCCTGCCTCTGGGGCCACAGCACTAGGAGGCACTGTCCTGTAGCACTCATTCATCCGGCTTGCTGCTTGGCTCTGCGAAGGGAGTTCAAGGTGAAGACTGACAGCACTACTAGTGGGTCTTGAGACCCTCTAGGTCTGGGGAAGTACTCTGCCAATGCTCACATGTAGAGGAAGCGGGCCTCTCTTTGAATTTTATTAGCACTGGGCTCAGAGACACTTGGGAAACACATGAACCCAAATATAATACAAAGACAAAAAAAAATCCTTTAAACATTTCACTATGTTGCCTTTCCTTATTCTAGGGTGAATGCATGAGTTTAAAAGGCCAGACCCTAGTGGTTACGTGTGCATAGTTAACTTGAATAATTTAAGTGTTTTCCACAAGACCTGAAGCTTAATAAATTAGAGCCACTATGAAAAGACATTCAAAGAATGTATTATAGTCATCAAAAGTCATACGCTCTCCTCTTTTCCCCTCTATCTCTACTGCTTCTCTTTTTAAAATCAGATTTTAAGTTAGAATGGGTCTTAGAAGCCATTTACTTCAATCCCTATATTTTCACTTTTTTGAGGTTAATACATTAATATTTCAAGGTTAATTAAAACATTTTCATTGCAGCAAATATGGAAAGTAAAGATAAAACAATATGAGAAAAGTCATCCATAAACTCATTACCAGAGACCAGATCAGCTACATAATGTATAAGCTGTGGCTCAGGAAGGAGAAGTGGTGGGCCGGGAATCTGGCTAGCAGTGAGTAGGTCATTTGTCAAGTCTTCTCCATGCCAATCCTCTGTCCTTCCCCCTGAAACAGGAAGACTTTGTTTTTTCTATTGGTTGGAGAAACACAAGATTGACAACAAGCCTGGGTAGGGTTGTGGTTTTGCAAAGCGAGTACAGCACACAGAAGAGAAGGAGAGGCAAGGGAGTTGGGAGTAAATACAAGGAAGTTGTAGCAATAGACCCTGAAGAAAACATTACTGTCTTACCCAAGAAGCCTAGATAAAACCTCAATTCTGCCTGCTCATGCCCTCTTTCCTGTCCCTAATTGTGTTGGTCACAGTGTCTGTCTTTTGAATCTCATGGCCTCTCAGAGCTGAAAGAATCATTCTGCTCTTTGCTTGTCTTAAAGTGTGAGTGTGGTACGGGCTTTGTCATTCCAGGTGTGAGGCCGTGCCAAGACCAGTCTCGGGAGAGCTGTGGTGGCTGTGCAATTGTTCCCCTGCACTACCAGGAAAACTCTTCTAAGAAGCTTCAATGTCACCTCCAACTTGAAGTCCTCCTTCCTCTGCCCAGGTAGTGACTCAATCCCAGCTCTGTGTTCCTTAATACTTAGGGCATATTTCTCCTACAGCATTTATAGGGTGAATGTTTATTTATAGGTCTGTCTTAACTGAACTTCCTAAAGACAAAGATATAACAGCTAGAACAATTCCAGGCACATAGCAAGGGATTAATAAAAGTTTGATGAATTAATGAATGAATGTTCAAATTAATACACTTCACTAAGGAAGCTTACCAAATATTTTGGAAGCATTTTTGTTTATATAGAAAACAGCCCCAAGAACAAATAAGATAAATTCACCTGCCATACTAAACATGATATAAACATTCTAATTAAGGCTTTCTTCTGTTAACATAGACATTTATTCCCTGACATATCCTAGAGTCAAGGGTGGAAAGCATGTGAGCAGTCATTTACTCTAACACCACAATCACTGCTTGAATTTATTCTGCAGAATCTCAGAAGAGTGCTAATCTAGTGCAAACTCCTCCACTGTCAGGGATACACCTGCTCTCCAATTCACCTATTTCAAACTCAGGAAAACACTATTTTTAGAAGAAAACATTTTAGGAAATGGGAAGAGAATTGAATTTAAAGTTAAAGATTTAGACTTGAAGTCTAGATCTGCTATTAGCAAGCTTTTGTGTTCATCTCTTCACTATCCCAAGCCACATTGTATTATCTTGAAAGTAGAAATAATAATAACTGCTATCATAGGTGACTGTGGACACAAAGTGTGAAAATGAATATAAAAGATTTTGTGAATAGTGAAACATTGTGTACATTTAAGGAAAGAAAGGAAGGGAGGATGGGGGGGGTTGGTAAAATTAAAGTGATCCTTCTCCAAAGATGAGAGGGGAATCATTGCAGTCATGGAATATCATATTACAGGGAACAGGAATGCCTTCCTTGAGGTTACGTGGGGAGTCAGCAGAAGGAATCAGTTTTGTAACTCTAATCTGATGCCCTGTCTTTCCTGCCTCCATCCTCCCACCTTTCTGATCCTGTGTCTCTCATAGGGAGCTATGTGCTTTGAGCCACACTGCCTGGGTTTGGATTCTGGCTCTGCCATTGATCAAACCTCAAAAAGTACTTAACTTCTCTGTGCATCGCTTTCCACACCTGTAAAATTGGTGTAATCATAGTATCTCCACGTAGGGTCCTTTCTTCCCTCTTATCCAATTTTTTCTTCAGGGTCTATCACTACAACTTCCTTATATTTACTCTCGACTCCCTTGCCTCTCCTTCTCTTCTGTGTGCTGTACTCGCTTTGCAAAACCAATACTCTTGTTAATCAAAACTCTCCTTTTACTCTCTGCCTGCTACCATGCAACTGAGAGGAGCTTGAGAAAAACCCATGACCACACAAACTGCCCTGCTTTAAATATAGGACAAAGGACCACAGGTGTGCCCTTAAAGCTACCTGGCTACCATATTGTATTTTCTTATTCTACTCACTCTCCTACCTGCTAGAAACAATTTTGCAGCTTCCCCTCTCCTCCATCTGCCATTGCCCACACCTGCGGCCACTGACCTTGCTTTCCACATCTCTGAGGAAATGGAAACAATCAGACGAGCTTTCTATGGAATGTCACAAATATATCCATAAAACTGCCAGCATGTTCAAACGAATCCTCTACCTTCCCTTTTATTACTAAAGACAAATTTTCCATCTCTTTTCTAAAGCTGTTATGGGTTCTTTGTGTATTCCAAAAATTCATACGTTAAAGTCTTAATCCCCATGGCCTCAGGATGTGACCTTATTTGGAAATGAGGTCATTGCAGATCTAATTAGTTAAGATGAGGTCACACTGGAAGAGGGTGGGCCCCTAATTCAATATGACTGATCCTTAAAAAGAGGAAAAGTGTATTCACAGACATGCACATGGGGAGAATGCCATATTAAGATGAAGGCTGAGATCAGAGTGATGCACCTACAAGCCAAGGAACACCAACGATTACCAGCAAACACTAGAAGCCAGGGAGCAGCATGGAACGGATTCTGCCTCACAGCTCTCAGAAAAACCAACCCTGCTCACACCTTGATTTTGGACTCTCGGCCTCCAGAACTGTAAGACAATGAATTTCTGTTGCCTAAACCACCCAGTTTGTGGTACTTTGTTATGGCAGCCTAGCAGACTACCATGAAGTCCAACCCTTCAATTACCTACAGTGGCTAGGTCTTACCCTCTTTCAACTACTCAAAGACGTTGTTTTAAAAACACTTCCTTTTCTCTCCTATCGTGTTAGTTTTTCCCACTCTGTTGCATCATTCTTATTGGCATCCACACAGGCTGTTATTTGTCCCATCATAAAAAATAATAGTTTTTAGCTTCCTTTCACTCCACTTCCTCTGCCTTCCACCCCCTCTTTTCTCTGTAGTACTTTGCAGCAAAAAATCTTGTGTTGATATATTCACTGTCTCCAGTTCTTCTCCTATTTTCTCTTAAAGAGACTCGAACTAAGGCTTTCATGCTGATGACTCCACATGAAGAGCTCTTGTCCAGGTCACCAGTGACTCCACATTGCTAAGCCCAGTGGTTGATTTTCAGCCATGCTCCTACTTAAGCCACCGGCAACATTTGATGCAGCCAATCTTTGCTTCCTCCTGGAGGCATTTCCTTTCCTTGGCTTGTGGGACAGCACCACTTTGTCTTTCTTTGTCCTTTTTCACTGACTGCTCCTTCTCATTCTCATCTTCTCTGAGACTCCTGACATTGGAGCCCACAGGGCCCTGTCCTTGGTCCTCCTCTGTGTGTGCATACATTTCCTCAGCAAGCTCTTCCAGGCTTAAGGTTTTAACTACCACTTGTGTACCAAAGACTTCTAAATGTTTACCTTCAGCCAAGCCTGTTCCCTGAATCCCAGACTCACCTGTCCTGCCACCCACTCTGGTAGATACCAATAGGCTTAACATGTCCCAAACTGGACTCCTCATCTTCCTCCACATGCCTACTCACCAGTATTCTTCTCCCTCTCAGTAATGGCCAACTCCATCCTTCCAGGATCTCAGGCTAGAACCTGGTAGTCATCTTTAACTCTTCACTTTCTCTCACTCCACAGACTCACTAAGTCAAGAAGTCTGATTGGTGCTACATTTAAACCATATCTGGCATCTAAACGTTTCTCACTTCCTCTGCTAAGCTATCATCATCTCTCCCTAGAATTATTTCAATCGCCTCCGACTGGTCTCTGGACTTCCACTTTGGCACCCTATGTCATGGGCGTAACTGGCTGGGGCTGACTTCGTAGGTGGTAAAGGAATTTATCAAGACAGTTGTAGGTACAAAAAGGCAGATTTATTAGAGAAAGCATGAAATTTTTTTGCAAGGTGGCAGTGGGCAGCACAGCAGAGAAAGGACTATCTGCAAAGATGCAGGGGCTGGAGGGAAGTTTTTTAGGGTCCTGCTGAAGGGGGATATGTGTGGAATAAGGTCATTGTGCCTGCCAAATAAGGTCATCATACCCATGGATTGTTCTCCCCCACCTGGGGCCCCTTCCTCATTGTTGCTTCCTTGCCTTCTCAGGATTCCACACCCTACAGTCCATCTCAACTCAGCAGTCAGAGAGATCTTGTAAAACACAAGTTGCATTAAGTCAGCTCACTTTTAAAGTCCTCCAGTGGCTCCCTACTTGATCCTACCGGATTTGGAGAGAAAGCCAAACCCTTACAGTGGCCCCTTAGGCCCTTCATGGCCTCTGCCCATCCTTTTATCTCTGACCTCATCTCTTTTATTCCCCTCCTTCCTCCACTCCAGCCACAGGACTCCCTGCTGGCCCTGGACCATCAAAGTTGCTCTCCCCTGAGAGTCCATGCACTGGCTGGTCCTTCTGCCTGGATCGCTGTGCCTCCAGCTACCCACAGGGATAACTTTCTTACTGCTTCTGCTTAAATGTCACTACCTCAATGAGGCCTACCTGGATGACAATTATTTAAAATTGTAATCCCTGCTCTCATTTCCTTTTCTTTTCCCTGACCCATCACCTCCTAACATACAATATAATTTACTTATTCATGTGATTATCATATATGTTCTGCCTCCCTGTGCTAGACTATAAGCTCTGGAGGGCTGGGATTTATTTTTCTGTTTTGTTTATTCATGTATGCAATAAGTGTTTGTGAAAGGAAAATACATCTCAGGACCCCCAAATCACTAAGTGAAGCAAAAGTCAAGCTGGGAACTGCATCAGGCAAACTGCCTCCTCTTTTAATCCTAAATAAGATAGCTGCAAATATTTTTTTAAAAAACTATATCCCTCCCTCACAATTTGCCTGCAAGGAAATTCCTTGTGGGCCTCAAGATCTTTGCCCTAAACCAGTTCTGTGGAATTTCACCCTGACAACGTAAATTGATAGCTTATCTTCATAGGTGCAGGACAAAGGACAGACAGAATCAAGGTAATTCCTCTGCTCACCTGAGACAAATGCATATCCAATTGCTTCCTCTGTCGTATTGCTTATGCAAAAATGCAGATTCACTGAGCCAGACTAAGGCATAAAAGACCATTTCTCCTCTGCCCCTTCTTATATGTAGCGTGTGTCTTCAGTGAAATATTGATCAAAGACCCAAAAGAATGCAAGCTTTTGTCTCTTATCTACCTATGACCTAGAAACCCCCATTTTGAGTAGTCCCGCCTTTCTGGACAGAACCAATGTATATCTTACATGTCTCATGTCTCCCTAAAATGCATAAAACCAAGCTGTGCCCCAGCCACCACTGGGCACATGTCATGAGGACCTCCTGAGGCTGTGTCACAGATGCGTCCTGAACCTTGGCAAAATAAACTTTCTACATTGATAGAGACCCGTCTCAGATACTTTTGTATTCACATACTCAAAACAGATTTGTTGGATGAGTGAATAAATGAATGGATATAAAATTTTTAGAATAGTGCCTGGCACCAAAAGGGTGCTTAATAATTATTTGCTATCATCAATATTACCGCCCATTGTTCAGATCACATTTGCATTATAAAGATCTAGGAACTTGGTTGGCAAAGAACCCCTTGAAGGAAAAGACCATGGGCGAGGAGGAAAACGCAGGGAATGTTTGCAGATTAATGAAGCTCATCCAAGACTCATTTATTTCCGGTAGACTTTGCATGGGCTCTTTGATTTTTCCCCAATCGATATCTTATGCCAGCCTTGAATGGATCCCTTGGACCTAACCCTGGCACAGCTCTGCTAAAATCACCGCTCTGGGTTTCTCAGGAGAACCACAGGCCCAATTTAGCTAGCAGGAAGTAAAAATTAACAACTTCGAAGAAACCTCAACCTATTTCTGCTGTTATCTCATTTCCAGAAATTTTCTGTCTTTAAGAATAAATAAAAGAAGTAAACTCTAGCCAAAGAGCTGGTAATGGTTAATGCTACTAAACAAAGAACAAGCAGGCTCTGCACAGTCTGTCAGGATATTCCAGTGATCAGTAGAAAATACAAATCATTTAAAAATTGTTTTTAATAGAAGGGCTTACAAGGGGACTGACTTAATAAATCCATGTGACTTCTGCTTCACAGGATGACTCTGGCTGTGGCTTTTAAAACAGAGTGTAGGGTAGAAGTAGGGAGACCAGCTAGGAGGCTACTGCAATCATGCTGGAGAGAAGTGATCACAGCTCAGATCACAGCAGTGACAGTAGAAGATGTGACAGGTGGGTGGGTACTAGATATGTCTTGAAAAAGGGAGTCAGTAGGACTTCCTGGCTGGCCAGATGTGTGATGTGTGGCATGAGAGAAAAAGAGAGGTCAGAAACACCAGCACAGCTTTGGAGCTGAGCATCTGGAAGGGCAGAGTTGCTCTCAGCTGAGTTAGAGGGAGCCCTCAGAGCACCTCACCCCACCCCTAGGACACTGCTGATGTTCAGAGAATGTGTGCGTGCGGTTGCCTTACATTTTTTTGTACATGAATATTTCACGTCTTTTTTATTTTATTTTATTTTATTTTTTTGACAGAATCTTGCTCTGTTGCCCAGGCTGGAGTGCAGTGGCACGATCTCAGCTAACCGCAACCTCCGCCTCCTGGGTTCAAGCGATTCTCCTGCCTCAGCCTCCTGAGTAGCTGGGATCACAGGTGTGCACCACCACACCCAGCTAATTTTTTTTTTTTTAATAGAGACAGGGTTTCACCATGTTGCCCAGGCTGGTCTCGAACTCCTGACCTCAGGTGATCCACCGCCTCAGCCTCCCAGAGTGCTAGGATTACAGGCGTGAGCTGCATGTCTTCTTTAATGCAGAACTGACATGTATTTTTCAATTTTCTCAGAAGCAAGAGAGAGGAATTCAAAATCCCTAATCATTAATTCCTCCCGTCCCTGCCTTTTTCACTCTGTCCAGAAAAATTAGTTTCCTGAATAATTTTCATGGAACAGAAATAGCTCAAGTCTGACATGTTCTCAATAAAAATGCAGATATTAGTGACCTTCACACACACAGAGCCTCTCCCGAGTGAACATAGCCCCTCAATGTGCAAGTCTTGCCTGAATGCCTCGATGTCCATTTAAAGCCACCCGGTAAGAGGAGCAGGTATTTCTGTAACTGAGAGGAGTATTGGGAAGAGGCTAGAGACAACATTTTATATTTCTGAGCCCTTGGGATAAGAAAGAGCCCCATTTTCTCGCCTGAAGTCCTCTGAGCAGTTAGAACCACTGGGCCACTGCTGCTCATCTGTAGCCCATCCACTGATGGCTCCTTGCCCAGACACAGAGCCTGACCCAGCCAGTGGACCTGGAGAGGAAAAGGGGATAAGATGAGAAATGGGAGTTGAGGGCCTCCCAGCTCCCCATTACTAATATTAATTTACTTTCTATATGCAACTATGGCTATGGGAATTTAGGACCACATGAAGCAATAAGATCAAATGGAAATCTTGACCTGCTTGTTTGGGTGAATCAATTTTCCTGGAAGGCTCAGGGCACTGTGGGGAAAAAACGCATACAAGGTGAAAACATGGCTGTTGCTAGAGCCCAGGAGACCCTATGAGTTCAGTCAAGGCTGGGAGAGAGTCAGTGGCTCTACCCTGTGACCCCCAGGAGAGTTTGCACCCACCATGTCACAAGGGCACTGCTGTATGCTCAGAAGGGAGCTGTGTTACGAATTTTCAAATGATTCACTGCTCTCTAGATCAAGGTTGTTGTTATCAAGCAAAAGCAGTAGGAAGAGCGTGTGAGTAGAGCACTCTGTAGTTAGCAGAAGGTGTTCAGATACTTGCTGATTTGATTCTCAAACTACCCTGGACTGTCGGCTTCATCAAGACAGAGAATCATGTCTGTCCCATTCACTGTTATCAACTGTGCTGAGGACGAGGAGTGGCACGTAACAGGCGCTCCGTGCATATTTGTTAAATAAAAATAAAAGAACCCAATAAGATAAGAAATAGGAGTTATTATTCCTATTTTATAATTGAGGCCGAGAGTCCCACAGTTAATAAACGGCAGAGTCAAGACAAGACTGAGAATCTTAATCCCAAGGTCATTGCTAGCTATTTTGTCTTATGAAGCTTCTAGGTCACAAGCTTCAGGATGCAAAGAACTTCAAAGGTAGGAGCATATGGAGGAGCTGTACAGTGCAGAGAAAAGCAGGCAGAGGCCCTGGAGCTTCCCAGAACACACAAAGATTTACAAAGAAAGCTCAGGACTGAGATGTGGACACCAACATGGCAAGAAGCTTCACTTCCTCCCTGCGTGGCCAGGACACATCCCCAGCGAGCAGGGACTCACTGGGGATATGTGTGGCTCTTTAGCCTCCCCTGCAGGAGAGTTTCAGAATGCACCCTCTCTAAGGGGCTGAAGTGCTCATAGGAAAGCCCAGATCTGATGGATGATCCACTATTGAGGTATTCCTAAACAGTGGGATGCATCACCCCCACTTCTCCGGAGGAAATAACCAAGAGTTTAGTCTTACTACAAATTAGAAAGCTGCTAATGTGCATAGCTCGTTATGAAGTACAACTATAAGACATTGGGTTCTTAAAGCTGAGAGGAACCCTAAATAGTCCATAGCCTGGGTTCCTAGATAAAAAGGTCTGCGAAGCTGCTGAAATAATCTGCATATTATGAGTATTCTGGAGGGGATAGTCCATGACTTTCATCAGATCCTCAGAGGCGTCTCAGATTCAAACCCAGCCACAGGAGGGTCTAGAATTACCTCCTCAGCCCCTCAACTAAGCAGATTTGCTCAAAGCCCCAGGGATGGGAAGTCCGTCTTTCCCAAGGCAGCTGAGGTCATTTCCTGTGATCAATTCCTGCTCCCCACAGAGAGTGAGGAATGTACAGATGGTTCCACTAGAACCCGAACAAAACAACTCCCTCCATGTGTCCGGCATATGAGGTCCAAAAATGAGCTGTAGGGTGGGACTACTGGGACAGCCTTCAAAATGCACCAGCCAGCATGGAAAGGGCTGCTTTTGAAATTTGTGCATTTAAAGACAACTAACGACTAGTTTCATTGCCTCCCCCAAAGTGAAGTTTTTAAGTGACAGATTCTGCTCCTCTGTCTCATAATATTCTTACATAAAGCTTAGGCATGGAGCTGATGGCACCCATCAGCCCCAAATTCGAGTAGACCACCCCCAGAATGAAGTCTAAGTCATGGAGACAAAGCCCCGCGCTTGTGCTGAATGAGATCCTCTAGTGCTCTCTGGTGGCTACGACTTGTTACTGCACCTTTCACAACACATTTGTACGAAGTTTGTATTTCTGATTTTTTTTAAGTATTCCAAAACTGAAATCAGTTTAAAGTCCTCTCTTTGCTTACATATGAGTTGGGGCTCAAGGATTGTATAATCAATGTGTCATGTGACTTATCAATGGCAGAGCCAACACTGGGGCTTAGGCCTTTCCTCTTGTTCGGGAGCTGTTTCCCACTCTGAGATTTGAAGGTGGGTGCAAGTGAAACATGGTGGAGAGCAGGAACTGCCAGGCTCAGGGTGGGAGCAAGCAGGTGTGTTAAGGATATCTCCGGGGCACAGAGCAGATTTGAGAGTTGGGGGCGACCCAAGAGCTGCACAGGGACCAAATCACCGAAGGTCCTTTATGCCAGGTTATGGAGCTTAGCGTCTGTTTGTAGGGAGGAGAGCCCCATGAAGGATTTTAAGGAGGAGAGCAATGGGATGGGGTCAAGGCAGCAGTGGAGAGGATGAACTGGGAAGCATTAAAAAGTAGGCCCACAGGCCGGACACTGTGGCTCGTGCCTGTAATCCCAACACTTTGGGAAGCCAAGGACGGTGGATCACTTGAGGCCATGAGTTTGAGACCAGCCTCGGCAACATTATGAAACCCTGTCTCTACTAAAAATACAAAAATGATGCATGTCTGTAATCCCACCTACCCAGCAGGCTGAGATACGAGAATCTTTTGAACCCGGGAGGCAGAAGTTGCAGTGAGCTGAGATCCCGGCACTGCACTCCAACCTGGACAACAGAGTGAGATCCTGTCTCTCACACACACACACACACACACACACGCACATACACACACACAGAAAAAGTATGACCCACAGCTTGGGCTAAATAGCAAAGCCTCATCTCTACAAAATATTCAGAAATTAGCCAAGTGTGGTGGTGCACGCCTGTAGTCTCAGGTACTTGGGAGGCTGAGTTGGGAGGATCACTTGAGCTCAGAACATGAAAGCTGCACTGAATCGTGATCATACCACTGCACTCTTGCCTGGGTGACAGAGCAAGACCCTGTCAGGGTGGGTGTGGAGTGGGGGCGGGGAAGTGTGGTCCAGGGAAAGTGTCAGAATCTCCAGGAGAGACAGCTTATAATGCCTGTTCCTACCCACCTCCAGAGACTCCATACAGTCGTTCTGGACTAGAACTCCAGTCATACCTTTAGTAAGCAGAAAGCTCCTTGGGTGTTTCTGACACAAATGATTCCAGAGCCACACTTGAAGAGTCACTGGAGGAGAATGAGAGGAGGAGGCAGTCAAAGACAGAGGCAATTTGCAAGGGATGAAAGGGAAAGAGTGCCTTGAGATTTCAGCTGAAGGGGGGCAGTCCGGGGTGTAGGAAGGAGAAAGGAGAACAGACAATGTGTGAAAAACTAAAGGAAGATTGTCTTAAGAGGGAGACAATCGTTCACAAAAACATACTCAGCAGGAAAGTTAAAGTAGGTGTGAACAAAAAACGGGTTCATACCTACTCTGTGGATTGGATGTGGCCACTCAGAGGGTCCCTAATGGCTCCACCTGGCAGCGGTTTTATTGGAAAAACGAGGGCAGAATCAGACAATAGAGAAGAGGAGCTAATTGGAGAAGAGAAATAAAGAGAACTCAGGAAATATTCCTCTCTCCAGAAGCTTGACTGGGAAAGAAAACGAGAAAGAGGATGAAGGCTGAATGGGAAGGGAAATTTTGTGCCAAAGAAAGATTTTGTTTTACAGATGGGAAAGATCTGAATATCAGTCTAAGCTGTGGAAGACGAGCAGGCTGAGAGTCACAAGCAGTGGATACAAGACAGAGCAGGCATCGCTGGAGAGGGGAGGTTCCCGAGGACCAAGGAGGAAGGCCCCTTCCCTCTTGAGGCAGGTGGCTAGAAGCAAGGGGAGAGTGTGAGGGAAAATAGATTTGCAGGTTGATTAAAGGCAAAGGCAATGAAAATAAATGTCCTGAATACAAAAGCTCATCTGGTAAAATTTGAGATACTATAAATCTGGGAGAATTGATGAGTTCATTAAACAACTGAAGATTCAAAAAGTTACTTACAATCTAGAGTGAAGAGCTACAAACTGGCTTCTGTAGTGTAAGCGGAAATTCTGCAGTTGATTTTTAAATTAGCTTGTGCAAATACAGGAGGGTGACTTGATGTAATGGCAAATGATAAAATAAAAAATTAATTGATGGTATCTCCATTTGACTAAAAAGGCTTAGGAGGCTTTGAAAAGCCAAGAATTTGAGGTTATCAATGTGGGTTCTCAGGGGTTTGCAGAATTCTAGCCTAACAACTATTATACCAATTCTTTCTAAAGATGCAAAGGCAAGGAATAGTGGGTGGTGTGATTGTTGAGGCAACTTAATCTATACTGTTCTTTATAATATTTTAATGTCCTTTATTTGCAAACCTTGCTATTTAAGCTATAATTGGAAACCAGTTCTCTGTGATCTATCTCAAAACTGACTATACCAAAGGATGTGGCTACAAATGAGGCTCATAAACCTCCCTGACCACCTGGGAATTTTTTTTTTTTAAATAGAGTCTCGCTTTGTTACCCAACCTGGAGTGCAGTGGTGCTATCTCAGCTCACTTCAACCTCCGTCTCCAAGGTTCAAGCGATTCTCATGCCTCAATGTCCTGAGTAGCTGGGATTACAGGTGTGCGCCACCATGCCCGGCTAATGTTTGTATTTTTAGTAGAGATGGGGGTTTCACCATGTTGGCCAGGCTGGTCTCGAACTCCTGACCTCAAATGATTTGCCTGCCTCGCCCTCCCAAAGTTCTGGGATTACAGGCATAAGCCACCATGCCCGGCCTGGAAAAACTTTTTAAGAAGTGTCCCCACAGAAATTCCAATTGATTAAGTCTGGGCAGGGGATGAGGTCAATGAATCATTCTGATGATCAGTTAGATTTGAAACCACTGAACTGCGTAGGAAACTAGTCATCAACTGGTTTGGAGGTGACTGGTTCCCATCCTAAACGCCTACAGAGAGATAGAACTTTTTTCCTTGTGCTTCGCAAGCATTCAGAACAATTAGATTGGGCCTGTAGTGGGTATGACAAACTTATGTGCTTGAATCTGTGGCTAATTATGATTTACTAGAGGCATTTGTTGGTATTGGATATAAAAATGTAGAAAGATCTGCTTAGACTTATAAAACTCATTTTCTTAAAACAATTCAGTTTTCAAAATAAATTCAATCAGTATGTATCTATTCTTTTTAATATTTTCAAGTGAATAGTCATTAATAAGCAATAGCTATGTGTAATGATGCTGTGGATGTTATGAAGAGAGATGAATAAAGTCATAAGAGGTGGTTTGGAACTAACTCGTCATACCCAGAGAACCTACATTTTAAAAAATGAACAAATAATTTATCATCTGTATTCTTTAGGTTTAATTTTATTAGTCGTCATATTTAAGTTATGATTGATATACCATGAAGTCCATGCTTCATAAGTGTATTGTTTGATGAGTTTTAGTAAATCTGTCCCACTGTGTAAGCACCATCACCGTTCTAGAACACTTCCATTTTCTGACAGCAAAGTCCCCTCCTGCCTATGTACAGTCCCACAGCCTCAGTGAATCTCTGATCTACTTTCTGTCTCTATTATTTTTGCCTTTTCTAGAAATTCCCTATAAATGGAATCATAAAACCTTTAGGGTTTCGTGATGGGCTTCTTTCACTCAGCATAATGTCTGTGAGGATGATCCTATTCTTCGTGTGTATAAGTATAATCAGTCACTCCTTATTTTTCGCTCTTGCATTTCTGTCTGTGATCCATTTACTAATCAATTTTTTGTGTATCATGTGAAGTAAGACTCTAAGTTTATGTATTTATGTATGTATGTATTTGTTTATTTTTGCATCTGGATAACCAGTTGTCCCACTACTATTTAAAAAGACCATCTTTCCCCATTGAGTTACCTGGGCACCCTTGTTAGAAATCAATTGACCATAAGTGCACAGATTTATTTGTACATTCTCTCTTCTGTTCCATCAATCTTTATGTCTGTTCCCATAGAAAGCGTAAGTATTAATTTATGAAACCTTTGTTTCAGTTGTATAAAGTAGGCTACTGTGTAAAATGTATTTCTTACTGAGGATTATGGTAAAAATATTTTTTAAACGACATTTGTCTAGGGAGTGCCAGATAATATTCACAATAAGACACAAAAAAGAGTCCTAGAATAAATAGGCTGTTGGAAACCCATAAAGACTGCAGAACCAGGTACACCCTCATGCTTTGCAGAAGGGGAAACTGAGGCTTATGGAGAGAAAGTAACCTTCCCAAGGTTATGACAGGATGCAAGACTGGAGGACCCCTGCCTGGAAGACCCCATCTTCCCACTGCACCTCCCAGCTTCTTCTATCTCCTCCCTCCACCAAGCTCCTGCTGGCAGCAGCTGGCAGAGCCCACGGGGGCACAGGGCTAGGCAGCAGCCCACTGGTGCTCCTGTCTTAACCCCTCTCCTCAGCCTCCTCTCTGAATCTCACTGAAAACAGTCTCCCCAGACGCTGCGGAGCCCTGCCAGGTCCAGATGACAGTTCCCTGGGCTCCTACCCCTTCCTTCTTCGGAGATGAAGGAGCTGGCTTTTCTTCAAGGACTCTTCTCAGAATGGAAAAAAGAAAGCAGTGCCACCGACGTCAAATGGCTCTTACACAATGATGGAGTCTTGCTCAGAATTGTGTAAATAACTGGGGAACATATGAATTAAATTTCCCTCTACTTACCCAGGGATGTAATAAATCAGGACTGTGAGAAAGGCTGCCACTCGGCCCCAGCACTCAGAACACCTGAAGGAGTTGTCGTGTCCCCAACCCTGATGTCTTCTCACCCTGGAGCATTTCTATCCCTCTCAAGTTCCAAGGGCTCCTATGCTCTGCAAGGCACCCACACATGGGCTTGGCTCTGTCCCTGACAGGGTGGGCTCGGTCATGACTGCAGCGTCCCAGGCAGCCTCCACCCCTTCTTCATAGGGAGAGCATGCTTCCAACCTCTCAGACAGGGCTGGATATGTCTGATCATTAGTTCATTCATTCGTCCCTTCACTCAACTAATACTTGTTAAGCACTGTGTTGGGAAATGCTGTGCTAGCAGTAGGAATGCAACAGTGAACAAGAAAACACAGTCCTGCTCTCATGCCTAATGAAAGAACTTTCTGGCATTCCAAGTTAGCAAAGCTTTTAGAGAGAGGTGAGTTCCTAACACTGGAAGTGTTCTGCAGAGGTTGAGACTCAAGCATCAGTTGAAGAATTGAATGGTCAGCCTCCAAGATCACACCCAAGTGCAAGGTTTCAGGAGGCTTTTAAGTGCCTTCAACGCTGCACCTGCTCTCTTCCTCCCTCCTGCCTGTGCAGTTCTCTTCGGACAGCACCTGCAGAAGCTTTCAGCCAGAGGTTTCTGTTGAGGGCATGGATGGTCCCTGGAGAAGCAACGATGAGTCTAAGTAAAGCAGATGCTCATTTTTCCTGCCTGAAAAAATAATTTAAAAAAAAACATTATAATTTTTTAAAATGTTCTGTCTTCTCTGTCCCCTCAGAAGAGATCTGAGAACTTTCTCCTGAATGTGAATAAACCTGAAGAATGAAACAAAAATACTCAAATATAAAAGTTCTAGATGAGATGTTCCCATTGGGAGAAACTGCATAAAGAATACATGGGAAATCTCTGTGTTATTTTTATAACTGAATGTTATAAAATTAACTCAAAATAAAAGGTATAATTAAACACCCCAAGAGTTCTTGATGCTTGTACCATGGGTACGTAAGATGTTACAATGAGGAGAAGAGGAGTGAAGCAGGCTCTAGCAAGGGAGCTGCAGATCCAAGCCTGGGAGACAGAGAGAGGGCATGGCCTGGGAGAGAGACAGATGACAGCCTGGGTGAGAGAGAGATGGCATAACCTGTGAGAGACAGAGATGGCATGGTCTGGGAGAGAGAGAGAGATGGCATGGCCTGGGAGAGAGAGAGAGAGATGGGATGGCCTGCAAGAGAGAGATGGCATGGTCTGGAAGAAAGATGGCATGGCCTGGGAAAGAGAGATGGCATGTCCTGAAAGAGAGAGAGAGAGAGATGGCACGACCTGGAAGAGAGAGAGAGAGATGGCATGGCAAGGGAGAGAGAGAGATGGCATAGCCCAGTAGAGAGAAATAGATGGCATGGCCTGGGAAAGAGAGATGGCATGTCCTGAAAGAGAGAGAGAGAGAGAGATGGCACGACCTGGAAGAGAGAGAGAGAGATGGCATGGCATGGGAGAGAGAGAGATGGCATAGCCCAATAGAGAGAAATAGATGGCATGGCCCAGGAGAGAGAGGTGGCATGGCCTGGAAGAGGGAGAGAAATGGCAAAGCCTGGGAGGGAGAGAGAGAGATGGCATGGCCTGGGAGAGAGAGATGGCTTGGTCTGGAAGACAGAGAGAGAGATGGCATGGTCTGGGAGAGAGAGAGAGAGAGAGATGGCATGGTCTGGGAGAGAGAGAGAGAGAGAGATGGCATGGCCCAGGAGAGAGAGAGAGATGGCATGGCCCAGGAGAGAAAGAGAGATGGCATGGCCCAGGAGAGAGAGAGAGAGAGATGGCATGGCCAGAGGAGAGAGAGAGATATGGCATGGTCTGGAAGAAAGATGGCATGGCCTGGGAGAGAGAGATGGCATGGCCTGGAAGAGAGAGATGGCATGTCCTGAAAGAGAGAGAGAGAGAGAGATGGCACGACCTGGAAGAGAGAGAGAGAGATGGCATGGCATGGGAGAGAGAGAGATGGCATAGCCCAGTAGAGAGAAATAGATGGCATGGCCTGGGAAAGAGAGATGGCATGTCCTGAAAGAGAGAGAGAGAGAGAGATGGCACGACCTGGAAGAGAGAGAGAGAGATGGCATGGCATGGGAGAGAGAGAGAGATGGCTTGGTCTGGAAGAGAGAGAGAGAAGTGGCATGGTCTGGGGGAGAGAGAGAGAGAGATGGCATGGCCCAGGAGAGAGAGAGAGAGAGAGATGGCATGGCCAGAGAAGAGAGAGAGAGAGAGATGGCATGGTCTGGGGGAGAGAGAGATACAGAGATGGCGTGGCCCAGGAGAGAGAGAGAGAGAGAGATGGCATGGTCTGGGAGAGAGAGAGAGACAGATGGCATGGTCTGGGGGAGAGAGAGAGAGAGATGGCATGGCCCAGGAGAGAGAGAGATGGCATGGCCCAGGAGAGAGAGAGAGAGATGGCATGGTCTAGGAGAGAGAGACAGAGAGATGGCATGGTCTGGGGGACAGAGAGAGATGGCATGGCCAGAGGAGAGAGAGAGAGATGGCATGGCCCAGGAGACAGAGAGAGAGATGGCATGGTCTGGGGGAGAGAGAGAGAGAGATGGCATGGCCCAGGAGAGAGAGAGATGGCATGGTCTGAAAGAGAGAGATGGCATGGCCCAGGAGAGAGATGGCATGGCCTTGGGCATGGGAGATCAGAGCAGGTCTCATTCCTCCAGGATAAAGGGTAGAGGGAGAAATTGCTCCAGCTTCTCTTATTTCTCCTTTCCTACCTACAACAAAGCCCTGCCCTCTATAAACCCCACCCCCTCCCCACCCCCACCCCTGCAGCTCCAGAGCCAGGAGGCTGGGACTCAAGTTCAGAGAAGGGAGGATGGGGCTCAGGCTGAAGTGCTGGCTGCAAAAGCAGAGGGAAGGAAAAGAAGGAGTGAGGGAATTTCCCCAAAGTCTAGAACAAACAAGCTGAGAGGGGAGAATTGAGCAAATTTAGTCAATTCCGGTGTGGGGGGAATGTTCCTGGGTAATCTGGGAAACTAGATAAGTTGAAGGTTGCCTGTGATTGTGTTTGTCAACACACAGGTGATCTAGTGGAAAGTTACATGGACGATGAAAAAAAAATGGCTAACATTCAGGAAGCATTCAAGTCAATGGCTGACTCTACACTAAGTAGCTTACATATTATGTCTTCATGAAGTAGGCATTATTCCCCATTCATACACGGTGACTCTATGTCATACCAGTACCTGAGTTACACGGACACCCAAACTGCCTGAGGCCTGGAATCAAACTCTTGCTCTATCCACTAGGTTGCTTTATAACCTCCTGGGCTCTGTCACTGCCTACAAGCTTTACGACTTCCAGCAGATTAACTTTTCTGAGCTTTAGGATTTTTTACCAGTAAAAGAAGTTATGCTAAGTATTCCCCAAAAGATTTTGAGGTTCAGATAAAATAGCAAGTTGAAATGCAGGTTGCTTCATGAGTCTCAAACACCAACCTAATCACTATTAGTAGTGGCCATGGCCTCTGACATTCACAAGGCCAGCCACTTAGAGAGTTGACATTTAGTTCTCAGCACCACTGGGTTGACATTTTAATTCTGTTTTAAATAAAACCATTACTCACTAATGTAACTAATGTTTTATTGTTGCTAATTCCAGAACCATTACACTATGGAGCCAGAAGTTAAAAAGAATTTAACTGAAGACCAAAACATGCTCAGTAGCAAATGCCTCTTTTATAAATAATTTCTGTTCCCAATTCTAACTTGGAAATTAAACAAAACACTCCTGAACAACCAAGGGATCAAAGAAGATATCCAAAATTATCTTGAGAGTAGTGAAAATGGAAACACACATAACTAAATGTGTGGACTTCAACAAAAGTGGTCCTAAGAGGGAAGTTTATAGTAATAAGTACCAATATTAAGAAAAAAGAAAGGTCTCAAATAAACACCCTAACTGTATACCTCAAGGAAGTAGAAAAAAAGAACAAACTAAGCCCAATGTTAACAGAAGGAACTAAAGATTACTTCTGAATACATAAAACAGAGACTAGAAAGACAATATAAAAAATCAACAAAACTAAGAGATCTTTTTAAAAAAGGATAAAATTAACAATTATCTGGGCTATCTAAGAAAAAATAAAGAGAAAACTCAAATAAATAAAATTATAAATGAAAAAGAAGACATTACAAGTGATACCACAGAAATTCAAAGAATGTATTTTATGTCAACAAATTGGATAATCTGGAATAAGTGGATAAATCCCTAAAAACATACAACCTACCATGAAGGAATAAAAAATCTAAACAGTCCAATAATGAGTAAGGAGACTGAGTGAGTAATGAAAAACTTCCCAATAAAGAAAAGTTCAAGACCAGATGGTTTCATAGGTGAAGTCCAACAAACATTTAGAGAGGAACTAAAACCAATCCTACTCAAACTCTTCCAAAAGAAAAAAAAAGATGAAGAGGAGAGAAAACTTCCTAATTCATTTTATGAAGTCAGCATCACCCTCATACAAAAGCCAGACAAGGATAATACAAGAAAGGAAAATTATAGGAAAATATCCCAGATAAACATAAATGGGAAAATGTAATAAAATAAATATAGCAAACTGAATTCAACAGCATATTTAAAAAATCATTAATCGTGATGAAGCGGGATTTACCCCTGGGATGCAATGATGGTTTAACATATGCAAATCAGTAAATATGATATACAACATTAACAAAATTTAGAAGAAAAACTATATGATCATCTCAACGGATGCAGCAAAAGCATTTGACAAAATTCAGCATCCTTTCATGATTAAAAAAAACTCTCAAGAAATTAACTATAAAAGAAACGTAATTCAACACAATGAAGACCATATATAACAAGCCCACAGCTAACATTATACTCAATTGTGAAAAGCTGAAAGCTTTTTCTATAAGATAAGGAGTAAGACAAGAGTGCCCACTCTGGCCACTTCTATTCAGCACAATACTAGAAATCCTAGCCAGCGCAATTAGAAAAATACATAAAAATAAAGGACATCCCATTCAGAAAGAAAGAAGTTAAATTGTCTCTGTTTACAGAGGTATGACTTTGTATTCAGAAAGCTCTAAAAACACCATCAAAACAGTTAAAACTGATAAACAAATTCAGTAAAGTTTCAGAATACAAAGTCAACATACAAAGATCAGTAGCATTCCTATACATTGACAACAAACTAGCCAACCCCTGCCCCCACCAACAACAACAACAAAAAAACAAAACTGAGAGGCCAGGCACAGTGGCTCATGCTCCCAGCAGTCTGGGAGGCCGAGGCAGGCAGATCACCTAAGGTCAGGAGTTTGAGACCAGCCTGGCCAACATAGTGAAACTCTGCCTCTACTTAAAACACAAAAAAAATTAGCCAGACATGGTGGTGGGTGTCTGTAGTCCCAGCTACTTTGGGAGGCTGAGGCGGGAGAATCACTTGAAGCCAGGAGGCAGAGGCTACGGTGAGCCGAGATCGTGCCACTGCACTCCAGCCTTGGTGGCAGAGTGAAACTCCATCTCAAAAAAAAAAAGAAAGAAAGAAACTGAGAAAATTCCATTTACAATCCCATAAAAATATTAAAATACAGTCATATGGTGCTTAATAACAGGGATATGTTCTAAGAAATGTCTTAAGCGATTTTGTCATTGTGCAAACATCACGGAGTGTACTTAGACAAACCTTAATAGTACAACCTGCTACACACCTAGGCTATATGGTATAGCCTATTGCCCCTAGGATACAAAACCAAACAGCATGTTACTGTACCGAATACTATAGGCAGTTGTAACACAATGTGTATCTAATAGAAAAGTTAATGTGCTGCACTGCAACGCTAAGGTGGCTAAGACATCACTAGCGATAGGAAATTGTATATGCGGTCCATCATTAATTGAAACATTGTTATACAGCACATGACTTTACTTAAGAATAAATTTAACCAAGGAAGGAAAAGTTCTATACACTAAAAACTACAAGATATTGAGAAAGAAATTGAAGACATAAACAAATAGATGTCTCATGTTCATGGATTGGAAGAATTAATATTGTTAAAATGCCCATGCTAACCAAATTGATCTACAGATTCAATCCAATTCCTATCAAAATTCCAATGGCATTATTCACAGAAATAAAACCAACAATTCTAAAATTCATAGGGCTCCATAAAAGACCACAAATATCCAAAGCAACCTGGAGAAAAAAGAATAAAGCTAGAGGCATCACACTTCCTGACTTCAAACTATATTAAAAGTAAATAATTAAAGCTATAGTGATCAAAACAGCATGGGACTGGCATAAACACAGACACATAGACCAATGAAACTGAATAGAAAAACCAGAAATAAACCCATGCATCTACAGCCAATCTTTGGCAAGGATGGTAAGAGTTCACAATAGGGAAAGCTTAGGCTCTTCAATAAATGGTGTTGAGAAAACTGCACATCCTCATGCAAAAGAATGAAATTGGACGCTTATCTTATACCATATATGAAACTTGAAGTGGATTAAAGACAAATGTAAGATCTGAAACTGTAAATCTCCCAAAAGAAAACACAGAGGGAAAGCTCCTTGGCATTGGCCTTGGCAATAATGTTTTGGATATGATCGATACCAAAAGCACAGACAACAAAAACAAAAATAAAAAGGTGGGACTACATCAAACTGAAAAGCTTCTGCACAAAAAAGGAAACAATCAACAAAATTAAAAGGCAACCGACAGAGAAGAAGATATTTGTAATTCATGTATCTGATAAGGAGTTGATATCGCAAGATACATATACAAGAAACTCATAAAACTCGATAGAAACAACAACAACAAAATGACGTGATTGAAAAATGGGCAAAGAACCTGAATAAATATTTTCCAAAGAGCACAATACAAATGGCCAATATGTATATTAAAAAGTGCTCAACATCATTAATCATCAAGAAAATTCAAATCAAAACTGTAGTGAGATATTACCTCACACCTGTTAAAATGGCTTAAAAAATAAGAAGCGTTGATGAGGATGTGGAGAAAAGGGAACTCTTGTACACGGTTGCTGGGAATGTAAATTTATACAGCCATTATTGAAAACGGTATGAAGATTCCTCAAAGAATTAGAGATAGAACTACCATACAATCCAGGCAATCCACTTAGGGGTACATATTCAAAGGAAACAAAATTAGTATCTCAAATATCTGCACCCTCATGTTCATTGCAGCATTATTCACAATAGCAAGATATGGAAACAAGCTAAGTGTCTGTTGATGAATGATACATACACACAAACACACACACACACACACACACAAATGGAATATTATTCAGCCTTTACAAAGAAGAAAATTCTGTCATTTGTGACAACATAAATGAACGCAAAGGGCACTGTGTTAAGTGAAATAAGCTGGGCACAGAAAGACAAATACCATGTAATCGCACTAACATTCTACTCTCAAATTCTATGAGTTCAACTTACTTAAAAAGTAAGGGGCTGGTAGGTGGGGGTGGGGATGCACAGGTACTGGTTAAAGGATGCAAAAATTTAGTTAGATAAGAGGAGTAAGTTCAAGAGCTGTATTGTACAACATGGTGACAATAGTTAATAACAATGTTTTGGATTTTTGAAAATTGCTGAGAGTAAATTTTAAGGGTTTTTACCACAGAAAAAGTATGTGAGGTAATTGTATACATAGGCTAATTAGCTTGATTTAGCCATTCTACAATGTAGACATATTTCAAAATATCATGTTGTACACCATAGACATATACAATTTTCATCAATTACCAAGTAATTAATTTAAAAAATAAATTAAATTAAATGTTTACGCATAAAAAAAATGCCTTATGATTAGCCAGCTTCCCTGAGATGGTTTTTTGTGAATAAGTATTTTTATTTTTAAAATCCTGCTTTTAAAAAAACCATTGTCATTCAGATTTGCTGTGTTGTGGTAGCTGCAGTGTTTAAATTTGCCCTGTGGTTTGGCCAGAGAAGCCAGTGGACCACCCGGCCCCTGTGCTCCATACCCATGACCCTCAGGCAAGACGGGCTCCGGCTGAGGACCCAGAAGGTCTTTCCAGCTCTTTTCTGAGTGGCCTTATCTGACATTTTTCCTGAGCCTAGGGAGGGGCATGAGAATCAGGAGACCTGGGTACTTGGGTATTGTTAGCTCCCTGGCTTACCCTCCGGTCTCTCACCCACTCCTTCCCATCCCCCATACTACTATCAAACGGTGAATTATTATTATTATTATTATTATTATTATTATTATTATTTGAGACAGAGTCTCTCTCTGTCGCCCAAGCTGGAGTGCAATGGTGTGATCTCGCTCACTGCAATCTCCGCCTCCCAGGTTCAGGCAATTCTCCTGCCTCAGCCTAGCGAGTAGCTGGGACTACAAATGCCCATGCCCGGCTAATTTTTTGTATTTTTAGTAGAGACGGGGTTTCACCGTGTTAGCCAGGATAGTCTCGATCTCCTGACCTCGTGATCTGCCCGCCTTGGCCCCCCCAAAGTGCTGGGATTACAGGCGTGAGCCACCGCGCTCGGCCAAACAGCCAAGCCAAATCACTTCTGGCCATATCATTTTCTGTTTTAAAAAGCTTTTGTGTAGCCCCATTGCCTAAAAATATTGCAGTCCTCGGCCCTGGCCCACTGTCAAGATTCTGGATTGGTTGGTCTGGGGGATGTGGCAGAAGTTTGAGTTCTTAAAGTTCCCCACGTGACTCTGATGTCCAACCAGGGTGGAGAAGCACTGACCCATGCCATAAATTTTCAACACTGGTCTGGCAGGGGAGGCTGTTTACATTCTGACCCCTGCTTGACACCCACTCCCCTTGTCTTCCCCATCTCAGTAAATGGAGCCAATTCTTATGCAGAAATTCTGATACTTATCTTTGCTTTCTACCTCTCCCTTATCACTCACTCTCATTTTATGGCCAGGTTCAGGCTTTTCTTCTTACAAAACATCTCTTGCCTTTGCCTTTGTTCACTTGATTCCACGTCCACTGTCCCCACTCTGCTCCATCCAAGTCATACCCAGGGCCTCTTTATGACCTCCATGGGCCTCCTCATCCATCAAAAAACATTAAAAAGTATATATTTAGTGCTATGTTGGTATAAAAGCAGATATAATCCAAGCTGGATTTATTTTTTTTATTCTGATTTTTAAAGAAATCAAAATTCAAACATTTTCATGGGCCCCTAATGGTGCTGTGGCCCCAGGCTCTGCGCTCACTGTGCCTGTTAGTATAAGTGGCCTGGGCCCTGGCCACTGCCACAGCCTCCCAGCTGGTTTCCCTGTCTCCCCATCCTCCAAGTCCATTCTCCTCATAATACAGACAGAGACATTTTATAACTGTGAATTACATTGTTCCACACTCCTGCTTATAATGCATCAGTGATTTCCTGTTGTACTAAGAATACAACCAAAACCCTGACCATGGCTTACAAGGCCAGGCATCAAAAGCTTTGTTGTATTATAAATAAGAATAAAGCCTCTTACTATTGTACCCTCCACATAAGTAACTTTTAATGTTTGAATGTTTAAATTGAAGTGTGAGTAGTCATTTGATTTGTGGGTGGGGAATTGAGCAGGGACATTTAGACTAAAGAAATAGGTTTGTCTGTGATCAGTAGTTAACAATTTTTAAGTCTATAGTGGTAGAGTATATGCAACATATTCAGGAATGATGGTTGAAGCTGAGCTTCAGAGCTTCAGGCCTCAGGAGGGCCATCGGCCCCTTGAAATTATATGCCAAGTTTTGAGAATATGTGTTGTATTTAAGTTTTTCTTGGAAGAAGCTACATTGCACAGATAACTATTAATTTCCTACTATGTACAAAACAAAGGCACTATCCTTGGTACTAAGACTACAACAGTAAATAGGGAATATAAAAATGCTTTCCACTTGGAGATTATATTATTCTAGTGGGGTAAAAAGCAAGCAATAAACCAATAAGTAATCAAAATAAATAGCCTCTTAGCTAGTTGTCAGTGCCATGAAGGAAAATAAAATAGCTTATGGAGATAGTGAGTGGGGATAGAAATAGAGGCTGCATCCTTAAACAAAGTAGTCACAAAGGACTTTGCTGAAAAGTTGACATGTTTAGAAAGAACTGAAGGAGGTGAAGGAGTGAACTATGAGACTTTATTTGGGAGTGTCCCAGACAGAGGGAATCTAACTATCTTTAGATCCTCAATAATTTACCAGAAGATGAAGTACCGCTTCTTTGAAGTAAGAAGAGAGTCAAGAAACAGGCAGAAAAAGAGTCATTTAAGGAGTGCTGGTGACTGGTTGTGGAATTCAAGGAAGATGTAAGGTCAAGAGATTCTGATAGACTGGTATAAAATGAAGTAGTGGCAAAAAAACTAGATGAGGTGGAAATCTAGACAGAGGTTCATTGAAGGAGTGCAAGACCTAGAAAGATAGAAGACTGTGATTAGAGAATGGGGAGTAAGAATTTCAGATTTCAGAGGTAGACATGGCTATGGGTATAATAGATGGCTAAGGTGAAGTGGAGGAAGTCATCTTTGAAGGTGAAGAGGTCAAGGAACTGAGAGCCCAGTGTGCCCAGGGCACCAGGAGCAATTGTGAAGGAGAGGTAAGCAATGGTGACACATCCCCAAGCAAAAGGAATGAAGGATTGGACAAAGAGGTTGAAAGGTGACAGTAGCAGAGATGAGTAAATACGGAATAGCCAGAGTGGAAGAAGAGCAGAAGAATTTGGAAAAAGAGTGGAAAAGTAATGGTCATGAAACATCAGTAAGGAGTTAGGGAAGCGAGAACCCTGATTCTCCCATGATCAGAGTCATGCTCCCCAGATGTTGGGACCATGCTGTGTGGTCCATTTGCTTCATACGGCCTACTTTCTCATATCGTATGGTTGAGTATGCTTGGTCCATGTGGCTGTAGCATCGGAAAAACCTCTGGGAAAGGGGAGACAACATGAATGGATAGAACTATAATTGGGCTGGGTGCAGTGGGATGTACCTGAAGTCCTAGGAGTTGGAGTCCAGCCAACATAGTCTAGACAACATAATGAGACCCCATTACTAAAAAGAAAGGAAAGAAAGGAAAGAGAGAGAGAGGGGGAGGGCAGGGGAGAGAGAGAGAAGGAAGGAAGGAAGGAAGGAAGGAAGGAAGGAAGGAAGGGAGAAAGGGAGGCAGAAAGAAAGAAAGAAAGAAAGAAAGAAAGAAAGAAAGAAAGAAAGAAAGAAAGAAAGAAAGAAAGAAAAAGAAAGGAGGAGAGGAGGGAGGGAGAAAAGGAAGGGAGGGAGGGAGGAAGGAAGGAAGGAAAGAAGGAAGGAAAAAGAAAAGGAGAGAAAAGAAAAGAAAGAGAGAAAAGGAGGGAGGGAGAGAAAGAGAGAGAAAGAAGGAAAGAAAAGAAAAGAACTATAATTAATATAAAATAAGCTTAGGTGAACAAAGGTAAAGAAGGTATGGATGAGCATATTAATTTGCTAGGTTGACATAACAAGACACCACAGACTAGGTGGCTTAAACAACAGAAATCTATGAAGTTTATTTTCTTACAATTCTGTAGTCTCGAAGACTAAGATCAATGAGTTGGCAAGTTTGGTTTTTCTGAGGCTTCTGAGGCTTCTCTCTGTGGCTTGCAGATGTGGCTTCTCCCTGTGTCTTCACATGGTCTTCCCTCTGTGTCTGTGCCCTGATCTCCTTTTATAAGGACACCTGTCATATTGGATTAGAGCCCACACAAACTATCTCACTTTAACGTATTCACCTTTTTAAAGATTCTGTCTTCACATTCAGTCATAGTCTGAGGTAGTGGTGGGTGAGGACTTCAACATATGAACTTGGGGAAGAGACAATTCAATTGATAACAGATGGTATATGTATCAAGTACTTAAGAACTCGGGGAGCCCAAAGCTGGTGGATCACCTGAGGTCAGGAATTCAAGACCAGCCTGGCCAACACGGTGAAACCCCGTCTCTACAAAAATTGGCCAGGCATGATGGCGGGTGCCTGTAATCCCGGCTACTCAGGAGGTTGAGGCAGGAGAATCGCTTGAACCCGGGAGGTGGAGGTTACAGTGAGCCGAGATCATGTCATTGCACTCCAGGCTGGGTGACAGAGTGAGACTCCATCAAAAAAAGCAAAAAACAAAAAACAAAACAAACCTCCAGAATTCTTCCTAATACCTCACCCATGCTCCTGCAAGATTACCATGGGGAAAATAACCAAAGAGGAAACCAGATATCCTGTGTTACCAGCTAGGCTATTACCTGATTTCATAGCATTGGACTCTTCAGTAATTCTGGGTTAAATGACAGGGCTTCCTTTGATTTAAGTGGGGCATCCCTAGTTCCTGCCAGAGCTTAAATCCTAATCTTGATCTCCTATCACCCTTTGTCGAAGTGCATGGAGAAAGAAAGACAAAAACAGAATGATTTAAAGGAGGCTGGTCTCAAGCTGTTTTTTCACTGCATGAAATAGGGCAGAAAGCAGGAGAAGTTAATGTATAATATGGCCAGTTGATGACACTTTCATTGCCCCCTAATAAACAGACTCTGGTCTGGATAAGAATGAAGAAGAGGGTGGGAAGCAGGTTGGGCTGAGAGGCTGGAAAAAGGGGAGAGATGTCCTTTCTTACATAGTGACTGAAGTAGGTTCTAGAAGTGATCATCCTAATGGCAGCCGAGAAAGTGTGAGGATTTTGTTCTTCAGGAGAAAAAACATCTCAGTGTACCTTTATTTGACAATACCATGTTCTAGAAAGCCAGGCTGTGTTGACCAAGCAAAGGTCACTTTGTACCTTCAAAAGACAATTAAGTTTCTTTTTAGGGTACTTACTCTCAAATAGAATGGTCAACAACCTAATATAAAAGAATATGAGCATGGCTAAGATATGGAATGAATCTAAGGGTCCATCAATGGATGAATGGATAAAGAAAGTGTGGTGTGGTATACATACACAGTGGAATGCTACTCAGCCCTCAAAAAGAAGGAAATCCTGTTCATTTGTGACAGCATGGATAAACATGGAAGACATTATGTTAAGTGAAATAAGCTAGGCACAGAAAGACAAATCTCACATGATGTCACTTACATGTATGTCTTAGTCCATGTAGTGTTGCTGTAAAGAAATATTGGAGACTGGGTAATTTATAAATACAAAGGGTTTATTTGGCTCGCAATTCTGATATTTGGAAAAGTTCAAGATTAGGCACCTGGTGAGGTCCTCAGGCTGCTTCCACTCGTGGCAGAAAGTGAAGAGGAGCTAGCATGTGCTGAGATCAATCACATGAAGAGAGAGGAAGTGGGGGTGGAAGTGCATGACAGGCTCTTTTTTTTTTTTTTTTTTGTGATGGAGTCTCGCTGTTGTCGCCCAAGCTAGAGTGCAATGGCTGCAACCTCCGCCTCCCGGGTTCCAACAATTCTCCTGCCTCAGACTCCTGAGTAGCTGAGATTACAGGTGCCCACCATGACCGGCTAATTTTTGTATTTTTAGTAAAGACGGGTTTCACCATGTTGGCCAGGCTGGTCTCAAACTCCTGACCTCAGGTGATCCACCCTCCTCGGCCTCCCAAAGTGCTGGGGTTACAGGTGTGAGCCACCATCCCAGCCACCAGGGTCTTTTTAAGACCCACTCTTATGAGAACCAATAGAGTTAGAACCCACTCATTCCTGAGGGAGGGCATTGATCTATTCATGAGGGATCCACCCCCAGGACCCAAACACCTCCCAGTAGGCTCCACCTCCAACACTGAGGATCAAACTTCAACATCAGGTTTGGAGGGGACAAACATCCAAACTATAGCAATGTGGAATCTAAAAAAGTTGAACTCAGAAGTAAAGAGTAGAATGGTGGCTGCTAGGGTGTTGGGGGAGGTAATGTGGTAGGGAGATATTGGTCAAAGGATACAACATTTCAGTGAGATAGGAATGTATTCAAGAGGTTTATTGTACAACTATAGTAAATAACAGTATATTGTATTCTTGAAAATTGCGGAGATTAGTTTTTTTTTAATGTTCTCAGTGCAAAAAAAAGTATGTGAAGTAATGCATATATTAATTAGCTTGATTTATCCTTTCTACAACGTATATATAGTTCAAAACATCATGTTGTACACAATCAATATGTACAATTTTTATTTGTCAATTTAAATAAACAAATGTTAAAAAGAAAAAAAAGAGCATGAGTACAGGGAAATCGGTGTTCATGATCCCAGCCTCACCTACCTTCTGTGTGACCCTGGGCAAGGTATTTCTCTCCTCTTGGACTCAATTACCTCCTCTTAATATTGCTAATTTTGTCAGTAAAGTAAAGATGATAATGTTTGACTTTTTTGTTGTTTTCGGGATGAAATGAGTATTAAAGGAGAAACATTCATTTTGGGAATAACATCTTGTTTCATACCAGAGTGCACCCCCTTTTTAAAACTGCTTTGAGAGCCTCTAAAACTATGATCCAGTCTTAATAATAATGTAATAGGTATAGTTCCACACACTGAAACAGAGATGTCATAAACTGAGTAGAAATGTGCTTTAAACACACACACACACACACACACACAACACCAAATCCAGCTCAACATTGTGAATTAGAAATCCAAAGCCCAAGGAAGACCAAAAGTTCAAGGTTTCACATTGGGTTAGGACAGAAATTGGCCTCTGTCTCAGGCATCGCAACTCACACTACAGTCCTCTCCCACCTTGCTGGGATGCTTTCACTAAGTCTACTCTCCGGAGCAATGTTTCTGTATTAGTAAGGATCTCCAAAGACATAGAACCAGTAGGAAATATATAGATTTATAAGAGGGGATTTATTATAGAAATTGGCTCACATGAGTATGGAAGACAAGAAGTTCCAGGATATGTCATCTGCAAGCTGTAAAACCAAGAGAGCCGGAGCTGCATTCAGTTAGAGTGCAAAGGCCTAAGACCCAAGGCAACCAGTGATGTCTAAGTCCAAGGCTGAAGGCCTGAGAGCTTGGGAGGGTGGGATAGGCATGTAACCACTGGTGTAAGACCCAGAGTCCAAAGGTCCAAGAACCAGGAGCTCTGATGTCTGACGGCAGGAAAGAATGCATGTCCCAGCTCCAGAAGAGACAGCAAACACACCCTGCCTCTGCTTTCTTGTTCCACCAAAGCCCTCAATGGATCGAATGATGCCCACCACATTGATGACAGCAGATCTTCCATACTCAGCCCGCTGGTTCAAATGATGATTTCTTCCAGAAAGGTCCTCACAGACACACCTAGAAATAATATTTTACCAGCTATCCGGGCATCTTTTTAACCTAGTCAGGTTGACACATAAAAGTAACCATTGCCATTTTTAACACTTAATAATTTATCTTTACATTTTTTCATATGTCTTAATACCACCTATATTATTATTTATTTCTATATTTTTGATTAAATCTATTCTGGAATTTTAAACTGAAAGCCACATATTTAAAAGTGTGTCAGCCAGGTGCAATGGCTCACACCTGTAATCCCAGCACTTTGGGAGGCCGAGACAGGCAGATCACTTGAGGCCAGGAGTTCAAGACCAGAGTGGCCAACATGGCGAAACCCTGTCTCTATTAAAAATACAAAAATTAACTGGGCATGGTGGCAGCACCTGTAAACCCAGCCAGCTACTCAGGAGGCTGAGGCTCAAGACTTCCTTGAACCCGGGAGGTGGAGGTTGCAGTGAGCCAAGGTTTCACCACTGCACTCCAGCCTGGGCAACACAGCGAGACTCCGTCTCAAAAGAAAAAAAAAGCATGTCACTACCACTGATAATACCTTTTTTTTTTTGAAATGGAGTCTCATTCTGTTGCCCAGGCTGGGGTGCAGTGGTTCAATCTTGGCTCACTGCAATCTCCGCCTCCCAGGTTCAAGCAAGTCTTGAGCCTCAGCCTCCCGAGCAACTGGGATTACAGGCGCCCGCCACCATGCCAGGCAAATTTTTGTATTTTTAATAGAAACAGGGTTTTGCCATGTTGGCCAATCTGGTCTTGAACTCCTGGCCTCAAATGATCTGCCCGTCTCGACCTCCCAAAGTGCTGGGATTACAGGCGTGAGCCACCGCACCCAGCAATACTACTTTTTTTAAATTGTCAAATTCTAGAATAGTAATGCCTCCATAAGCTCTGAATCTGAGACCCATCATTCCTTTTTAAGAGGCAAATTAGTGTTAATGGCATAATGGCCCCTTGAAGCTTTCTTCTTAACTTTCTTCTTAATAATATCGGGAATGAAAGACAAATGAAAAAGGCAGGAACTTCTTGGCACGTATGGTAACAGATGTTGAGAGCTGACTCATGCAACACCCATTTCCAACCTCGGTCTTCCTTGCTGCCTGCCTTGCCATATAAGCTGCAAAATAAGAATTTGACTTCCCAGCCTCCCTTGCTGCTAGTGCAGGTTGCACAACCCCGCTCTGGCCTGTGAGACACAAGCAGAAATCTCCCAGTGCTACCTCATCCTTGTCCTCCTTTTCTCCCCTCCCACTTTGAATGTGAACATGACATCTGGAGTTACAGCAGCCTTTCTGTGACCAAGAGGTGACAAGCATGAGGAGAAAAGCCCCATCCTAAGGCTGGCAGATTGGAAACAATCTTGATCAGTTGCCCCAGCCCCACCTGCTTCCTTACTTCTTACTCTGTGAGAAAAATAAGTCCTATCTGCTTCAACATTAGTCAAGATTTCTCTTACTTCCTACCAAACAGAGCCTTAACTGACCGAGTGTTTGTTAATTCCATGAATGTGATGTGTGAAATCAATGTGACACCCCTGGTGATGTGGGTTTCATGCTTTGGGAGGCCCTTCTGTAAGCCAGCTGTATTCATTTGCCAAAGATGCCATCACAAAACACCACAGAGTGGGGGGGCTTAAATCACAGATATTTATTTTCTCACAATTCTAGAGGCCAGAAGTCCAAGATGGGAGCTGATCATAATCCCAAATGCCATCATCCCCAATGTTAAAATCCTGAAAAATCAAAATTCCAAAAATATTTTAGAAAAAACTTTTTCAGCCGGGTGCGGTGGCTCACGCCTGTAATCCCAGCACTTTGGGAGGCCGAGGTGGGCGGATCACCAGAGGCCAGGAGTTCAAAACCAGCCTGGCCAACATGGCGAAACCCCATCTCTACTAAAAATACAAAAATTAGCCAGGCATGGTGGCAGATGCCTGTAATCCCAGCTACTCAGGAGGCTGAGGCAGGAGAATCGCTTGAACCCAGGAGGTGGATGTTGCAGTGAGCCGAGATTGTGCCACTGCACTCCAGCCTGGGCAACAACAAAAAAAGCGAGACTCCGTCTTAAAAAAAAAAAAAAAAGTTTTCAAAACGTTGTAAAATATTTACTTACATTTTTAAAGGGGATTTATTTAAGAAACATACAAAAACATGACAGAACTCTTCATAGGCTACTTTACACAATAAAATGGACAATAATACCATATTTTTGCAAGCAGAAACACTCAGATATACTAACAACAGTCACATGGGTATAACAGTTATGAGCAGATGAACCATATTCATAAATAAATAAATCAAAGAGCAAAATATAAAAATGTATATCACACTGTGGTTGGTAATTGTGTGCCCCCAGCTTTATACAGCAGTCATCTGAAATGCTGTGATTCTTAGACTCTTCTAAGCCTTTTGATAAGATTGATCAAAAACCGTGATGAGTCACTACCATATCACCACCACATCAGTTGCCCAAAGAGCCAGGGCATTGAGAAATTTTATCTTTCATAAAAGCAGATGTACAAAGAAGATACATTTTCATTTGTCGAGGAAGTTTTAATGTCTTTATGCACACACATACTGCTTACACACAAGTTCAACATTTTGAAAATGCACTTCCATGGAGTTACATTTGCAAAAATGCACAAAGCAAATTAGGACTCTCTAAAACTCTTTATACGATGCATGCAGTATTGGAAATGATGCAAAGATGAAATGGGTAGCATAGCAAATTATAAAAAATAATGCTGACAATTTCAAATAGTGAAAAAAACTAAAAATAAAAACTAAAAGCTAAAAAGAAAATTCAACAAATAAAAAAGTTATGGAGCTAGATTATGGGCAATTGCATAGAGATAGTCCATAAGAGCTGGCCAACTTTCACAGTCATTAACTATATTTTTAAGTCTCACATCACAAAAAAATAGCTGCTTTTTTTTCTTTTAGGACATGGCTGTCCTTGGAGAATATGTTCACATTTATTTTCTATGTGACACTGCTCTTTTCAAAATTCTTCTATGGTTTAATATACATCTACGTGAGTATTCCCCATTAAGTTTTCCCATCTTCTGTGCCATGCTTCCGTGTTGTGGGTCTGTGGAAATCTATTCCATACGCACACATATATAGACCACAAATCTGGTGGAAGCAATACTGGTGATTGAACTGCAACAATACTGCCCATCGTGCACATAATCGTTTTTGAACCAGTTAGTAACTTCACTGGCTTCTTCAGGCAAATGTGGCTTTAATTCATTAAAAGCTCCTGGAATGCCATCAGCTGGAATGAATGCCAATACTGAAGTTTTTGTCATTGCTGTATCACGTGACCAGTCCACTCATCTGAAGTTTCTGCCAAACACATTGGACAGAATGGAAAAAAACGAACTTTATTGGTAACACCTTGAAGTTCACCTTTAGAAACCTCAATCACACCTAATTCCAAATCTGTCTTTGTGGTTTGAGGATTCAATTGAAATCCATTTCCCTCTGCATAAAGACAGTGACAAAGTAAATATTTCCACCTAATATGATGCAACTATCTTGTGATTTTGATTTTGGGGATTTTAGATGTTAGGGATTTAGACTTTAGAGGTTTTGACTTTTTGGAATTTCCATATTTGGGATTATAGATTTCAGGATTGTGTCTTTCGGGACTATAAACAAAACCTGTCCGAGATGGAGGTGTTGGCAGATTTGGTTTCTTTTGTGGCTTTTATCCTTGGCCTGCAGATGGCCGTCTTCACCCTACGTCTTCACATGGTCTTCCCTCTGTGTGTGTCTGTGTCTTAATGTCCTCTTATAAAGACACCAATTGTATTGGATTAGGGCCCATTCTAAGGATCCCATTTTAACTTAAACACCTCATTAAAAGCCCTTTTTCCAAACACAGTCACCTTCTGAAGTACTGAGGGTTAGAAATTCAACATATGCATTTGAGAGGAATGTAATTCAGCCCATAACAGAGCCTAATCATTTATTTTTTTAAATAGAAGCTATTTTTTGTCTTCTGTAAAATCTTGTAATCACATGACAGCATGGCACATGAATGTTCAGAGTCCACAAGAAGTATGAGAAATTTGCAGACGACAGGGAACAGCTTTGCACTTGAGATCAGGAGGCCCTGGGCTCTAGACATATATCATTCACTTACAGGCACGGGCAGGCTTAGTTTCTCTGAACCTCAATGTCTTTACCTGTAAAAAGATGTGAATACTATATGCAATAATATATATAAAAGTATCTGGCATATACAAATTACATCTTATCAAATCGAAGGTGCCATCAATTATAAAATGTATCATTATGTTATTTGTACCAAAAGTGGCAAAATCATGCCGGGGGAGATTTTCAAATTACAGATTCAGGAGACTTACCCGCAGATTCATTGGGTTTGAATCTCCTGGGATGAAGCTCAAAGATTGTCATTTTTTAAAAATATTTTCCCTGTTATTCTGTTGATAGACTCAGAAGCCAGGACTTTCAGCATGCTGTCAGTCAATGTGCTGAAGAACCCAAATTTTCATTCTAAGCTGCAATCTTTGGAGCTATTTATCAGTTTCTCAGATATTCTATAGGAAGCCTGGATTTCAGCCCTTGCCAACAAAAAGTCATTGCCCAAATTCTTTACATTTTCTAACCCATTCATTGAATTCCAGAAACTCTAGCTCAAAAGTTGCATAAAATAAATACTTTGGTAGAACATGTAAACCAAAACCTCTTCCAGTGGTAGGAATATTGCCGCATTTACCCTTAGTAGGCAGCTCTCTGATCCCTTTCCCGGACTATAGGACTATAGTGCATGGATGCTGAGCCCACCTCAGTCATTCTACACTTTCATGATTCTAAATGATGTCAGTTCCTTGTATGCATTTTTTAATCGCTTTTGCCAAACTCAAAAAACTAGTTGAACCCTTTTAAATATTACTTTTTCTGAATATCTATGATTAAATTCTGAGTAACGGTAACATTATGAGCACAGAAAAAGCAAATGTCAAGATTATTAGAGCTACTTTGGACTCCTTGACAATCTTTTAGGTCTAGCAAACTACCTAACCCCCTCCCAACGACATCATTTCATAGTCTTCATATCCACATGTTGATATCTATGATCTCAACTGAGTCCAACCCCCTGATTTCATAATTGAACACACTGATGCCCCACCCCTCCACCCCTCAACCCCCACCCCTGAGAAAGTAAGTGACTTACCCAAGGTCACATACAAGCTGGCCTATAGTCACTGAGCCCAGTTCTGTTTCCAGTCTAATGTCCCTTCCATTCCTCCCACCCCTGATGACCCACGATGTCTTAGTGACACTTCAGGGAGATTCATCAAAAGCATCAGACAATATGTAGTGTAACCAAGTAGAAAACTGTCCTGAATCACATGCAGATCATTCCTGAGCCACGTAGTTCCTGTTTTTATGCAGATTTCCTCTGAGCCTTGGCTAACTCCCAGGGAAGCGCACATATCAGATCTGCTATATATTGGCAGAACTTTGGCTTAGAACACATCTCGAATGCTTTCCATTGAACATTGGCAGCCTTGAAGAAACATGGCTAGAAAATTATTCCAGGAGGCCTAATTGCTCTGTGACACTTTACAAGGAGAAGCTGATGGCTTTCTCGCCCAAGCTCTTCCCTCTGTACCCAGAACAAATGACTGCAGTTCCCAGTATATGCCCTAAATTAGGAGAGGGCAAACTCCGTGGCAGCATGAATTGAGGGAATGTCTTTACTGGGCAGGGGCCCTCTTCCCAGCACAGTGTGCATTTTGCCAAGCTCTTTCTCCTTCAGTTTTAAAACACTTGTGTATTCCAAGAGAAATGTCGTCCATGTGTTTCTGATTCATTTACACTTAAATCATTAAAATGTTGTTTTGTGACAGTTATTTAATGTGTGCGGAGCCTGTGAGTCTTCTTAATGGGAATGTTAAAAGCTTTTTTTCCTGCGCTGACTGAGACAGAACACATTTTGCTAAAACAGTGCCTGAGTTCAAACATATCCTCCCATCTCATATACTTGTACCTGCATTATCAACCACAGCTTGATAATGCCAAGCTTGGCAAGGCTGGCATTCAAAAGTGTGAAAATTAGAGAAACTGGAAAGAAAATGGAGTAAGAAGTACAGTGAGAGTCAAGCCACTGTTCCCCAGAACGTGCCAAAGGAACGTTATCTGAGGGTAGACAGTGCATGTGTCTGCCGCTTTGGTGAGTGTGGCTGGCAGCCCTCTCTCTGGTACTCCCCTGGACACTTCTACAAGCGCAGTCTTATTTAAGCCTCATAGTAACTCCCATTTTCCAAATGAAGACACAGAATCAGATACCTTAAGTATTGTGCCCAAAGTACACAGCTGTCTTGGGTAGAAAGGAAAGATTACAGCTAAACTCTGAGTCTAATCTTCTTTTCAAAATGACTCAGATTGAGTTTCTCTATGAATGCCATCTGTGTGTGTGCATTTGAAATTCCATATGCATTATAAAATGTTAATGAGTAGCAGTGTAATACAGTGGCTAACACTTCAAATTCTGCCTCTATTACTTTCTAGCTGTGTGAACTTGGGAAAGTTACTTAACCTCTCTGGGCAATTTCCTCTGAAAAATGAGAATATTGCCAGCCATGTATACAACATATAAAGATGACTGAAAAGAATTCATATATTAAGTGCTTAGAGCAGTGCCTGACACGTAGCACTCAATAGCTGTTAGCGTCTAGTGCTAGTGGCAGTGGGGAGTCATAAATAACTGGATGATCTTGGCAAGTGGCATATTCTCTCTGAGCCTTAGTGTCCTCACTTGTAAAATGAGTATAACAGCAGCACTCTCACCAGTTTGCGAAAGTAACTTGAGATGATGTTAATGCCTAGTACTGTGTCTAACACAGAAAAGGTGCACAGTCAAACTTAACTTTTACACCCAGATACACCTCTCCCTATTCAGTGTTGGTTGTTGTTGTTGTGGAGGGGGTAATTTTCTTATTATTCAGCTCATCTTAGATCTAGTGTTGATTTCTCCGGAAGCCATGGGTATAGACATATATACAGGCCCAGGTCTTTCTACACCCCTGGGGAGGTGAGACTTCTTGCTGCAATGGGCCCTTTCTGGGCTGGAGTAGAGCCGCACACACTCCGAGCCAGTAAACAGTGCCACAGGTATTGCTCATGGGGAGGAACAACCAGCCAACTTCAGGACTTGGTGCTCCCCCAGTTCCGGGCCCGTGGCTCTGTTCACAGGAAAGCCTGTCGTTGCGTGTGACTCTGATCATGAGAAAACCTGTAGTTATTTGGGGCTCTGCTTACAAGGAAACCTGTAGTTATTTGCAGACAGACGCTCTGGGATTTAGACCTTTTTTTTTTCTTCTAGTGTAGGTGCTAGAATTGCCTTCTTAGTTGGTTGTTTCTATTTAATTGCTTTTCTTTCATGGGTGTCCTGAAGAAAAGCAGAAAATTATAGTCATCTGGCAAAAAAGACTAAAGAGAAATTAGACTTTGTCCCCTTTCACTCTCTGTCTCTCTCTATACACACACACACACACACACACACACACACACACACACACACACAGAGTGATACAAATACCTGCTTGAGCCCCTCAGTTATTTTCTCTCAAGGGCTGAAGTCAGCCACACAGGATAAAGGAGGGAAGGGAAGGAGCAGATCTTTTCGGTAGGAAGACAGATTTTGTTGTCAGGTTCCTGGGAGTGCAAGAGCAAGTCAAAGGAGAGAGAGAGGAGAGAGGAAAAGCCAGAGGGAGAGAGGGGGAGAGGGGATCTGTTGCAGGCAGGGGAAGGCGTGACCTGAATGGAGAATGCCAGCCAATTCCAGAGACACACAGGGACCTCAGAACAAAGATAAGGCATCACGGACACCACACCGGGCACGAGCTCACAGGCAAGTCAAGCTGGGAGGACCAAGGCCGGGCAGCCGGGAGCACCCAAGGCAGGAAAATGAGGTACGTGCCAGGGGAGGAGGGGGCACGGTTCCCTTTTGGGGACCAGTGTCAAATAGCAGGGAAGGTCTGACCTTGTCACTGACAGACTCACCTGCGTGTCCTGCATGTGGTAGTGAGGGGCTTTCTCATCAATTCTTAGGGCTCTGAGAAGGGAGCTGTGGGTGGGCTGGGTGCCTTCCCCAGGACTCCAGGAGACATAAAACTTGAAACGGGAGACTTCGTGCAAATCCTGCTCCGGACGCTGCTGAAGCTCAGATTTCTCCCACTGCCTGCACAGGGTGCTGCCTGCTGGCGAATGTGACTCTCCTCCTGTTCACCCACAAGGCTGATTTTTCCGTGTTCCTCCTCTGGAAAGAGCATTGCTTTCTCTCTTCCAGCACTTTGTGAGTTAGATATGTGTTTGTGTGTTCATTCCTTCTGACCAGAAAAGAAACCAGCTTCCCATAGCTTGGCTCTGTGGTTTCTTCAACCTTTACAAGTTTACCAGTTAAACCTCAATTTAGAAAACTAAAAATCTGTCCCCATTTTACAGTTCCCTATAAATTTTCTGCATTTCTCATTGAAATCAGAGGCAGCTGGTGGCATGAATCAGGCTATGAAGTACACCAAATGGTTCTTAAAGAGATATCATACTTAAAAAAAAAAAAGGATTTTAGAGTTCTGAAATCAAGAACTTCAAATTCTAATTGGTTTTAAACTCTTTAACCTTTCTTATTCCTCATTATACTTGACACTCCTTACCAGACCTTTCATACAAGTTCTATCCTGCAAGTCTGAAAACCCAACCACCCTAGTTATTTTTATTACTTGTTAATGCTGTTACACACACACACACACACACACACACAATGCTCTGCAGATGTGTAAAGTCCCTAAACACATCTTTTACTATTAATTTTCTTTTCACTTGGGAAAGTGTTTTTATTTGTTTCTCTTCTGCAAAGTAACCTAGCAACTTTTCTGGATCTGAGACCAATGAGAGGCTTCAGACTATGTTAACTCTTTGAACTCCGATTACCTGTGGTTCAGAGAGATAACCAGGTCCTTAAAAAGTGAGTGCAATAATTCTGTTCTTTTTAAAGCCATCGTAATTTTAAACCTGCCATTAAACATCATTTTTCTTTCTCCAAAAAAAGTGATTTATGTCAATCTACATTGAATGATAATCTCATCTATCTGTCAATGATCTGGTCTGAATCCCATCCTACCATTCAGTGCCCCAGCCCATATCAAACTACTTGGCTGAGTAACAATTCTGTATCTTTGCATATGCTCATCCCTCAACCTGGAGCAACCTTCTTCTTTATTTTCCACCTAGAAGACCTGATTGTTCAAGCTGGCACAAATATCTCTTTCTCTCTCCTGACCACCATATTCCAGAGTGAGCATCCCCTCCTTTGTCCTTTGTTCTGTTTCTGTCCCTTGAAGCTGCATCTCTTATTGTCCTTGTAGTATCCCCTTGTTTAAATGTCCACCTCCCCTTACAAATCTCAGCGCTCCTGAAGTTACATGATCTATGTCTTCATCTTTGTATGGCCAGCACCTAGCATAATGTCTATTTCCTACCTGCCATTCAATACCTATTTGTTGAATTGAATTCAATTTTTGAATAGCCAAGCAACTACGAGAAAGGTGCTCCGCTAGAAAAGTCTCCAGCAGGTCTTGTCTCACATGGATACAGTATTTCAGTGTTTGCAGGGCACTTTCAAGAGCACTGTCTCATTGGGGTTTCAGATTCTGGTTGAAGTAAGGATTTATGGATAAGTAGTGGGTATAAAAGCAGTTAAGCAACTTGCCCAAACCACACTGATGATCATGAAAAGGTCCAGATTCAAATTTGGGTCTTCGGGCTCCAAGTTCAGGATTTTTTCTACTATATTCCACTAGACTTTCAGCCAAGTGTATTATTCTAAACTGACGGCTCATAATTCTGACTGTACATCGGAATGATCTGTGCTGCCTTGAAACATGCCAGTGCTCAGGCCTCACCCCAGAGCAATTAAACCAGAATCTCCTGGGGAGGGACTTTGGCATTAATATTTTTAAATTTTTTACGTAAAGCCATGGGTTTTTAAATTATTTTTCACAGGATTAATTGCTTTGGCCAGATGCCTGGGCATGATATGGGCATGGACCCAGCTTCTTCTGTGAGCTCTTGTTATTCCCTTCTTCTGTTGAAGTTAATTCACCATATGGTATTGAGCATGATGTGACATCTCTTGGGGTATCCTTTTCATCGTCTGTCAAATTAGGGTGCTCTGTAAGGGATCCATGCAGTCCCTTCCAACTCTTCAATTCAAAAATGGAGTCTTGGTGTGGTGTGGGTTGAAACAAGGGGCGTGTACGGACAGTGTATGGAAAAGATAGCAAGTGCCGTTCATGCTGCAATCATAGATATATGCAGGCATTTTTACAGAGTCCTGCTAGCCTGTTCCTACAGGGGGGCCTCTAAAATCTCAGCTCTATATATTACTTTTGACATTTCTGCAATGTAGCTAAACTTTTTGATTAGCCGGAGGATAGATAGCAGGTGTTGGGAACTATACAGCCGGTGCCTCGTATACAAGAAGCCAAAAACATTCAGAGAGTGTGACGAGGAATGAAAGCTGCCACTTATATTCTTCAATTTACAGCCCCTAACGCAAGCAGGCAAGCATATGCTCAAGCCCATTACATGAAGGGAGATATTTGTTTCATATGTTTGAAACCGTTTTGAGATGCAAACAAAGTAGAAGGGAAAGCTTCCTGGGCCTTCCTCCCACGCTGACCAGTTGCCTACCACACATGGCACCGGGCTTCTAGGCTACACAGGGCTGTCTGCTGCCAGTCCTTGACAGAACCGGCCTCAGGAGGCTCAGTGTCTCCTCGATGTGGTCTGGAAAAAGCAGTCATGGAGGAAGTTGACCTTTCGGCCTTGCATAATTTGGGTGTCGCTATTATAGGGAAGTCCGGTTTAGGAGCCAAAGCTCATTCCTGACTCTTGCTTTTCGGGAACTGGCGGGATGGAATAATTATAACTAACGTTTGGCTAGGGCTGGACAGTTAACAAAATACTTCCCCATCCTCCTTTACGCTGATAGCAGTGCTGTGGGAAGTCGTTATTATTACTACTTAATGGATGAGGAAACAAGACCTCCCATGACCTCCTAAAATGCAAAGGATAAATAAAGTCAAAGCTGGAGCTGAATCTAGCTCTTTTGACCCAGGGCCAGTGCCCTCCCCTCCTCAGCAGGGCTGAACCTGAACTCCCAGCCCTGTTAACACTGGTTCATTTCCTCACTTGAAAATGGGATGCCTGGGCCCTGCCACCTGGTTTTTTGACTCAGCTTTCCAACTAATTCACAGGTTAACTTGGACAGATGCCTTCCCTTCCTTCTGCCTCTGAGGCCCTCCTTCCACAGATTGGTTTAAGAAAATATTGACATTGGCTATGGGATTAAGACATTTTGTTTTCTTAATAGAATCTCACATATTGCTATTGTAGCGACCTTGAAAAAAATTAAATAAATGTATTTTCTTTTTATTGAAAAAATAGTACATGGTCCTTCTTGACAAATGTAAACATTTTATATGCACAAAAATGGAAATACTTATATTCCCATTTCAGAGATAACTACTGTCAATACCTTGGTGTATATCCTTTCAGACATTTTGTACTTACCTATTTACACTTTATGTAAATATTAACATGACATAGCTACATAATCTATGTATGTAGTTATCTTGCTCTGTTTACATACCCAAAAACTCAAATGTATGCATTACACAGATATATGCATCTGAATACATGGGCAGACTGGGTATTGGAGAGAAACAATGTCCTGATTAGCAAATATATCATTGTTAATCTGAAGATGCTGGTATGGTTTCCCAGCATTGACTTTTTACGCTGTCTAAGACTCAGGCCCCACTTTCATGGATTCATTCATTTATAATCTGTTATATATCAGACTCTGTACTGGGACCTTTATATACATCATCTTTAGTGCTCATAGGAGCCTTATGAATTAGATATTATAATCTCCATTTTACTTCTGAGGAAACTGGGGCTCAGGGAGACTAGTTGCCCAAGTTTTCACAGTCAGTAAGTGAAAGAATTGGGACTTAAATCCAAGTACATTTCACTCCAAAGGGTGTGTCTAACGTAGTGCAATGTGATACCCACAATAATAGAGAAATGTGCAGGGAGCAGTGGCTTGTGGAGGAGTGAAAGGATACTCCATAGCTGGGAAGCTCTGAGCTGGATGGTGGAGGATAAGCAAGACAGTGGAGGATAAGTAGGTGAGGAGTGAGCAGGGCACATGCAATGAGGCTGGAATGGAAGGGCATGGCGTGCTCCCAGAATAACAGGGGGCTCACAGGGCTGGCTACTGAGATGAGGTGGGAAGGACAGATCAGCCAGATCAAAAGGGCCTCAACAGCCATCCCAGGAGCAGACGCTTTACCCTGCAGACACAGTAGAACAGTGTGGTCCTATCTGTGTTTGAGAAAATCAGCTTTGGCAGAAGACTGCTGGTGGGTGGGTTGGGGATATCGGTTAGGATGCTACAGCAATAAGCCATATAGGAGAATGTAAACTATGTAATTAACTGGAGAGGAGGAGAGATGGATTTCCAAAACATGGGAAGCAGAATAAGTAGGACGTGGTGACTCTTGACTCTGGGGTAAATGAAAAGATGAATGGTTAAAGTTCAGGCCAGGGAACTGGTTGATGGTAATACCATGAACAGAAATCAGAAATGAGAGCAGGAAAAGATTAGGAGAGGAGTGATGAGGCAAGTTTGGGCCCATTAAGTTCAAGGTTACTGGACCTCACAGGGGAATCGGTCTGTTAGACAGAAGCCTGGTGTGGTGAGTGCAGACTGACCAGAAGGGCTTTGACCAGCCTTAGTCATTCTGCCTCGTTATTGCGTCAGCCATGGTGACGTGCTCTGTAAGTTTTATTGAATTTTCCTTGCCTCTTTTGCAACTCTTTATTAGTCTATTATCTCTGATTCCTACAGGAATAAGTTGTAGGTTTTTGATCCTTTTACCAAGAGGAAGAAAACTTGCTTTGCTTATTCTTTCTTTATTAAAGATTTTGCATACTTTGACTGAGTTTGTGGTGAAATACCATTTTCAACGTTAAATCTGTTTAAGGTACTACCGATTCCATCAATGCATTTAAGCCTCATCCCAGTATGATAACATTTACTTTTTCGAAAAGAGAATCAAGAGTTAAATGAAGCTGAGCTAAAGAAATATCAACTTTTACTTAATTATGAAAATTAGATTTTCAACAGTAAAATGGAAATGTCAGACTCCCAAATATGATACTTTCTAGGAGTTTAAGTTAACACTATTATCAGAGCTTTGAATGAGCAAAACCAGAAGAAATCTTAGAAATTATCTAGTTACCATATTCCCATAATACAGACTGAAGAGGCAAGGTCAGAAGGGGAAAGCTAATTACGGCAGGCCAGAGACAGAGACATGCTGAGATCTTGTTCTCCTGGCTGTGATTGAGATGAATGGCAGGGGCCTGTGTTTATAAATGTAAGTAGACCTACATTCATGTCTTTCAGGTGGCTGCTTCTCTATTATGCTCTGTGCTTCTCCCTGTCAAAGGCTTCAGCCCACACCGTGGAGCTAAACGATATGTTTGGCCAGATCCAGTCGCCTGGTTATCCAGACTCCTATCCCAGTGATTCAGAGGTGACCTGGAATATCACTGTCCCAGATGGGTTTCGGATCAAGCTTTACTTCATGCACTTCAACTTGGAATCCTCCTACCTTTGTGAATATGACTATGTGAAGGTGAGACTCCTGATGTCCCCTAACTGGGCCAGGCTCTCTTCTGGGATTTAGACAAGGCAGTATGAAATTAGACCCTTCCAGGGTGGCATATAGTAAGAGAGACACACAACATCACAATGGTATGAATTCAGGTCAAGGTGGAAAGCTAAGTGCAAGCAGATGGGTAGAACTAGAAAGGTCCATGAAGGAAACTGAAGCTGATTGATAGAGTACGACTCAGCCCAACACAACATCCCTTCTTTCTTCCTGTTCTCAAAGCCTTTAGTGTTTCTACCAGCCTCTGTTCCAAGATCACCTTTAATTCAACAAGCAGAAAAGGGCAGAGACCTCAGAGTAAGCAGTAATCATGGAAAGAAAACCATAATTATGTCCAAAGTTGAGGCATTAGAAAGCATTGTCCAATTTCCCAAATAAAGATCAAGTATTTGGGAAGTGCAGGATATACAGTAGTAAAGAGTCAGAGATGAAGTAGGAAGGGTGAGTGGAGGCGAGATTCTTAAGGGCCTTGAATGTCATGCCAAGTAGTTTGCATTTTATCAGCAAAAAGTGTGGGTAGGAAGGGGACGGTCACCATCAGAAGTAGACGTAAAAAGTAAATATGGGGGAAGAGCAGGACCACATCAAAACAATATACCCTGGAATTTAGAGAACCCCCCAAAAAAAAAATTCCACGGGTGGGAAGCTGTTCTTCTTTTAAAGTGAGGCTGAAAAAGGTCAGAATATTTCTAAGGGATCAAGTTTATTGCAGTTATATCTAGTTAAAAAAGATGTGGAGACCTAAGAACCTACCTTCTAAGCTCTCTCCAGCTTCCTGAAAGAGGTTCTCATCAAACAACTCTAGAGCATTTAGATATTTTTAGTATTATTGTAGACTCATTATTCCATAGCCAGTAATTCAACATGAATTAACCTTGTATTAACCAGAATATTTGGTCAACAGCAGAGAAGTGAGTTTACAAGGTGCTTTTACAATTATAATCTCAATCAAACTTTAAAACAATTTTGAGACAGGAGCCATGACCCCATTTCACAGGTAAAGAAGTAACCCAGGAAGGTTAAGCAACTCACCCAAGGTTGTACATCTGGTAAGTGACGGATTAAGGTCTCAAACCCATGCCTTGTGTTTTTGAATCACATGCTCTTTTGTCTACACCAAACAACTCCCAAGCTATTCTCCACTGAGCCTAAGATACAGCAGAGGCATACAAAGGCACTGTGCTTCCACTTATTTTATATGTAGAGTATTGTCATTGTAGCTGTTGGGTCTGCCTGCAATGTCCCATTTACAATAGGTCTCTGCATCTAAAAATTTTCCAAAATTGGTCTTCCGTGGTAGGGATTTTTAACCTCAGCACTACTGATATTTTGAACCAGATAATTTGCTGAGAAAAGCTGTCTTGAGCATTGTGGGATTTTTAGCAGCATCCCTAGCTTCTACCCTAACTAGGTGCCAGTAGCAGCCCCTGCCCCACCAGTTATGGCAATCATAAATGTGTCCAGATGTTGTTCAATGTCCCAGAACCACTGCTGTATGGGATGATGCCCTCTTAGAATGCCCTGTGCTAGGGACGGTGGAAATATTAGGACACAAAAGATCTGGTCCCTTAAAAAGAAAGATGAGTCTTGAAAATAGCCATTGCACAAGATAGAAAATAGTGATGGCAATAAAGACTAACTGATAAAGAATGAGAAAAGGTGGAACTGGTTGCTCTAAGAGACAATGCGGATTGGTAATCTAGATGCAATTTCTATAAATTCATTAAAAATAGAACAAATTTCTCAGGGTCACAAGGATCAACCAGGGGGTCTTCACTGAGGCCATGAGTATGTATCATCCTAAACTGAACTTTCTGACAAAAAGGCCAGTTACACTTTTCAGGATAAAAGGGTTATCCAGAGTTAAACTCCAGGATAAGATGGATTGTAGGTATGGGTCCTCAGGCTAAGTGGAATCTCCCAGCCCATTCCCCCAAATAATGTTGGTCACAAAATCATGGCATTCTTTAGTATTTTGGTTGGAGAGTTGTCTTAACCAGAAGAAAAATTACCAAACACTGGTTTAATATGACAATAAGTTCCATGGATTTAGACAAGGCTAGATATGAACTTTCTAACCACATTTTTCTCTACTTTCAAACATGTTAACCATCTAGAAATTTTGTCAGTGCCAATAGCTTTTATTGGTACCTGAGGCTCAAGATCACAGAAATTACAGAATTTTTTTGCTCAGTTGTAGCGATGACTTCTTCTCATAATTTGCCCCCTCTCCTCCTTAAGATTTGACTCTTAACTTCATAGTCATTGAGCAACTCTTTCTCTTAAATTTGATTCTTTTTCAGACAGAAGACAAATTTAACCTTGTTAGGTCTCCTTCATCAAGATGATAAACACACAAGAGAGGATTTAGCTCATTTCTTTGCTCCAAATAAGTGGAGTATCCAAGGAAGGCAGATGAAGCAGCTGACATAAAGCAGCATTTTGTTAATGGGAAAAAATGATGATACTTTTCAAGAGCAATAATATAATCTGAAGACCTCTTCTAACACTGAATTAAAGACATTGGAATAGATTTCTAACCAAGGCTTGACTTTCTTGGCTAGAGAATATTTTGGAAATTGGTTGATGGTTTCTATCTAGAGTGGTGAGACTTCTTCCTGAAACCACAAGTAGATGGACATGGGCCCTCTGGAAGGGGCAGCACGGTCCTGGGCCCTTACATGGAATTCAGGAAATGCCTTTTCTGGTCTCAGATCTGTCACTAACTCCCCAAATGACATGGAGTGGAGAAGAATATTATTTTACAGCACCCTCTCTGTTCCAAAATTAGACAGATGGCCTCTGGGCATAACAGAGAAGTAGTCTACTTGAGGCAACTTAGGGACTGAGCTGCCTACCTGAAGTGCCTTACAGTCCTTGCATCTGTGAGTTGGGACAATTTTCCAGTTCCTTTGAAAGAAGAGATTAACATGGTGGCGGCGGGAGGTGAGATAGATTTCTCCACTTGTGCTTGCACAGCTGACTCTCTTCCAGAAGGCCACCCTAATGTCAGCATTAGCCTCCTGCAGAGGTTCCAACAGCTGTGGGGCACCAGCAGGCCTCCCCTCTGCAGGATGCTGCATGCTAGTTGGCTGACTACTGGTGCTCATGTGGAAACCACCCTGTATCCCTGCCTATACACACCCAGTGAGTTGCCCTCCTAGAGCTGAGAACTCACAGAATGTCAGGCTGCAGGGGCCCTCTGGGGACGCATCTCATCTTAAGTTGTGGTTTTCAAATATGTTCTCCCCAGTACACGTTTTCTTCTTCTTCTTTTTTTTTTTTTTTTTGAAACGGAATCTTGCTCTGTTGCCAGGCTGGAGTGCAATGGCGGGATCTTGGCTCAGTGCAAACTCCACCTCCCGGGTTCAAGTGATTCCCCTGCCTCAGCCTCCTGAGCAGCTGGGACTACAGGCACATGCCACCATGCCTGACTAATTTTTTGTATTTTAGCAGAGACGGGGTTTCACCATGTTGGCCAGGATGGTCTCGACCTCCTGACCTTGTGGTCCGCCCACCTCGGCCTCCCAAAGTGGGATTACAGACGTGAGCCACTGCACCCGGCCCACATTTTCTTCTTGAAAATCTTCAGTTAGGCCCAACATACATAAGAGACAGAAGTGAGCTGCTCTAGCTGAAGGTGGTTTTGCTTGCTCATCCTTCTTGGTTACCCTGAAGCACCTTGAGGGATTATGGCTTGAATCTTGCTGCTCTGGCCACATTCCTATTGGACAGAAGAGGAGGTCAGAGTTCAGAGAGTGGGTGAGCAGTCTGCCTCTGAAATCCCAAACCCAGAAGTCTTCCACACTTAGTTGAAACCCACTGACTTTTTCTAATCGCCTGGCCAACGCTAGCCCCTAGCATATATGCTTTTTCTGGCTATAAATGGAAGAGAAGCTCTTCCCTTTCCATCTGAATAAAAGCGCAAATATGCCATGTGGCCCCCAGGTAAATCCACATCCCTCTCCAAAATTCTGTCTTTTCCTCTGTTCAGTGAGAGGGTGGAACAAGATGATCCCCATGGTCCTTTCAATTCTGGAATTATAATCCCAATCCTCCTCACCGGAACTTCCAAGATGACCCCACCAAACACTCCTTATCATAGTCAGGATAACACCAGAAAACAGAAATCGTATGTTTACAGCAGCTGCTTCTCAATGTTGCATAACTGCAAGCACTCCAGTAGGAGCCTGCAGCCTGCTGGGGATGCCTTGGTGGTATGTCATCACAGAACTTGTAAACATATCATGCCAACACTGTCCTTTACCAAGCAACTTAAAATATCACTGACTTGCCTTTGGCAGGATAAAATTCCCTGTTTTGAGGCATTTTTCCTCTTTGACTAAATTCTCCTCCCAGGCCTATATAGGAGTAGGTTTAAGAAACCTTCCAACTCACAGGAACATTTTCCAGCCCAGCCCAACACCACAAGCTGCCCTTCCCACCCAGGCCCATCGGGGCGATGATGATGGAACTGCTCATACTGCTCATCAGTAGCCTGAAGAAGAGCAGGACTCCCAAGTCTGTGGTCTGGATGCTCACATTTATGAAAATTCCTCTCCTGCCTGATTTCCCACAGTTCTTGGTCTTCAAGACTCATGCACATCTGCACAGCAGCATCTGCTTCCTTGGAATGTGGCTGCAATGTTTAGATTCCTGTAGTATACGGATGAGGCATACGAATCAAGGCTGGTTAATGCTGCAGGCAAGAGGCAAAGCACAGATACTAGTCAGGGAGTCAGGCAGCCTGGGTCCTGGGTGTCATTCTATACTCATTAACCTTGGGCAGATGACTGCACCTAAAAGGGGCTCTGTTTCCTCCTCTTTCAAATACAAACGGTTAAACCAGATGGTCTCTAAGGTCTACTTTGCCTTGATGTTCTATGCATCTAAGACCGTAGAAATCATGATCCAACCCCATGATCAACACGTCCAAAGTCCAGGGAAGGGCAGTTGATTGACCAACATCATGCTTGTATGAGAATTTACATCTTAAGATTCCCAGTCTTTTCTTCTATTTATTTAACAGAATTATTTAACAGATTAAAAAACAGCAAAGTCCCATTTCGTGAATGACTAGTTTTTATGTTGTAATATAAGACAAATATTGTCTCTAGTCAAACTTACCGTTAAAAAATCCCTTAAATATTGCAAAGCATTATCTTTTTAGATGTCCAGAAAAGAATTTTTTTCCAAAAATGCAAGAAATTAAAGTTCTTTGGTTGAGCACCAGATGAAGTGGTCCATTTATACTTACAAAGAAACTATGAAGCTATAGTTATGGAGAGAGTCTAGATAGTTAGAAACCAGAACCACCAAGAGAACAGCAGATTACACATTCCAATTTCAAGTTCATTTCATGGCATCTATTCACTGCAAAAGGAAGCATAAATCATCTGCATTTGGATTGTACTCTCTCTTTCTTTCTCTTTATGACACCATGTGTAATATTTTAATAGCATCTGTGACATGTTTATGTAATGCAATGCCACTGTTCTCCTTTTAACCCTATATCCTTGATGTATTCGACATTTCTTCCATCCTCTCCACTGCTAATTCCTTAGTTCCAATTCTTATTCCTCTCAACTAGTCTATTGTAATAGCCTTCTACATGTCTACCAGATGTCAGCCTCTCCCCATCTAGCCTACCTTCTATGAGTATCCAGAAGGATCTTCTTGGAACATAGCTTTGATTACGCTACTCTAAAAATCTTTCAATGCCTCCCCATTGTCTATGGAATGAAGCACAGTAATCCTATTGAAAATCTACCATAAGCTGGACACTATGCCAAAGACTGGGTCTGCAAAGATCAGTAAAAAGAATTCTTCGCAGTAAAATGAACTATAAAGTCCTCAAGGAATTCACAGTTCCATAGAATGTAATGAAATAAGTTCATAATAAAGCCAGACAAAGTAACTCAAGGGGTATCAGTCAGTATATAAGTTTGGGAGTGGTCATTTTTAGATGGCCAGGGAGGGCTTTGGAAATAATTGATGTTTGAGATTAGTCTTTAGAGGTAAATAATAATTTGGCAGTGCAGTTCTCTAAGTAGGATTTCTTAGCAGAGCTACCATCAAAGCAGGGAGGTTGAAGAGGATGGGAATGATGCAAAACTGAGAATAATCAGAGTTGGCATGTTTTGGGGAGATGTAAAGCCCAGAAAGATTATCTGAGGGTCAACTGAGAAATGTTTGGTAAATTTGGGTTTAAGCATGTGCTCCCCAAATCACATACGTGTGGCCAAAGGTTGAATTAATTTCACAGATGGATTTTGTTGGCCAGCCTAATATTAACTTATACTATGATTTGGGGGTGTAAAAAAAGAAAGAATTATGACAACATAAAATTTCCGATCTCACACAACAATCTGCATTTCCAAGTTCTCTTAGAATATTAGAAAATCTGGCAACTCTTGCAGCTTCCTGCCTTCAACAATCAGCCAACACCAGGAAGAGGTGGCCTTGTGGGTAGGGTCCCCACCATTCTCTATAGCTCCCCCATGCTAATGCTTTCTGGCCTCTTAATGGCACCATTGCTGATTTTACAGTAAAGAAAGTGAATCATTTTTCCCCAGTGTCTCTATCAAAAGTAGAAAAGTTGAAAGTTCTTGAGAAAGACACGTATTTCAGGAAAAATTTCTTTGCAGAGTGAAGAATATCCCTCTGTATTTAACACGCAAAGTGTATATTTCTGTCTAAAGAATTCATAGCAGCTTGTTTCACTCATTTATGTTTTCTGCCTGGCATCTTTTAGCATTTTAGTCTAGGATGTCCAATTAGAAGCTGTGATGTGGCGGAGGGGTGGGGCAGTGGGGTTCGGGGATGTGACACAGTCAGGGGTATGCTTGAGGAAGGTTAATCTGGAGCTACTTGAGGGATGTCAAGGACTAGTAAAGTCAAAATAAACTGGAGCTGCTGAATGAGGCCATTTAGGTGGCTGTGCTAAATAGATTGGATATGACTATGTGGAGCGTAGTATACTTCAAGAAGGCCCACAGGCCTCCTGGACAGCTATGGAAAAGCAGGTAGGATGTGCAGAAGTAAACTCCACAGGAACTGGCTGCGTATGGGAGAGGAAAAAGGAGGAATCAGAGGCTTTAAGCCCCAGTTATGACAACTTATTGGCTACTTACCCAGAAATTGAGATCAGGAACGTGAAGATGTGTAGATTTAGAAAGATAAAGAGTGCACTGAAGTGCATTGAGTTTTGAATACAGCTGGAAATGCTGGTCTAAATTTTGAGACAGAGCTTAAAGAGTCGTAAGAGTGGGTGTAGAAAGAGCACAGAGACAGTGATGGAGAGAGGATTAACACATTGAGGATTAAATTCTGTCTCTGCCACCATCTGAGTGAGGAACCTTGGCGAAGCTCCTTGATCTCCCTCAGCAATGGTTTTGTCATCAGTTGAAAGGAAGAGTTCCTAATGAATACAACGTCTTCCTCACAGGTTGTGGGAGGATTTGAATGACATGAGGTTCTAAGTGGAATCAGTACTGCAAAACGCAGTTGTGCTCAGTGGTTGGGAGCTCAAACTTTGGAGTCATTCAGACCCAGCGTCAAGTCTTGCCTCCACTTCTTACTGGAGCAGTTGCTTAAGCTTGCTAAGATTTTCTTCTCCATCTGTAAAGTGGAGATAATAATGATGCTTATTTCATAGACTTACTGTGAATGCCAAATGAAGTAAATGCTTTAATGACATATGTCCAACACATCTCTAATTAGCTCAAAAGTACTATTATAGTGGTAATGAAGGCAAAGGTATGAGTAATAAAGTGTCTGCCTGGTATCACCAGATGCTCAATGAATGTCAGTTTTCTTATCAACTCTGACCCTACCACTGACTGCCTATGTATGACCTTGCTGATGTTACTGAGTTTTTTCTAGCCATTTATGGAAAAGTGCTTCCAAAGCACTATTCGAAAGCAGGAGGTTATTTCTCCTTTGTATTTACCTTGTAGAAACACACATTTTACGGCAGTTTCTAATCTATTAACTCATTTGATTCCCATGGAGTAGGAAGAGCAGGGATTATTGCACCTAATTTACAAAAAAGGAAACAGGTACAAGTGAATTTGTTCAAGTCTCTGCAGGAAAGCCAGGCTTGAATCCCTGCTCTTCTAACTCCCCGAGTCGTGGTTCTGTGTCTCCATGCAGCCTTCCTCAGAACAGGCTTTATTGTGGAAGGGGTCCTGTTGTGTTTCCTGGCCATGCATTATTCCTAAAACAATACTTTATTTGTCAAGATGATTTCATAAAATTTAGTAAAACAGAAGGTCCTTGAGGGTCCCTATATTGTCTAGATTATTTTAAATAACGTTCTCTTTTATCCGTTGAGAGAAAAAAATGTTGTTTAAAAATAATAGAAAATGGAGTCTGAACTACAGTGAATCTGCAAGTGCTTGTATCATCTGCTTGTAGTGCATCCTTTCTGATGAGCTCAAGCTCATTCCCACTAGATTGCCAGCCCCATGAGTTCAGGGCCTATGTCTGTGTTTTCTCCAGTAGAAAGCACAGTCCTGGGCAGAACAGGAAAAGGCACATGTCTCCTGGCAGTGGAAAGGGCTCTGGCCTAGAAAACAGCTGCTGACTCCTGCTGAGAGCTTGGGCAAGTCACGTCTTCATTCAAGGCCTCAGTTTCCCCATCTGCCTGATGAGGGAACTGGACTAGCTGGCCTCTCCAAACCCTTCCAGTTCTGATGGTCTGTGACTCCCAGTCCAATGCCCCTTCCCTCAGGCCACATTGGGTCAGTCTGCATCCTGCTGTGTAATTGAGAGGTAAGTCGCTCCCAAGTGAGACTCTTCTGACCCCTAAGCTCCTAATTTCTGTGCAATGCTCTGTGTTTACTTAGAACATGCCCTCGACCTTCCGGCTGAACTCATTTCACCTACTGCATAACTCTGCTCATTCTCTGGGAGTGGACAGGAGGCCTTGGCCCCAGAAGGAAATTAGAAATGGGTAAACATTTCTCATGAATTTCAATTGTAGTCTCCGGTGGAATTCTCCCACTCCAGAGACACCAGGACCCAAACACCAATTCTAGCTTATTCAGAAGAATTAGAAAATGAAAATGAGCTTGCTTCAGGAAAGTGTAATGAAAGCTCATTTTATGCCAAAAGTGCAAACAGCACAGGCTTCAGGGTGATGGAAAACAAAAGGAAGCTCGCAGTGCTGAGGAAGAGCATGTGGGTGAGTGTGAGCTGGGAAGGTCCCAGGTGTGGGTGCACGTGGGGTGCATATCTCTGTGCTTGAGTATATTACAGGTTGCTCTTGAAAACACCTTGGTGAAGAGCAGTGCCTGAATTTACTTTGATGTGCTTATAAAGGGAAAAGTTAAGAGACGAAGAGGTATTCATTTATTCAACAAATATTCATCTAGTGCCTACAATTTATTAGAGCTTAGGGTACAGCAGTAATTAGAACAGATAGAAATCTCTAAAATGAGGCTTACATTGCACTGGGATAAACAGACAATAAACACTAAACATAATACATAACTAAATTATGTACTAAGTAATAAGTTTATGGACAAAGAAATAAAATAGAGCAGGGCTCTGCATGAGTTGAGATGGGGGCTCTGATTTAAATATGGTGCTCATTGAGAGAGTGACATTTGAGCAAACACTTGAAGCAGGTAAGAAGGTTAGCCACGTGGCTTTCTTGGTGGGGGGGGCTACCCTGGGGGGCACTCTAACCAGAGGGAACATTCAGTGCCCTCAGGTGGAAAGTGCCTGGTGTGTTTGAAGAATAGCAAGGATGGCAGTGTGGCTGGAGGGCAGGAACATGAATGAAGACTGAGAGGTACAGATGGGGGGCGGGATGGGAGACTGGAAAACAGGGTTCCTGTTAAATGCTGCCAGCCAATGGCAGACTTTACAAGCTGCTTTCATGCCCCGAATCTCATTTGACCTGATGCTCAGAGTATTAATGTCCACTTTTTACGTTTGTGAAAACTGTGGCCTGGAGACAGGGGCATGAGTGCTAACAACCAGATTGGGGGGTGGGGGCAGGGAATGGGGGCAAAGAGATGCGCAGTGGCTCATCATTCGACATTCAGATAGCACAGACACAGACAGCCCGCAGAGCATAGAGCATAGAACAATCACATAATTAGGAAGTAATGAGTTTTCACAGAACTGGTTTTCATAGAACTGGTTTCTAATAGAATGTACTTAATTTTAAGTTTATGAAACTTGATGATGGCTGGATTTAACAACAGGATAGCAAAATCTCTGAAAAGCTGACAGTTGGCTCTTATAAACTGGTGTGAGCTGCCGGCTCCAGCACACCTACCGCCTGGGGAGGTTTAAGTGACCCCTGAGGTATGAGTGGCAGAGCTATGACAGTTGGTCCTTATTCCAGCACTCTTGTAGGATTTCTGTGCAAAGATTTGAGGATGTAAGTTTAGCCTGAGTCGGGGCAAGGTCCTGGGCAGTGTCACAGGAACACAGCGGCTCACAATCCTTGAAACTCTGCTGGAAGACACTGGCCCAAGGCAGCCCCTTCTGTCCACTCAGCACCAGCCTCATCACTGCCTTCACCCACGTCCTGGCTATGACACACCTGGAGCCAGGCAGCTTCTGCCGCAGAAGAACACAGCAACCCTTTGTGTTTCCCATCCTCAGGCTATTTTCCTGTCCTGAACTGTTTGGGGCCCAGCCTCCAAGTTGCTGAAGGGATTTGCATATGAATGAGCTCAGCTCTGGAGTCCCAGAAGGGGTGAGGTGGGGGAGTCTGAGCCATTCTTAGGCCAAACAGTGCCAATCCTCCCTGGCTCTCCCTCCCAGACACAATTCCAGACTCTTCCCTCCCACCCCACCCCCCCAGCCCAGCTCCCTCTGAGACGGTGGGCACTGCTGGTTTCCCACCTGCGGGATGCCCGCTTCCCAGGCTCTTGGCAGGACACCTCCCCTGCCAGCTCTTTCTTCTCCCTCTGCTCATGCTGCCCTTTTCTGTCCAGAGCCCTCCCGAGAATGGGCAATCCTTCCTGGCAGCAGTGGGATTCTTGGACTCTTAGGACCTGCCAGCTGTTTCTCTGGCCCCCACCAGCTGTTTCTCAGGCCCCCACATTCTTTATGGCGCCAAGCATTTGCATGTACACAATACCTGCTTAGGGGCTCACTCAGCTCTGTTAGGAGGTTTTCACCCTAATTAACAAATAAGAACACCATCCTGGAAAGAGCAGTGCACCTAGGCCCCAGTACTGGCTCTGCCATTGACTGACTTTGAACAAGTCTGTTCCTCCACCAGGTATAGACTTGAGGTCTTTTCATGTTCTTTTCAGCTCTGACCTTTGCTCTGGCAGGTGGTTTATCAGCTGTGTGATTCCAATTATTGAGCCAAACCTGGATGTCAGAACATCCTGATGTTGTCTCAGGTCTGCTACTTGTAGGCTATGTGGACTTGGGGGAGTCATGTCACCTCCATGGACTCAGAGCTGTCTCCCTGAAGTGCATTCACTACATGACTGCCATTAGGAGCAAATAAAATAGAGAAGGTAAACGTGCCCTGTCAACTGGAAAGTTCCACATAGAACAAGGAATTATTATCATCATCATTATTTTTATTACTTTTTTTTTTTTGATGGAGTCTCACTCTGTTACCCAGGCTGGAGTGCAATGGCACAATCTCTGCTCACTGGAACCTCTGCCTCCCGGGTTCAAGCGATTCTTGAGCCTCAGCCTCCTGAGTAGCTGGGATTACAGGTGCCCGCCAGGACGCCCGGCTAATTTTTGTGTTTTTAGTGGAGACAAGGTTTCACAATGTTGGCCAGGCTGGTCTTGAACTCCTGACTTCATGATTTACCCACCTCGGCCTCCCAAAATGCGGGGATTACAGGCATGAGCCACGGTGCCTGGCTGATTATTATTACTCTTTTTTTATGGCCGAAAGACTTGAGCCAGGACTGGAGCATCAACCTCCAGAACCTCTCATTTGAAGTCAACTTGAGCTTAGATCTGCCAGCTGTGTTATTTTTACTTTACGTGGCTTTCAAGAGCTTCTGAAGTGCAGCACACACATGCAAACACATACCAGATGCCTCCTTCGTTTCTAGACCCAAGTTTCTATCTGGTATCAGGTGCCTTTAACTTGCTTCTACTCAGATCACTGACTGAAATTAAAGCTACCTGGTGAAGTAGCAGGACTGGGCCATTAACCACTGGCCCAGCAGCTGGGAGTGATGGACTTTCCGTGAAGGTGAGCTCAGGAGTACCGAGCCCGCACAATGAGCAGGAGTCAGCCCGGGGCTGTCGGTGAATCATTGGCCTACCATTCACGCATCTAGAAAAATCTTTTGAAGCACAGCAAAGTAAAGAGAGAAATTCCTAGACTTAATGCCATCTTCTTGTGGACAGAAGCCTTTAGAGATCCCTCACTTTGCTCTGATCGTCTTTCATAACTTAAGAGTACCCTTTTGATGTCTCTCAGCCCCAGGACTGTTAGAAGGCTTTGTAAAGTGCAAAGAGCCAAACAGCTAATATGCCACCTGCCAGAGGAGGAGGCTGGGCTGGGAGGTCTCTCTAGGTGCCCTTCCAGCTCTATCAGCCTGGGTTGTGAGTCCTCACAAAAGGGGAAACCACTGCTGATGGCTTCAGCGAGATTAGGAAAGGAGTGAAATGGAGAAATAGTATCCAGGGACAATCTCAGCTTCTTAATGTTCTCCAAATGCATGAAGTGACCCTTGCCCCACTAGCTGGGAGCCAGAACGTGTCATCTCAGTTGGTGGATGGATCTCAGCAGTCCTGTTTTTCTCATTGATGTACTGAGTGCTCAACATATCCCGGGCACTTTTCTGAGTGTTTTATGTATATCACCTCCCATCCTATTTACAACAGTTCTGTGATATAAATAGGATTATTTTCACTATTTTACATATGAGAAAAACTATATACAGAGAATATTAGTTTCCTAGGACTTCTGTAATAAATGACCACAAACTAGGTGGCTGTTTAAGTTGTTAAATTTCTTAACAACAGAAATTTGTTCTCATGCAGTTCTGGAGGTGAAAAGTCTGAAATCAAGGTGTCTGCAGGACCATGCTCCTTCTGAGGGCTCCAGAGGAGGATCCTTCCTTGCCTATTCCAGCTTTCTAGAATAGGCAGTTGTAGGCGGGCCGTCTTTGGCACTCCTTGGCTAGTGGCAGCATAACTCTAATCTCTGCCTCTGTCTTCACATGGCTGTCATCCCTCTGTGTGTGTCTCTGTGTCCAAACTTCCCTCTTCTTATGAGGATATCAGTCATTGGGTTAGGGTCCACTCTAACCCTTTGTAGTGTCATCTTAACTTGATTACATCTGCAAAGACCTGTTTCCATATAAGGTCACATGCAGAGAAACAGGGGTTAGGACTTGAACATGTATTCTAGGGGGACACAATTCACCCTACAGTACAGAGAGTTTAAGTAATTTTTCCAACATCTAATCATTGGAGAAGATCATATAAAAATGAGATGCCCCAATAAGTAAGGCGTTGCATCCTAAAGAAACAGAAAACCTAACAAATTGAAAACAATTCACAATTTGACTCACTCTTGAGAAGTCAACAAAGGGCACAGATGTTCTTATTGCAACCTTTCTTGAACATCTAAGATCTGTCTTTCTTCTCTTTTTCTGTCTCTCTCCCTTTCCTGTCCTTTAGGTCTTCATGAACTCTGGACTAAGAAACTCTTCTCTCTCCCCTTAGCCATCCACTTACACCCACCTACTCACTCCTTGGACTTCACAGTCACAAAAACTGTCCCCTGACATGAGACCCTCCCTGCCATACGCTGCCATATGTGAGTTTTAGGTATTCTGAGTTTCTTGATATTTTCTCAGAATTTTACTTTTCACCTTATTGTTTATGAAGCAAAGATCTCTTTTTCAACTCTGTTGCGACCCAAGGGCTAGAGAAATGAGAGGAGGTGACAGAGTGCTGAGGAGTTCCCACGCCATGTTCTGTGATGAAGGGAAGACACGGGGGGAGGAGGGTGATAGCAGATGAATAACCCTGCACTTCCAGGCTAGTTTAGTTGCCCCTCCTATGTGCTCCCCTTGTTTGTTGACTGGAATTAACCGATTTTATACCATGGGATGGAAGCTAGAGGGAAGCAGCTTTGAGCTCAAGTTTCTTTTTAAATGTAAAAAGAGAAGAAAAAGAAAAATTACCTATAGTTCCACTAACCATTGCTAACAGTTACTCTAATTCCTTCTACTTTTTATTTTCAATGCGTACTTTCAACATAGGTATAATTATACCATATATACTATTTTTTCTGCTTTTTCACTTAATATTGCCTCCTAAGAATATTTCCATATTGCTATAAACCCTCGATTAATGTGATAATTAATGGCTGCCTTGTATTTAGAAGTTAATGCTAACTTATTTCTCTAGAAAAGGATATTTACAGTTATTTCTAATATTCTAATATCATATGACTGCTATAAATATCTTTGTTTATAAAAGTTTTTTTCCACATTTGGAATATTTTCCCCTAGGTTATATTCCCAGATATGGAACCAACAGATAACTTTCAAAGTCAAGGATAATCCAAAATAGCCTGATCTATCTTGGAAGATACTGAGTTTCTCATCCCTGCAGCTGATAGTGAAAAGGTGGTATGATATTTGCTAAGGGTGTGGTAAAAAGATAATAAGTTAGACTAGGTGACTTTTGAGGCCCCAGAAACCCATGAGATTGTGGTTCTCCAAATTTCAATTTACAAACGTGAGCCTATTCTTTGTCCCAAATCACTTTCTTACTTGCTATAAAAGTTATCTATTGCTGTGTGATAAACCACTCCAACACTTAGCAGCTAAAACAACATCTATTTTGTTTGCTTATGATTCTGTAGTCAGGCGTTTGAGCTGGGCCCAATGAGATGGTCCTTTTGCTGGATTAGCCTGAGGTCCTTCATGCAGCTACAGTTGTTCAGAGGCATGTCTGAAGGTCATCTTTGGCCTTAGTTTCTCATCTGGTAGCTGATAGTGAATGCCAGTGAATTGGTCTAGACATTTTAATCAGATGGTTCATCTCTGCCCTATGTGGCCGCTGAGCCCTATGACCTCACAGGGCTTCTTCACACAGTTGCCTCAGGGCAGTATTCCACATGTGAAAGTGTTAAAGAAAAAATTATTCAATGACACTTGTTAAAGTGTGGTAAGGCAGACTTTATTCAGGACAGGGATGAAAAGTATAGGGACCACGGCATGGGATTTTGCGGTGAGGGAGAGAGATTGGGCTCAATTTTGAGTATAGCATGGGCAAGTGGGGATTTATAGCCAGGGAGCATGGTGGTGGTCAGTGGATGTTAAATTACTAATGGGAAACATCAGGGGTAAGAGGGGTTCTAGCTAAAATGACCTAACAGGATTCTTGCTGATGACAGGCCAAGATGATCAGACAGCACCTGTGGGGATGGTGGAGGATGAAGATCCCAATTGGAACTCTAGGGAGAAAAGATTTCAGGGATGGGGCATTCTTGCTGCACTGATTCAGCAAAGATTTTGCTAAAACTGAGTTTTACAAGGAAGTGCACAGATGAGTTGAGGAGACGTTTCAGAAGCCTGACTAAAATTTGGCTAAGCAAAGAATCTTTGTTAATAGCTGCAAGGCCCCTTGAGGCCTAAATTTGGAAATAGTATACTGCTTTTAACGTATCATATACTTGTTGTCAGACCAAGTTAGGCCAATCAATGAGCAGTGAAGTTACATTGCAGAATTATCTGTGTGCAGAAATGGAAGAAAGTATTGTGAATAATTTTTGCAAACAATGTATTATTATCTATCTTAGGGACAAAATAATTCTTGTCCTTTGCATATGTGAAATGTGCTTTTGCCCCTTCTCTCAAAGTTTTATCCCATTAGCCGTTCAGGCTTGAACTCCAGGACCTCATGATCTAAATCATGTCTAGAATTAGATGACACACAAAGGTATAGCTCTTGAAGTATATCTCTTCTTGATCTAGAGATCTCTGAACCCAAAAGAAAAGTTATTTGCTCTCCACATGCTCAATATCTCCTTGTCTTGGTGAGAGAAGAATAAGATAACCACAATAGAATTTCCATTGAAAAATGGAAAAAATGAGAGGCATATAGCAATTACTGCTCCATAGTAATTCTGAAATTTAGCCAGGCACATGTTGCCAACTCCAGATACCAAGAATGTTCCTTGATTAGAGCCCAGTTCTGCTTCCTTGGAGGGGTGAGAGTGGATCCCCAGTCCATTGCTCTCTGGGAGTGGTGAGAGTGGCTCTTGCCTCTAATCGTGACTCTGCCTCTGGCTTCTTAGCTTTGTCTTCTGAGACATTCTTTCCTTTCTGTAAGAAATGGCCCATGTTTGTAGCTGAGTAGTCTATTCAGTTCGCTTTCTGTACATAGAAACCTGAGGCTCAGGAGCCTCTTTTCATTTTGAATTGCCACAGTCATTTCTAGTCCAAGCGGATATAGCTCCCTTAAAATCTTTTTGGGTCTCCAATGTAGCAGAATATAGTTCACTCCACTAGATGAAAAACATATCCACAATTCTTTTCAAAATAGGTCTTCCTACTTTGAAGGGCATGTCAGGGTGCTACAGAACAATGCTCTTAAGATTCTTAGGTGCCTTGTAGTCTGGCTGATAGGGAGTACTAGGTACTGCCTTAAATCTTCTAGGTCTTAACAAATGATTCTGACAGTCACACCATTGATTTGACATTTACCCTGAAGCCATTTTTGGTTTTAAAATCTTTTTTTTTTTTTTTTTGAGACAGTGTCTTTCTCTGTTGCCCAGGCTGGAATGCAATGGCATGATCTCAGCTCACTGCAACCTCCGCCTCCCAGGTTCAAGCAATTCTTCTGCCTCAGCCTCCTGAGTAGCTGGGACTACAGGCACACACCACCACGCCCAGCTAATTTTTGTATTTTTAGTAGAGATGGGGCTTCACTATGTTGGCCAGCCTGGTCTCAAACTCCTGACCTTGTTATCCACCCACCTTGGCCTCCCAAAGTACTGGGATTACAAGCGTAAGCCACCACACCCGGCCTTAAAATCTTTTACTAGTGGATAAACTGTTTTCCAACCCAGCTAGTTCTGGGCCCTCTATATTTCCTCTAAGTTCTGCTCACATATTGAAGACTTACTTCTTCCTGAAGTACATTGCCATACACAACCAGAAGTACACACTGACACTTTCAACATTCTGTCTAGAGATCTCCTTAGCCAGATATGCAAGTTCACTACATACAGTCCTTCCTTTCTTTTCTTTTCTATTTTCTTTTCTTTTCTTTTCTTTCTTTCTTCCTCTCTTTCTTTCTTTCTTTTTCATAGACAGAGTCTCGCTCTGTCCTCTGTTGCCCAGGCTGGAGTGTAGTGGCACGATCGTGGCTTACTGCAGCTTCAACCTCCCAAGCTCAAGTGATCCTCCCACCCCAGCCTCTAGGGTAGCTGGGACTACAGGCACATGCCACACCACCACACCTGGCTAATTTTTGTATTTTTTGTAGAGACAGGATCTTGCTATGATGCCCAGGCTGGTGTTGAACTCCTGGGCTCAAGTGATCCTCTCACCTTGGCCTCCCAAATTTCTGAGATTACAGGTATGAGGCATCACACCTTGCCCATTACATACATTTTTCTACCTTCTAAGTTGCCGCAGACAAGTTTTGCCAATTGATTCACCATTGCATTATTCAAGTGGTCTGTTTTAGACTCCTATAGCAGTCTCTTCACTGTTTTTCTAGAATTTACTTGCTAGCCAATCCTGAAACTGAAGCCACATATTCTAGTTTTTTGTTACTGCAGCATTCTACTTCTGGTATCAATAACTATTTCAGTCAGACTTCAATCAGGAAAGCAAAGTCTTTATGAGTAATGTGAGATAATGAATATTTATGAGTATTAGAACTCATGTAATTATAGAAGGAGCTGGGCAAGTAAAAGTTGGAAATGGGGATTTAAAGGATTAGAGAAAAATTCACCAAGCAGTTCTCTTAAAGCCCTGGCATGGGTGGAAATATTGGCATCTGCAAGGGAATCTGATAAGTCAATTCTACCTAAGGGGCCAAAGTGCAACTATGAAGGGGAGGCTCATGGAAAAGGGTCTCTGAGAAGCTGTTGGCTGTAAGCAGCTACCACCTCTGTGGTTTCACCTGAAAGTATCTGGTGATAGGCATGGGCCACTGTTGGTCATCAGAGCCAGTAGTTATAAAGAAGAGCCGGGTGCAGAGTAGAGGAACGTGAGAGCAAGTGAGGATGTATTGGACACATCTACACATTTCTTTCTATGTATGTGATTACAAAACAGCCTTCAGTGAGTAATGACTATTGCCTTTCAAACTTGCACAAATTCCTCTTTTGGCCAACTCTAATCTAGAACTATACAGGGAAAGAAAGTCTGGGGAACGTAGCTCCCAGATTAACTAAACTGGCAACAGGGTAATCCAGCATACTCCCTAAATGTCTGCCTAAATTAAGTCTGCAATGCTCCTCAAGGGCCCTGAGCAGATTTCAGAAAGGCTCCAGGAGATAGCTCGGGAACATTGACAAACAAAGTCATGAGGCATTTGGGTTATAAGACAGCCTTTGTTTATTTGCCTAATGTCTTGAGGAGCACTGGCTAGGGAATCAGGATGCTGCAGTTGTGGACCTGGATCCACCACTCACTAGATTCATTTATCATGAGATTCATTCACCACTCACTAGATTCACCAGTCACCTTGCCCAATTTGTTCAAATTATCTGGGCTTCAATTTCCTCATCTATAAAAGGAGAGCAATCCCCCCGGGGTTCTTTCTCTATACATTGCTTTGAGGAGCCAGTTGGTAGCTGTGAATGCATTTGTTTAGCTGATGTAATGAATTTATGGACATGCAGAGAGCAGCCATACATAGCGAGAGTAGCTGTCCTTCCATAGAGTAGCTGTCCTTCCCTAGAGTAGCTGTTCTTCCATAGAGTAGCTGTCTTCCCGTAGAGTAGCTGTTCTTCCATAGAGTATCTGTCCTTCCACAGAAATTTGGCCAATCCCAGCTGCCCTGCCATAGTTTTGCCTAGCAGGTTTGTGCTGTTTCTGCTGAGGTAGAAAACTCATGGAAACCAAAGGCTCTTGGCTTCTCCTTTTCAGATGTGCCTTCCCAGCTCTCTGTCCTTAACAGAGCCCCTTTCTGACACCAGGTAATGGGTAGTGGGGAGGAGCAGTTGAGATTTGAATACCCCAGGCCTTCACTATTTCCTCTCCCTACATACTCTACCCATCCCCTACCCTCCATCCATGATTTCTACCTGCCTAAATTCTATTCACGTTTCAGTCTCCAGCTCAAAGATTATTCTCTTCTTCCTAACTGTTTTCTGATTTCCCTCAGCTGGATTCAATCTTTTCCATTCCTTAAACCCCCAGGGCAGCCCATCTTTGATTGCATTTACCATACCCTGATAATACCCCAACACATATACCTTTGAGTACTTATCTTATTCTTCTACCAAGTGTCACATTCCTAGAGGCAGGGAACTTGCTTATTGAGCTCGTATAACAAATAAATAATTTTTGGCACCCTTCACATTAAAGTGTAGACAGAACTTAGTACACACATATTTGGTGAATTGAGTTGAAAGAAAACAAATTGAGGACATACAGCCACATGTTGGTGTCCTAAATAACAATAGTCTGTAAGGACATAGTCGCCCACAAGAAGAAATAGAAAAATGAAGAGTTTATTATTCGCAGCCACATGGGTCTCCATTATTATGAATGTTTTGTCTTCACTTGATAAGGTCCCTCCATCATGTTGATACGATGACCTCTGAGAGGGGACAGTCCAAATAGAAGCTAGGTCTCAATCTGCCTATACTCAGAGGTAAATGATCTTTATAGAACTCCATATTCCACAGCACAGGATGCAAATATTAACCAGGACCAGTGACCCCTCTGTTTAGGTTATGACTGGAGCTGTCACTGAGCCACATCCTCTCTAAGAGACAGTCCATGCACCCAAGATAAGGTTTCAAAAGGCCTTTGAGCCAGGAAAATTGTTTGGCCAAGTGTCTGTGTCTTTAGTCATGTACTCTCTGGGTTGGTGGGTTCTTTTCTCTCATCTCAGAATAGTTCCCAAAGCAAAACTGATATCAGAAAATGTTCGTGTTATCTCTCCAGCCTTGAGCAAGTCACTTCCCCTCTCTTGACCTCTGTTTCCTATAGAAGGAGGCAGATAGAAATAGCTCTTAAAGGTCCCGCCCAGCTCTGATATTCCAGGACTCTATTCTGAGCTGCAGGCTGAATTCCCAGGGCCCCAGGCTACTGGCCTTCTCTTCTCTGCTTCTAAAAGGATGTATGGCTCAAATTTTCCCATGGGCCTCAGCTGGGGCGTGCTTCCTGTTCTCTGGAATACTGTGGCTCTGCAGGTGATAACCATTTATCTGATTTATCTGCCATTATGAAAATGTCCTTCAGCCCAGACGTTACAAGGAGGGAGGTCATTTATCACAGACCCTCAGTAGTATCTCCCTAATCCAAATGACCAGTGTGTTCACTTGAAAATGTTCATGTCCCAGTCACTGCAGAACCCAAGAGGCACTGGGAATACCAAGTTCCAGAAAGAAGCCTGTGTAGCTGGAACTATTAATGCCCAAGGCATGACTATTCATTATTAACAAATTCAAGTTCATCCGCAAGCAGTAATCCTGCATATGTTAAAACTCCTGCTTACCATCTTCTGGTTGGTTTATATAATATATGACTATGATGATTTGTTAGAACTGTGTTTGACTATGATGACTGCTATGTCTGGAATTGGAAAGGAATCTAGAGCTCAGCTAGTCCAAACCCCTGTTTTTACAAGTGGATAACTGAGAGCTAGAAAGGAGATGGCCCAAAATGCAGAATACGGCAGTGTCAGGAACAGGACCCAGGACCTCCAACTGCCAGGTTCCTGTATATCGTATTACTCCAAAGCAGAGGTCACCAAGATGGTGTACTCTAGTTCATGCAGTTACTCACAGAAGAATCCCTTTCCCAGGCCCTCATTCTAAATCTATTTAGCTTTTTTTTATTAAGTTCTAGCAAAAGCAGTTAACTGGTTTCTAATTCACAACATATTAAAAATAAGCAGACAGAAAAGTACAGTGAATAGGCTGATAAAAAGACAGGAAATAAAACATGACATAAAGAAGACTTCAGAAGTTCAAGGCTTTATAGTCCAGCAATGTTTAACGCCAGGTCAAGCGACATTACACAACTCAATATCCCCAAGATTATCACTTTAATGTAGTATCACAATGGTTGACATTCATAACAATGTCCCTGGATCACCAAGAAAGGGTTAGCATGTTTCACTTGAGAAAGTGGGTACTTCTTTAAAGTACTTTTTTTTTTAAAAGTGTTACACCAAAAAGAAAATTTTTAGTTATAGTTAGGTAAAGCTTTGGCTATCTGGAAAACTGAGTCAGATAAAATAACACAGCAGCTGGGAGGTTCAAGGAAGTGACATTTCAGCTGTGTGCAGATAGGCACATTCTATAGTAACAAGACTGGTGTGAGTTCGGCTGGTATCTGCAGAGAAGAGGAATAAATAGCAAAGCCATGATCTCATCTTCTGTTTACACTTCAATTCCCAAAGTTAGTGATTAATTGTACTTGTGTTTTGTTGCCAGGGCAAATTGTTTTTCTTTGAAACTCCCACTTATTTTAAATAAATAAACCATTAGTTTCAAAACAGAAGTGTCAAATGTCAAGATATTTCTGACATGCTAAGCTAACGAACAAAACAATGAATTCATTAGAAGCTACTAGAGACAGCCGCCTTTGAGAACTTTTCTCTAATGACTTTGAAAGGCAGCAGGAATCATTCTTGGTAAGAGATTTTTTTCATGCATCTTGGCTAAAATTTAGTCCAGAGGTTGCAAACACAAATACAACTTAAAAGAATTGGATTAGGTATAAGATAATCGAATAGATACGTCAAGAATTTATACTCAAATAAATATACCAACTAGCTATCATACGAAGCTTCCCAAACTCCTGTCTCACATAAAATCAGCTTTAAGCCACCAGTTTAGGATCTCTGCTTGGATCTCTGAATTCGCACAGGGCCTCTGGCTCTTCCAAAGAGGGGAATTCTTTTAGCAAACAGGCATGTTTTTTGCATCTAAGTCTTAACACAAACATGTACACACAGAGATAGACACTCAAACTATTTTTGGGTGATTCCAATAAATAGTTTCTGTATTAAGACTGCCTATTAAACATTAGTTTTCATTACATGACTTTCCTGCTTAAAAGTTTTCAGTGTCTTCCACTTACTCACAGAATTAATGGCATTCAAGGTCAACCATAATTTTCTTTCCATGTATCCTTCCAAGTACATCTCCCCCTGCAATCCCCACAGACTCCCTGGCTACTCACTGTTCACAGAATGGGGCTTGTACTTTTAGTTCTTGTAAACAAATGTTTATTGGATAACTATTATGTGCCAGGTCCTGTTCCATGCACTGAAGACACATCTATAAAGAAAATAAAGTCCTTCTCTCCTGTAGCTTATATTCTAATGTGGATTGTTTGCCTGCTTTGAGTGCATATGCAGGGCTTCTGCTTGTGTGAAAGCATTTGTCACACTGTGTAACACCTGCCTGTGTCTGTGTTCCTCAATCTCAACACTGCTATTGTGTGCACAGCACTGTGTCTGACTATCTCTCATCACCTCCATCTCATGCTTTGCTCGGCAGTAGGCACACACTGGATACTCAATGAATGACTTGTATTGTGTATACAGTTTCCATTTTTTGGAAATGTGGTAAGTTCCTGTTGTGCAGAGAATCTGTCTGCGAGGTTATCTAACTTTTTAAAACTTTCATATTGAGTTATTTTTAATAAATAAGCTGCTTGGTTATTGACAGGAACAACAAATATCAAGCTACTTCTAATGGAGCTGAATAAGATGAATGAAACTGATCAGATGTCCACATTGAATTAACCTGTAATGCATCTTTTCTCAAGAATCCTTAACCTCCTTTCTTTGGGTTTCTCAGGCTGACTAGCCTACTCTTGGGTGGCCCCTTCCTTTTTCTTTCTAAAGATAAGGAAAGAAGCCTAGCTGGGAGACTGCTCATCTTGTTCCCTTTCTCTTTGACCTCAAAGGTAGAAACTGAGGACCAGGTGCTGGCAACCTTCTGTGGCAGGGAGACCACAGACACAGAGCAGACTCCCGGCCAGGAGGTGGTCCTCTCCCCTGGCTCCTTCATGTCCATCACTTTCCGGTCAGATTTCTCCAATGAGGAGCGTTTCACAGGCTTTGATGCCCACTACATGGCTGTGGGTAAGTTGGAGAACTGACTCATCCTCAGGTCTCTCTCTCTCTCTCCGAAGATGAAAACTGCCTTGTGACCTCTCCTTTACGATGGAAATCTGTGTGTGCACCACATAGATTTTACCATTAATGTCTTACTGCATTTGCTCTATCACGTATCTATCCATCTATCTACCCTCTATCCATCCAGCAATTCATCTTTTACAAAGTGTTTTAACGTAAATTGCAGACATCAGTATACTTCTTCCTAAATAATTCAGCATGCATATTATTTTGCTAGAGTTTCATATTTGTTCACAGCATTTTTTCTTTTTGTGTAAAATTGACATAAAATGAAATATACATATCTCATGTATACATTTGTTGAATTTTGAAAAATCTGTATTTGTGTGTAACCCAAACCTCTAACAAGACACTGAACTTTACCACCAGCCCAGAGGGTTCCTTTGTGTCCCTGCCCAGTCAATCTCTGCTCCCACTTCCCTTAGAGGAAATAACTGTTTTGATTTTTTTTCTGCTGTAGATTAGTTCTTGCCTCTTCTAAAACTTCATTTAAATGAAAACATACAGAATATATTTTGGGGGTGAGGATTCTTTTACTCAGCATAATGTTTTTGAAGTTAATTCATGTGTCGCATGCATCAGTAATTTGCTCCTTTTTCCAGCAGAGTAATTTTCCATTGTATGAATATACTAAAGTATGTTTACTCATTCTCTCGTTGATTGCTACTTGGAATCTCCCCATTTTTTGGATCTCACTAACAAAGTTTTTATGAGCCTTCTTGTGCAAGTCTTCTTGCAAACATATGTTTTCAATTCTATTGAGTAAATATGTAAGAGAAGAATTGCTGGGTCATAGGATAGGTATATGTTTAGCTTTATGAGACATTGCCAGACCTTTTCCAAAGCAAATGTAACATTTTTTATCTGTCCACCAATGTATGAGAGTTCTGGCTGCTCCACATCTAAACCAACATTAGATGTTGTCAATTTTTAAAAATTTTAATCACTCTGGTGGGTATGTAGTGGTACCTCATTGTGGTTTAAACTGCATTCCCTTAATGACTAGCAATGTTGAACATCTTTTCATGTGCTTGTTGGCCATTGGTTTATCCCTTTTGGGGAAATGTACATTCAAATGCCTAGGACAGGGCTTGACCCACATTAGGGGCAGAAAGAAAGAAAGAGGTAGCATGAGGTAGAAGTTAAGAGCACAAGCTCTGTACCCAGCTTGTCTGTATTTAAATCCTGGGTCTGCCACTTATTATCTGTGTGATTCTAAGTTTGTTAATGCCTCTATGTCGCCATTTCATCCTCCATAAATGTGACTAGTAACAGAACGCATAGTAACAAATGTGTAATTCTTCCTGAGGTTGTTGTCCCACACACAGTTATTATTATAACTGTTAGAGGATAGTGGTCCCACCAGAAGTCAAGTTACCTGGGTTTGAACCTGGCTTTTTGTGACCTTGGGTAAGTTGCCTAACCTCTCTGAGTTCCAGTTTCCTAGTCTGTAAAGTGAAGATAATGGCTACCTCTGGGCTGTATGAGAGGATTAAATGAGAGAACGCATGAATCTCCTAACATAGTGAGTGGCCCATATCAAGTGCTCTATAAATGTTGGCTGTAGTCTTCATCATCATGCATGTATTGATGGAGAGGCTTTACCTGCCCTACAGATGTGGACGAGTGCAAGGAGAGGGAGGACGAGGAGCTGTCCTGTGACCACTACTGCCACAACTACATTGGCGGCTACTACTGCTCCTGCCGCTTCGGCTACATCCTCCACACAGACAACAGGACCTGCCGAGGTAGAGCCTACCAATGATTGTATGCATTGCCCTTATAGGCCACATCCTCAATAACATTAGATGAGGCTCAGAGAAAGACAGATATGCAATAGGAACAAGTAAAAATGAAGTAAATGATGCACCTCAGACACCACATGGATGAAGATGCAGAAATGCCCACCCAGCCTGGAAACCTGATCTTGGGTTCCCAAAGGAGAGAAGCTCTAGACTATTTGGCCATCTTTCTTTCTGGGGCAGCATTTTTTGCTATACAGGTTGCTGTCTCCTATCCTATTGTAGGCAATTGGTCTGGTCAAGTTAGGGGAAAACTTGGGTTTCCCAGTTCTTTCTCTTTGAGCCACGAATTATGCTTTACCCAGCAACTCCTTTTCTCTTCTTTTCCATGGCCCCTAAGTTCCTCTACAATAGAAAGACCTCAGTCCAAAGCAAAGAAGTGAGAGAGGAAAGAGGCAAACAGAAACAGCCAGAAAACTTCCCATTCCTTCTATCTATCTTTGTTTTCATCTATCATCAACGTACCTACTATGCTATAGTCTCGTGCTTAGGGAGGGATGGAGAAATGGAAGGGTTTAGCCACTTTCTAGGAGGAGCCCTTGGGCTAGTGGGGTAATGGGCATGTAAGCAAATGGTGAAGTGTCTTATGGTCTCCATTTTAACATTAATGTTTCCATTACATTTATGTAATGGAAGTATGGACATAGCACAATCAGACCTGTGCAGGCAAACACTTCCCAGAGTTGTGACCCTTGACAGAGATGAAAGAATAAAGAGAAGAAGGGCCTTCCAGGCAGAGAGAAGAGCTTCTGCAAACAGTCAGAGGTGTGATAGAACTTGGAATGTTTCAGGGAACAGTCAATAGATTAGTGTGATCCAGGATAAGCATCTGTGCTTGAAATCTCACTTGGAAGCTGAGTGAGGGATCACTGGGGGAGCGCAAGTCTGGAGACGAAAGTTTTTTTCTTCCTCCTTCAAAACCTGCTATTTGCTTCTGAATAAAACCCTATATAACACATCAGTATAAAGCAATCCAAAACCAAAAGAACAGGCACGTGCAGGATTTTTCTTAAAGAGTGTATATTTTCTATTTTTTTATTCGGTTAAGTTCTTCTTGAGTATCTACTATGTGTTCAGTACAGTCAGGGCCAAGAATGCTTAGGGCAGAGCAAGGTTTCTCACTCATTTTCTTCATTTTCACCCTTCACCAGGAGCTTTTTTAAATATAATTTTCCTAAGGCCCCCACCATGAAATTTTAATATCACAGATAGACTATATATCTGTTTATGTACTGTATGTCCATCTGTGTATTGTGCATTTAAAAAGCAAGACCTTCCCCACCAAGAAGGAATTTTAGCTTTCTTGAGGGCAAGATCGCCCCCATGAGAATGCTTGGGGTAAAAAATGAAAACAGTCAGGAACTCAGGAGACTTCCATCTTCACCTTGTCCTGCAGCTCATAGCTGTGAAACTTTAAGATAGTCAAGACCCCTTTTTCAGAACCACAGTTTTCTCATTTGCAAATAAGCAGAATGAACAAGGGCGTAGAAACATTGACATCCCAGATCTAGGATGAACTGGCCCAAGAGTAAAGACTTAGTGACACATAAATGTTCCTTAGCAGGGCTAAAGTCACGTCTAGGTTCCCAGGACAGTGGATTCTCGCGTGCAGTAAATGCAGTGGGGAACGAAGCAGAATTCCTGCACTCACAGAACTTACAGTCTACTGGGAGCAAGAAAATCAATATAGGGAGCTGTTAAAAGAAAAACTTCAGACAAATTAAATTTAACAGAGTTTAACTGAGCAAAGAACAATTTGAGAATCCTCCCCTGCACCCACCCTACCACCACCAGAATATGTTCAGAGCAACTCCAGGGTTGCTCATGCTGGATAATATTTATGGGAAGTAGAAGGAAAGTGATGGACAGCAAATGGAAGTCAGGTACAGAAACAGCCAAATTACTTACAGCTTGGTATTTGCCTTGTTTGAATGTAGTTTGAACAGATGGCCACCCGTGACTGGCCAAAACTCTGTGATTGGTACTGTTAACTTAAAAATCAAGATTACAAATCTGTAAGTTTAGAAAAAGAGAGGAGATTTTATTCCTTATGAAGGGTTACAGCAGGTGGCTGTCCTCATAGTCTGGGAAGCACCGCCTCCAGCCAAGACCAGAGACAGGCACTTAAAAGGAGGAGGGGTTGAGATAGGAGCTTTGTGCTGAACAGGTTGGCTAAACATACATATTCAACAGGTTATAGGAGGAGCTGTGAATATTCATAAGAGTGGTCCTGACACATGCATATTGAACAAATATGTATGCAACATATGACCCATGATCACTTTGGGATGGAGACTTCACATTAAATGTGTTACAGTTAGGGTCTAAACGTCTTTTCAGGATGGGAGACATTCAGGTGTGCAGCCTCTGTAAACTGGCGAGAACCAGGCCATGGTCAGAAGTCTCTTATCAAAAGAAAGTGACTGAAATCGATGTCTTGTCCATTCAAAGCTATAGTTATGGCTGGTGGAACAGGGTGGGGATCAGACAGTGAGCATCTGGTAGAGCTGAAAATTGTTTTCATATCACTTACCACAAGGCCAGTACTTGTTCAGCTGCTGGAGAAAAAGAAAAACTTTGTAGCATCGTTAGAACATAGTTTATGCTTTCAGTGTAGGGATGTGTGACTTAACCCTTGCCTGGCATGGCCTTAGTTCCTTCATCATTTATAATTTGGTATCTTATTTCCACAAGGAGTCTGTTTTCTTACTCTCGTGATCTCTATTTAACATTAATGTTGGTCAGTTGTTGTGTCCAAACTGCAGAGGAAAGGGGATATAGAAGGAGTGTCTAACCTACCACTCCATCATGGCCAGGAATTCCGTTTTAAGGTTTTTCTGGAGATCCTTTGCCACAGGGGGCCCATTAGGTCAGTGGAGGGCTTAGGATTTTATTTTTAGTTTACAGCAAGAGAGTAGATTACAGTCTACTTAAAAATCCAGTTAGGTTGCAGTTCACCATGTATGCAGAACCATTCAGGCTGAATTTAAAATATGTAAGGAGGCCGGGCGAGGTGGCTCACACCTGTAATCTCAGCACTTTGGGAGGCCAAGGCAGGCAGATGGCTTGAGTCTAGGAATTTGAGATCAGCCTAGGCAACATAGCAAGACCCCATCTCTACAAAAACTTCAAAAATCTGCCAGGTGTTGTAGCACGTGCCTGTCGTCCCAGCTATTCAGGAGGCTGAGGTGGGAGGATCACTGGGAGAAGGTGGAGGTGGAGGCGGAGGCGAAGGTTGCAGTGGGCTGAGATGGCACCACTGCACTCCAACCTAGGTGACATAGTAAAGTTCTCTCTCAATAAAATAAAATAAAATAAATTAAAATAAGTAAGAAGGAAGCTTAAGGCTACATTTAGTTGAACAGAGTGAATAGCACTATAAAGAAAAACAAAACAAAGACAGGGGTTAGACAGTGAGGGTGTGTGTCAAGGGCCTGTAGGAGATGAGGGATCTCCTGAAGTTCTGGGTACAGGGAGGACATGATCACAGAGGTCCAGGCATCCCCCTGACCACTCCATCTCAAAACCCTTCCCTCTCAGATCCCTCTCCCTGACCCCCATACCAGAGGATCTGATGAGAAGGATCTTCACACAGGGTAAACAGCCCTGGACAGACAATTAGAAAATCTGTGCTTGAATCTCAGCTCAGTAAATTACTAGACATGCGACCTTGAGCTTCATTTTTCCCATCTGTAAAATGGAGATGCCGATACCTTCCCTGTCTACTGCTTGGGACCATTGGGAAAATCATATACTAACAGATAAGCCAGGCTTGCTATGACTGTGGTTGCGATGCGCCATTTTCTCTATTATGTTTCCAACAGTGGAGTGCAGTGACAACCTCTTCACTCAAAGGACTGGGGTGATCACCAGCCCTGACTTCCCAAACCCTTACCCCAAGAGCTCTGAATGCCTGTATACCATCGAGCTGGAGGAGGGTTTCATGGTCAACCTGCAGTTTGAGGACATATTTGACATTGAGGACCATCCTGAGGTGCCCTGCCCCTATGACTACATCAAGGTGAGCCTGCAATGAACACTTGTCCTGGAGATGCTGGAAAATCTTGGCTGAGTTGGGAAAATTGATATTGCGGAACCTTCACCTTCTTCTCCCAGGATAGAGAGCCTAGCAGCTAGTTCCTCAAAAAGGCATTATTTAAAATAATATCTACCATCTTAGTTAGATCTATTCCAGGAATCTCTGATCTGAAATGACCCCACTGGCCACTAGGGTGGCTTGAGGAGGAGAGTCGTGAATCTGCATTTTAGAAAGGTCTCTGGCGGGCACGCCCAGCCTCATGAGCACGCCTCCCATGCCGTCACACAGGGCCCTGTGCACAGAAGGGCCTCATGCTTGGTTTAATAAACATATGAAACTATTTTTCTTCTGTTTATTTTTTTAACCTACTACCAAGGCAAAGAAGAATGTATGAAAATTTTAATTTGTTTTAAATAAGGGTCCCCGTATTTTCATTTTGCCCCAGACCTCACAAATTATGCTGCTGGGCCCACTTGCGGGAAGAGGCTATGTCAAAGGCAAATAAAGACGGAACAAATACCACAGGCAAATAACTACTCAACTTGTGGTTATTTCAATATTATAATTAAGAAGGAATGGCAGCCTGAATTTGAGCCATGGCTGGGATAATGGGGGAGATATTTTCGAGATATGTGGAAAGTAAAACCAGCAATTCTTATAGAGTGATCAGCCAAGACATCCAAGTAGAGCTGAATATTAGGGTCTAGCTCAGAAGAGACCCTGAGCTGGGGATAAAGATGGGTGCCATGAAATGTTTAAAGAGGTGCTGATTTAAACTGTGGAAATGGCGGGATGTCCTAGAAAAAAAAAAGGAAGCTAGAACATAATAGATTATGAGACCTAGATGGAGGAAGAGGAACCCACAGAAGAGGTCAGAAAGAGCCAGAAAATGAGACTGCCCAGGAGAAAGCTGTCAACAGTGAGAGAGGCAGAAAAGCCTGAGAGGACACAGAAGAAAACTCTAGAACTTAGAGCCTGGGCTGTCCCCTACTTGTGTACAGAGGCTAAGAGGCAGCTTGACTGGAGGGGGTTAGCAGGAAGCATAGGCCACCAGTTTTCTATTTTGCTGTGTTAGCAAACTACCACAAACACAACAGCTTAAAACAATGCCTATTTCTTATCCCAGCATTGTGTCGGTCAGAAATCCCAGTGATCACAATGGGGTTCTTTGTTCAGGGTCTCATGAAACTGAAATCAAGGTGTCAGCTGATGGAGCTCTTATCTAGAGGCTCTGGAGAAGAATCAACTTCCAAGATCATTTAAGTTGTTGGCAGAATTCAGTTCCTTGCAGACGTAAGACTAAAATCCCCTTCTTCTTCCTGGCTGTCAGCCAGTGGTGGCTCTCAGCTCTAGAAGTTGCGCTCAGATACTTTTACATTGGCCCCTGCCATCAGAGACAGTCCCTTCCATCAAATTCCTATTACACTTCAAATCTCCCTGACTTCTGCTGCTGCTACCAGCAGGAGGAAACTGTGTTGAATGGGCTCGTGTGATTGGGTTAGGCCCACCCAGATAATCTCCCTCACTTTAGGTCAACTAATGAATAACTTTAATACATCTGCAAAATCCCTTTTGCCATTTAACATAACATCATCACAAAGTAACACTAGGGATGAAGGTCAGGAGGACCACCCTAGAATTCTGCCTGCCATGGTGTCCCAGAAGCTACACATGGGAGCCTCACCCAAGCACACAACCTCTTGGGGCTTCATTTGTTTCCCCTCTCCTCAATAAGGACAGGACAAAGATGTCACTTGGGATTGCAGAAGTCACCAAATGATAGATAAGGAGTCATGGCCCTCAAAGATGGGGAAAAAACAGGTTAAAGACATGGAAAAGAACCAGGACTGAGAGGTGGGGAATCCAGATCAGATAATAGAGCCTATTGCCTTCTCTCCCCCACTGCCCCCAAACTCCTGCAAACTCATCACCTCCCTCCTGCTCAGCTGCAAAACTTCCCAACTGTTTTTTGTTTTGTTTTGTTTTTTTGCTTCCACTCTTGCCCTACACAATCTATTCTCCCATAGCATTGAGGGTGATCTTTATAAAAGCTAGATTCGATCGAGTTTGCACTTGAAATTAAACCTAAATCTCTCAACACAAAGTGGCGTTTGTCTGTTTTCCAACCTCATGCCACAGCACTCCCACTGCCCAGCCAGCCTGGCTTCCTGCCTGTTCCTAACACTAGGCAAGCTCTTTCCCACCCTTGGCTTTGATCTTTACATATGCAGTTTTCTCTCCCTATAAAGTGTTCTTCCCTTCTCTTCAAATAGGCTCATACTCATCCTACATATCTCAGATCCCCAATGCTACCTCAGAGAAAGGCCTTCCTTGATTACCTAAAGTTATTTTCTATTATATTACCATTATAGGAATGATTACTTCTATAGGTTACATAGATTTTACATCAATTATAAACATACAGCATATATTTCTTTTGTATATGCATATCATCTTGATTATTTTTATAACCCTTATGACAGCCTACAATTATTTTGTTTATTATTTCTTATTAGTCCCCCCCAACTAGACTGCAGGTTCTTTGACAGAAGAGATCATCTCTGCTTTATGCACCAGACAGCACTCTGCCCTTCTCTGAGCCACAATACGTTCATCTTTAAGCAGAGGATTTTTTTTTTAATTTTACTTTAAGTACTGCGATACATGTGCAGAACATGCGGGTTTGTTACATAGGTATACATGTGCCACGGTGGTTTGCTGCACCCATCAACCCGTCACCTAGGTTTTAAGCCCCACATGCATTAGGTACTTGTCCTAATGCACTCCCTCCCCTTGCCCCACCACCCCCTGACAGGCCCTGGTGTGTGATCTTCCCCTCCCTGTGTCCATGTGTTCTCATTTTTCAACTCCCACTTATGAGTGAGAACATGCGGTGTTTGGTTTTCTGTTCCTGTGTTAGTTTGCTGAGAATGATGACTTCCGTCTTCATCCATGTCCCTGCAAAGGACATGAACTCATCCTTTTGTATGGCTGCATAGTATTCCACAGTGTATATGTGCCACATCAATGCCAGTCTATCATTGATGGGCATTTGAGTTGGTTCTACACCTTTGCTATTGTAAATAGTTAAGTAGAGGATTATTAACCTGCCTTGTCCACTTCAAGAGCCATTGTAAATTATAAAAGAGAGAATGAAGATGAAACCATTTGGTGAATGGTAAGGCTCACTAAAAACCTAAGTGAATACCAAGGGTTCATATGGAAGCTTCCAGAAAACCCAGAGTGCAGTGGAGAGGTGTTACCTGCAGTGGCCATTTTGGCTGCTCAGATGGAACCCTCTATTTCTCTCTCTCTCCCTCATATTTTGCAGATCAAAGTTGGTCCAAAAGTTTTGGGGCCTTTCTGTGGAGAGAAAGCCCCAGAACCCATCAGCACCCAGAGCCACAGTGTCCTGATCCTGTTCCATAGTGACAACTCGGGAGAGAACCGGGGCTGGAGGCTCTCATACAGGGCTGCAGGTAACCTCTTCCCTCCCAGGTCACACTGAGCTGCTGTGCTTAGCCCTTGCAGAGGCAGTGGCTGAGGGAGGAGGTGTGCAGGCTTGGATCTCCTCTGGAGACCTGATGGGACTCCCAGTTGAGCAGCTGGGGACCAAGGCACGTGCTCTCTCCTGACTCAGTTTTCCATCTATAAAATGGGGGCAAGGGCAACAATAATGTTGGGTGGACTAGACTGATGGTTTTCAAAACATGTACTTCAGTATCACATAGAGAGATTAAAGAAAAAGAAATCTTGTTTCCTGAACTCTACCCCTCACACAGTGATTCAGTAGACTTGAGGAGGGCCTTTTCAGCTCCAGCCTTCTCCAAGTCTAGGGCTAGAATTTGGATATGGGTTTCTAGCCCAGAATGTTTCATTATGGTGCTTTGCCTCCTTGTGGGCCCCCCATCGGCAAAGCCCATGGGTCTCATGCCCCCATCCCCCAAGTCAGCCAGTCTTGGCCCAAACCTTGATCGAGCCATTTAACCTGCAGTAACTGGTCTGTAGGAACCCAAGGAAGGAGAGGGTGAACATCAGTGACAAAAGATCGCAGCTGGGCATGACTAATCTAGTTCATAAACTAAAACTCTGGCCCTGCCTGCATTATCACATACACTGCTCAGATGCGGGAGAGTAGAGAAGATCTTAACAAAGGAGAGTTTGTCTCAGGAGAAGTGTCAGGGATAGGCCCAGGCCTGAAGAGCCTGTCAGATTTAGCCTTTCAAGGAGAGGACTCAGAGGCATATGATCACAGTCTTTCTAATGCTTTGAAGAAGGGCCTCGGGAAGAAAGAGCAATTTGGGTCATCCTTGGTGGCCCAAGAGGACAAATGAGTAAAAATTACAGGGGTGCAAATTTCAGTTAAGTAGGAATGCAGTGTTCATGTAATCAGCAGAGTCCGTGCCTGAAAGGTACAGGTTAGGGAGGCATTGAGCTCCCTGTCACTGTGTCCCTGAGCTGCCATGCTTAGCCCTCCCAGGGGTGGTGGCTGAGGGAGGAAAGATGCAGGTAGTGGCTGAGGGAGGAGGGATGCAGGTTTGGACCTGGTGGGGCTCCTAGCTGAGCAGTCTGTTTGGCATCTACTGCGGAGGATATTTTAAGAGAAGCATCAGACAAGGATTGGATTTAATGACATTTAACATTCCTCCCAACCCTGTGTTTTAATGAAATCATCTGGTCAACCATTTCATTCTACAAGTAAGGACATGGTGGTCCAAGTTGGAAACTGCCCTATTCACGGTTCTAGAATTAGTCTCTTGCAGGGCTTGGAAGATCCATGCCTCCAATACCCAGTTCCATGTTTTATTCACCTTCATCAGGCCTTGCTTTCTAGGGACTGGCCCTTTAAGGTCAGAATTCTCATTTTCTCACCTGCTGTTCTTTCATTTGCTCCTCACCAGGAAATGAGTGCCCAGAGCTACAGCCTCCTGTCCATGGGAAAATCGAGCCCTCCCAAGCCAAGTATTTCTTCAAAGACCAAGTGCTCGTCAGCTGTGACACAGGCTACAAAGTGCTGAAGGTGCAGAGCCTTGCCTGGGAAAGGGGAGTGACCAGGCCACAGAAACTCTCCAAACCCGCCCCTCCCCAGGGCAGATGGGCTGCCAGAACTTGTCATAGTTCCAGCACAGAATTCCCTAGCTGCCCATCAACTTCTCAAATGCTCCAGAAATGCCAAAGCATGTGTCCCAGGCGGTCTCACACTCTGAAAGTGGCACAAAAGTTTGTTTGTTTGTTTTAATCAGAGCATGAGCTGGTTTGAATTTTTAAAATATGGATCCATACAGCTCTATAATCAAGGCTGAGAACTGTAACAAAGTTCGTCAGGCTTATAGAGGGGAGTGGAGTGGGATACCAGGAAAGGAAGTAAACAGTTGAAAAGTAGCAAATGGGGCTGAGCATGGTGGCTCATGCCTGTAATCCCAGCACTTTGGGAGGCCCAGGCGGGTGGATCACCTGATCTCAGGAGTTTGAGACCAGCCTGGCAAATATGGCAAAACCCTATCTCTACTAAATAATACAAAAAATAGCCAGGTGTGGTGGCGGGCGCCTGTAATCCCCGCTACTCGGGAGGCTGAGGCAGGAGAATCACTTGAATCCAGGAGGCAGAGGTTGCAGTGAGCTGAGATCATGCCTTTGCACTCCCGCCTGGGTGACAAGAGCAAAACTCCATCTCAAAAAATAAAAAAAGGAACAGATGGGTTCCCCTCACTCTCCCACCCCCAGAAGCAGTAGTTCTAGGAATCACATGGTTCGCTTTAAAAAAATCACCTCCCAGCTCTCACTTGAGATCAGTTAAAGCAGACTCTTTGGGGCTGGGACCAGTGATTGGTGCAGCCAAGCTAGAGGACCATCGCTTTCAAGGAATGGTTCTCAAAGAGGGGTGTTCAGTTTCAGCATCACCGGGAACTTGTTAGAAATGCAAATGCTTGGGTAGGCCAGCCTCACTGAATCAGAAACTCTGGGGAAGAAGCCCAGCAGCCTGTGTTTTAACAAGCCCTCTAGGAGATGCTGACCGCTTGCCCTGGTTTGAGAAGCACTGCTCTGAAAAAGGAGTCGATGCTTACCGTTTTCCCTTCAGAGATAGTTGCCCAAACCCCTTCTTGCACACAGCCCTTGCCCCTCTCCAGAGTATGAAAAGGAGGTATGAATTCAGCGTGTATCTTTCCCCTACCTTCAAGCTCACCCTTGGAAGCCCATGGGTGGAAAATCTCAGTCGAGATCAAGACACGTGTGGAGCTTGAGTTGGTTTTGCTAGGAAAAAACCCCTGACACCACCCCCACCTCCTTCTTCCCACTCCCTTCTTCCTGTCTCTTCCCAGGATAATGTGGAGATGGACACATTCCAGATTGAGTGTCTGAAAGATGGGACGTGGAGTAACAAGATTCCCACCTGTAAAAGTAAGAAAGCCTAATGGGTTGTTATAAAGATACTGAGCTCCCCAGCACTGGCGGGATCCGAGCAGAGCATGCAAGGGTGAAAGCTTGGCAGGAGCACTCTAAGGGGGATGGGAGCAGGAATTTAACAGACACACAAGGGTTGGGAAAAAAAAGAGTATCAGTGCCCCTTTTGGCAATAAGATGTTTGAATCCCAAAAGAAACTTCTTGTGGGCCCAGTACTTTGTTAAATACCAATTTTACTTCAGCCCACGGATGGGTTGCCAGACTTACTAAAGGAATAGCATGTGTCCAGGTTCAAAACCAGCTTTGGCAATTGCTAATTCAGGAAACTAGTTTGGTGCTGGTGCCCAGAGCTGAGTGACCTTGCTAGTCTTCACATGGCCATCAGCCATATCCCCTTCATCTTCTGAGACAGCTCATGATTTAGGGCTGTGCAGGAAAGGCTGTGGGATCAGCACAGTGGGCCTGCATGAAGCAGAGGATACAGCTCTTCACTGGCTCCTGGGACCCAGAGTTCTTGCCTTGGCTCTGCCCCTAACCAACTCTGTGACTGTGAATAAGACCCTTCGCCTCAACTATAAAATAAGGAGTTTGGACTAGCTTTATATTTTAGAATATGTGCCAATGGTTTTAAAATGATATAGTCTATATAAATCATCTACTGAGCTTTGTAAAAATACAGGCTTCCAACCCCTTCACCTCACCACCACCCCCTGCAACCACCCCTCAACACCCAGGTGATTTCAATGAAAGACTTATAAGGACCACAGTTTTAGAAACTTATTATGGCCAACATTGATGAGAGGAGGCACAGTGACAGAAATAGTCAGGGAAGGAAGGGAGAGAGAAGGGAGAATTTGCTTTACAATGGATTGGTGAGGTCAAGAATTAGAGCCTGGCATGGTGGCTCACGCTGGTAATCCCAGCACTTTGGGAGGCAGAGGCAGGTGGATCACTTGAGTTCCGGAGTTCGAGACCAGCCTGGCCAACATGGTGAAACTCAGTCTCTACTAAAAATACAAAAATTAGCCAGGCGTGGTGGCACACGCCTGTAATCCCAGCTACTCGGGAGGCTGAGGCAGGAGAATTGCTGGAACCCAGGAGGCGGAGATTGCAGTGAGCCGAGATCGTGCCACTGCACTCCAGCCTGGGTGACAGAGCAAGACTCCGTCTCAAAAAACAACAAACAAACAAACAAAAAAAACCAAATTAGAGTTGGTCCCACCCGTCTTCCTTTCATGACTTTTCATGCAAACTGGAGCGCTATCCTCTTCGCTTTCTCCTACATGGCCTTGATTCAGCAGGCAGACAAATCTCCTGCCATTGTCCCAAGGGGGACATTCCCTTAACGCAAATCCCAGGAAGAACTTTGAAGTAAAATACGCTTGTTCTTTTCCTTTTCATATGATGAAATTTTTCCTTTTCATATGATGTAGGTGGAGTCAGAGCCTAGCATGGGGAAGGAGGGGGCATTTTATGACTTTAACAAAATGTTTCAAAAAATGTTGACTGGATGCCTGCACAGAGTTCCATAGGGAAGTCAGATGGAAAAGACACAGCCACCACCTCCTCCAATCCGAGGCTCAAGGTGCAGTGCTGTGACTGGGTTCTAAGCAAAGCACTCTGCAGAACAAAGCAAGGGCCGTGTTGAAGGAGAAGGTAAAGGAGGATATGGGGTGTCCTGGATAGAATCAGGCTTTGGAATTAGGAAGTTCTAGATACAAATGCAGACTCTACAAGCTGAGAGTCCCTCTCAGCTGTAATCAGTGTATTCAGACTCTTTGGCCTCAGTTTCCTGCCCTCAAGATTGCTGTGGGGATTAACTGGGTTAATATACATACCATACCCATGGAGGGCCAGAAACATGCAAAAGATAAACGGACTCCTCCTGCCCCAACCCAATCCCCTCACTAGGAAGTGGTTTCATTTCTCTCATTCACATTTTTGGAAAGTAGGAAACATTAATAATTTTTCCCTGACTTACATTAGCATACAACAGAACACCCTGTCATTTTGTAGTAAAGAGAAACTGTTTCCCTGATATGACCCTATTCTCCCAAAATAGGCTGGATTAAGACTATTAGAATTCCCATTCAGTCATACCCAGCATCTTTGCTCACTCTGTAGGTATTTATTGAGCATCTCTCTGTACCAGGCACTGTGCTAGGTCCTAGGGGAGAGGCAAGGACAGGACTGAGGAGTCGAGAGTCCCCAGGCTTCTGGGGCTTAGAAGTTCTATGTTTCTTAAAATTCGCTGATTAAAAATTTTAAAAAGATAGGTATCACACCTGAAAGCAGTGGCCCCAGCTCTGTGCCATGGGATATCACAGGTCCTAAACAGTGATAGAGAAAGGGCTGGGGAGTGGCAGCTGGAATCTCTGCTTCCAGACAAGAGGGGTGCACTCTGTGGTAAAGAAGCGTGCACTAGAAAAGAAGCTGGGAATTATGGGTCATTGTTCTGGCCCTGCCTCCACCTTGCCGTGGTGACCCCGGGACAAGCCCTGTTCTACTCTAAATGCTGTCAAGTGAGGGTTTGGACCAGATGCAGGCAAAGCTCCCTCCAGGGGCAGAATTTTATAATCCTCATGAGCCAGGATGTATGACTCTGCAAATTCTCAGAACGATACAAATTCCACAATCCCAAACTGTTCTTCACACTGGCTGTACCTAAACTATGCATTCTTAATCAATTCTGGTGGAGTAATTTCTGTATTTCCTGCATAAACTGTTTCTGCTTTGCTTGCTAATCTCTCTCTCTTTCTCTTCCTCTCTCTGCTTCCTTCCTCTGTATCTCTTGATCCCTCTTTGATCTTCACCATGGTGGCAGAAAATGAAATCGATCTGGAGAGCGAACTCAAGTCAGAGCAAGTGACAGAGTGAATGACGGGACCCCACACAATGCAGACATCCAGAAATGGATCACTCCCAAGACCCCTGGGGCCCAGAGCTGCACCACCCCTCCCCACCCAACAACACCCCCGTACCCCTTTCCATGTGGATTAGAATGGGTGCTGAACAACATGATCTCAGCAGTTGAAGCTGCTACGTGTGTGAAAACAAATTCTCCACTTGAGGGTTTGCCCATCATTCAAACACTATTCCAGAAAATAATGAAAAAAAAATCTGGGATTTATTTTAGCACCTCTGAGTGGACTGTACTTTTCTCAACGGAAAAAAAAATGCCCTTGGTCCTTGAGACAAA